>NC_090934.1:562182349-562491397 GCF_040938575.1 Ambystoma mexicanum | reverse complement strand
CTTTAGTGTAATCCGGGACTCGAGGTATGCAATTTGAATTTGTAAAAAACTAGAGACCGAGGACACGGGGGCGGAGAGTGGTAATAAGGACCTGGAGTACTACCTGGTAATCGGGCCTGGAGGTATCGGGTTTATTGGTGATTGAGGTTTGGTTGGCTTTGGTCACCTAATTGGATACAATGGGAGTCACACTAAGTAAGGGTCCCCCTTCCACTTGCTCAGCCCGCGCAAGGAACCAGGGGTGTAATGAGTCTCTGGGCACTGGGTAGAGGGGAGACATTGTCCCCGTCAAAGAGCCCGGTACTTACACCAGGCCCGACAGCTATTCAACCAAGAACTGCGGTATCAAGGGTAGGGGCATCATCTGCCCTAGATGAAAGACCTATAGTGGTTTCTCCCAAGCCCAAAACCCGAATTTCCCTGTCTGGTAAGGTAAGGAGGTATTGGACCACGCCTCTGTTGAGTTAGTTAAACAAGAAATGACGGAAATAGGGGCGTTAGCCAATATAAGTAAGTCCCTATTCAATATTGAGGAACATCTTAAGACAATGGTTACAGGTGCGAATAAGGTGGAGGGAGATTTGGTATCTGATATGTCAATGCTGGCTCCAGCATTTTCCTATGACTTGACAAAGAGGATACAGGATTTTAAAAATAAGGATTGGACTGGTTCGGAAGTTCTGGCTCAGGTGTCCAGACAAAAGGAAGCAAATCTGTGTCAATGCCTGGGGATGTCATTGGTAGTCGAAGAAGGAAGATCACCTATAAGATCTGCCCTAGAGGGTTATGATTGGAAGGGTGAGAATAAAAATGGTGCGGGGTGGTGGAAGGTCCCCCTAGGGATGCGAGGGAGGGGGCTGGGTCGGGGGAGCAGGAGATGCAAGCCCCAGTTGTGGATGAGTTGTCCTTCCCTAGATTGGCTTGAATTTTAGACTCTATGTACAGAGGCTATGAGACACTTAATTTTGAAATTCGGGACTTGAGACAATCAGTCAAGGAATTGTTGAATAAAGTCCATCTTTTGGGGGGCTACATAATAGCAGTATCTATTTACAATACCTTGCTGAGTAACAGGGCTATCTCCCCGGGCAAGGTATTTTACCCTGAACAGGGGAGCACGCAAATACAAGGAGGATGCACTATAATTGCACAGGTGGTGGCGGAACCCGTTAACATCAGGGAAAAGCCGGAAGCTCCACTAGACACTGTACCACCAGCATCATTTTTAAGTATGTCCATGGGCTTGGGGCTCACTGCAACAAGTAGTAGCCCCAAGAAGATTCAAAAGGGGGGATAAAGACCATGTAATAAAAGGCCATTTCCAACCTCTGGGGAAAAAACTAAAAAACTGTACATTACCACAGAAACAAAATAACAAAGAATCAAGGAAGTTCCTGAGAAATTTGAGACTAGAGGTTGACAAGCAAGTACACGCTGACAAGTCGGCCCTGGATAAAAAAAACATACTTCTTTAACTCTAACTTGGGTAAAATCAACAAAAATGTGTCGACAAATCAAGCCACACCTAGAGTGCCCGGGTCAATTGGACAAGAGGAGGATAGTCCCTCCTTCGACTTGAGTAACATCTCAGTCTAACCAGTAGACGGGGTGACTGAGGTGATTCTGGAAGAAGTAGAGGGGCTCTCAACTACAAACAATTGTATGGGTAAAGGGGTTGGGAAATGCTGTTTATTGAGAGAGGGGGATATGGCCCCGTTGGTGGGGCCACAAAAAGTAAAACATTGGTTAAGACCTCCCTGACTAAGGGGTCTGAGGCGCAACCCCCTAAGGAAAAACTGTTTGCTATATTCTCAAAACCAGTAATTGTAAAGGACCTAAGGGGGGCACATGCCCATGGGGGTGAAATTCAGTTAGATATGCCAGTTTTGTTGCCCAGAACAATTGAAGAACTAGGCTCTGGCTAATCAAAGAGTCAACAATTAATGCCTGATATGGGCTGTGAAAAAAGAGCTGGCCCTTCCGGGATTAGATTTAACATTCCTGATCCACAACAGTATAAATGGCCATCAAACAAACCCACCCCGGCAAATGACCAATTGTGTCTTTACCTATCTCGACTCTTTGAGAGTTCCAACAGATATCCCTTAAATAGACACTATACGCTGTCTTTGATGCATGAAATTCCTAATTCGACTTTTGACCACAGATGATATTATGACAGTGGAATTTGTAGACGAGATTTGCTGTGATAAGGTAAAACTTCATTTGAGGTCATTTATAACGAAGAAAGTCATCATGGCAGAAAAAGTGTGTTTTCTAGCATTGGGATTTGAAGTCACTAATGCTGGCCCGGCCATACTCTCGAGACTGGCTCCAGTATACCCATACAGGGGCAGGAGGGTATTTGAGTCGTCTGGTGCCCAATTCTCAGATATGTATACTTCAAGGGGTTACACACAGGACCCGTCCTACACGGGGTCACAGGACCTTGGTCCCAAGGGGGAAGTAATAGATGGACACAAGATAGTAAGCAAGCAAACTATACATGACATTCTGAGTGGTCAATTGCATCCTGGAATTCTAGAGGCTTCAGAAACATTCTAAATAATAAAGACCTCTTTGTGACATTTGATATAGTGTGCTTACAAGAGACATTGCTCCAGGATACCCCTATTATTGAGGGATTTGAAGTGATCTATACTAAGGCATTACGAGGCCTCAAGTGAAGGCCATTTGGTGGCCTGTTGACTGCCATCAAGCGATAACAGGGGGTGTCCATACACAAAATTGATAGAGTAGACATGCTGGTGACAATGTTGACCTGGCAGGAAGCTCCAGAGGGGCTATATACTAAGTGTATCTTGGTGAATGTTTACTGTAACAATGTTGTATTGTCATCAACACACCTGAGCCAGCAGGTAGTTATATGGGTTTATTAGTTAAGTACACAGCAGGAAACACCGGCACATCCTTGCCAGCCAGCTCTCTATCTCCAACTGCCCCCCATGGAACACATATTCAGATGACAACACTCTAAGCACAGTGACATCACCTCATTCCACTGACATCACCACTCCAGGGAATGAAATGGAATAGAGGGAAGACACAGGAGTTAAGACACTCATTATAACACTTCTCCCTCCCTTCATTAATAATAGGAAAGCACCAAACATAGGGAGAGTCTTAGTCATTCCTACACACAAAGTACCATCCTACACAATACCAATACAAATATGCGTGCCCACCACGCACCTGCCCCAGCAACACCCAAGCTCAAATGAACACGAGACCCAACCCCAGGAAACGGTCCACATGAAGCCCATTCACACACCAAGGCCAACAACAGAGCACACACACTCTACACTACCTTAAAGGTACACCAAGGCCAACAACAGAGCACAAACACTCTACACTACCATAAAGGTACAAAAGTGCACTGACACCACTAAAAACTAGCTCCCCACTAATAAAACCCAGAAGCACAAAGTAGGTAGAACACAACCTTGCTTAACAACACCAACCCAACAGGAACACAGATCCAACCGACAACACTTTACTACACACTTCCACCAATAAACTCACAAAAGAGGAACCCACCGACATGTAGTAAGGGCTGTGCCTCCTTTCAACTAAACTGGAATTACAACTTGAGGAACAAAACAACAAAACGAGCACTCCACCTACTTCAAGCTGTCCCTTGAAGCCTAGGGCCTGCCACACCCCAGCGTCCCCAAAAACAGATATACCACCTAACAATCACAACCCCTCAGTGCACCTACAACCTTCCACCCTGGTCTGCACCCCAGGGCATCAGGGCTGCCACCCCCGGGCACTAACCCAACTCAAAAGAGCAATCACCGGGCACTAACCCAACTCAAATGAGCAACAACAAGCACAATTAACAACATCAGTTCCCAAAACTCCCTAAATCAGGGAACACATTAACTCTGACCACAACCAAACCTGAAAATACTATGCAAACCTAGTCCCTGTGAAACAACACACAAGCTCACAAAAAGGATCCACAAAGACCCCTATATCACGGTGCAAGCTAGACACCACCCTAACACCACGGGACCACTAGTGCCTGCCACACAGAACACCTCTACAACCATGGGACCCCTAGTCCCTGCCGCACAGAACACATCCACAACCACGGGACCCCTAGTCCCTGCCAAACTAAGTACACCAGCTCCTAATGTGGGACCCCAGCACCGACTGGGTGCCACAGTGGTTACACCCACCAAAAGCGTCCAACACAAAATGGCACACACCACCCTAAAGTGGGACCCCTAGCACCTACTAGGCTACCACAGTGGTTGCCAAACAAGAACACCTCTACAAAAACGGGACCCCTAGTCCCTGCCACACAGAACACCTCCACAACTACGGGACCAAAATCCCTGGAAAACACAGTAAACCTCTATACTCCCGGGACCCCAAGTCCCCGCCAAAAACACAGTACACCACCCCCTAATGTGGAACACCCAGCACCGGCCAGGCTACCACAGATGTTACCCCACACACACACACCATAAACATGTGTTACCCCCACACACGCACCATAAACATGTGCACAACCATGATGCACACTAGCACCCACACTCACACCTCAACAAAAGACACACAACACATGAAAATGTCACTGGAGCTCTTAAATCAATGGCAACTGTTCAAAAGACACAAAAACACCATCATTACGGCTGGAATCTTCACACACTGGCGTGTGCTATATTGCAGAACATTTCTATACTCGAAAAACAAAATGTCAGTAAAATTGTTAACAAAGCGTAACTGGCAAATAAAACGCCAGCCAGAGTTCAAACCCAAACCAAGTTCCCAATGATATGAATCAGTTTCTCCTGCAAGTCCCGGAGCAGAAACGGCCCCCACCCACCACTCACAGATTGCTAGTTGACATGGTGGGGAGCACCAATCCAATGCCCACTCACAGATTGATAGATGACATGGTGGGGAGCACCAATCCAATGCCCCAGTCCAAACCCTTCCTAGGAAAAAAATGAGTTAACAACAATACATGGCTAAATCACGGCACATAACTATGCTAATACTATTACAACACACCTCAAAAACACTTTACAATATAGTTACATTAATAATGCAACACGGGCCAAAACATGAACATCCACACACTTGCATACTGGCCCAACACCAAAACTGCATTAATACTAAAGGCCACAACACACTCACAAGACACCACTCGCACTGGCCTTACTGCAGATTAAAAACTCAAACACGATCAACACGTCCTGCTCCCGTCAGTTCCACACTGGCGAAAGATTTCTTCTCTGCCTGGCGAACATAACTCCTGCAGCTCGCCACATTTGTGAAAGATTTCCTCTCCTCCGCCCGGCGAACTTAACTCCTGCAGTTCGCCGCACTTGTGAAACCAAACCATGTTGCCATAAAATACGAACCGAAGCACTCCGCAACGCAAAGCCTTTACCCCCAGTTCGGCTTCCGTCTGCCGTAACACACTTCCTCGTTGCCATGGAAACTGTAAAACTTGAGATACTTCCGGAACAAGGACCGGCACTGTTGTTACAGTCCATATGCCGCCGCCCGCCTGCCATAATGCAACTCCTGATTGTCATGAAAATTGGAAGTCTTGACTTACTTCCGGAAACAGGAACGGCACTGACGGTACTTTCCATGTGCTCTGCGCACGCAGAGCATTCCGGATATCTGCTATAATCCCGCACCTTGCACCTGAGCGTTCCGTGATGGCGCGCACACGTCATCATTCCACTCCCGGCAACTTGGCGTTCACATATCCCGCAGACACAACGCTGTCCCTCAGTTCGCAGCCCGTAACTACAGCGACAACACTGGACAATCTGGTGCCAGGCAGGCAACAGGGCGTAGCTCTTCTCAATGGGGATTGCCGCTGCTGCGCTCGACCCCCTCCTGCACTGGGGAGCGCAGGCGGCTCGCTCACCTGAGCGCTCGGCCCCCTCCTGCACTGGAAACTCTCCGGACAGCTTCTCTGACATCCGACACTCCGGCTCTGGACCCAGCGTTACACTCCCCCGCTGCAGACCACCAGAACTCTACGGACAGCTTCCCTGACACTCGACACTCTGGCTCTGGACCCAGGATACACTCCCCCGCTGCAGACCACCAGAGCTCTCGGACAGCATCCTTGACCCTACACCTCCAGGGTCACGGCTCTGACTGTAAGGGAGCCTTCTTCCTCCAGCACCACCCGGCCTGCTGGGCTGCAACCTCGGTCCGGACCCCCAAGGGTGCACAGCTGGCTGCTACTCAGGTTGCGGACACTTGAAGGGCAGTGTCGTGTTCAACTGCTGTCCCCTACACGACAGGATCCCATCCTCGTCGCCAGTGTAACAATGTCGTATTGTCATCAACACACCTGAGCCAGCAGGTAAGTTATATTGGTTTGTTAGTTAAGTACACAGCAGGAAACACGGGCACATCCTTGCCAGCCAGCTCTCTATCTCCAACTGCCCCCCATGGAACACATATTCAGATGACAACACTCTAAGCACAGTGACATCATCTCATTCCACTGACATCACCACTCCAGGGAAGGAAATGGAATAGAGGGACGACACAGGAGGGAAGACACTCATTATAACATTTACCTTAGTCCAGACAAAGAACAACTGGTTATTAGGGGAATTCTCAGAAGAAGGTGCGTCACTTATAGTCCTAGGTGATTTTAATGCGGAATGCCTGGACGATAACTGGTATTTGGAACCAAATAGAAGTGGTACAGCCAAGGGTTCCCTATTAAGGGGTAAAAGAGTTAAAAATGCTTTGAAAGTCTGGGATTTGTCAATCGTGAATTGGAATCTGGAAGGTGACATACCGCCGAGGTTTTCATGGAAGACAGGGCCATGGAAAACCACACTAGATTACGTATTTGTCTCCTCTGACTTAGCCATAAGGGGTGGCTCATTGATAATAACTCTGTTGAACCTGAGTGATCACGCGCTATTCGTGTATTGGACTACTTTTCCTATAAAAAAGGAAGAGAGCGATATGCACATGGTAGTGGAAATAAATCCAAGAAACTGTGAGGTGAGATGGCCCCTAAAATTGCAAAGGCATTTGAAGAGGTGCTCACTAATATGTCACTGGTTATGTTGGAGTTTTTATGTTCCCCAGAAGGGTTTTCCTCATCTATACGGGAGGTGCTGGGTAGCCTAACTATTAATGTACACTTGAAGAAGGGGCTCATAAAATAGATGGGAATCATGTGTTTGATTTAGAAATACAATCCCGCAAAAAATAAATGCATAAAAAGATGAAGGGGTTAAAAAAGTCTGCTGTAATAGGGTACAAAGATGAGTTACGCAGAATTAGACAAGCCTACAGAATCTAGGTAAAAGGGGCGGAAATGTGTGCTCTATATTAACGACTCGGAAAAGATGCTGGTGTGCATGCTAGGTAATAATTCAGGTCGATTCTGGCAACTAATGAAGCCACAAGGGATAGAGCCTTTCTTGCAATCCCATGCGATATTGAAGGAAACCTGGGTTAAATATTTTACGGAGCAACATATGAAATTGGGGGAATACAGTTCTCCTGTTTGGTCGCAGGCTTGGTGGAAGGGGATACTTAAATGGGATCTTGAAGACATTAATCTTTTGATTAAAAGGAGCAAGCAGTCTAATGCTCCAGGCCCTGATGGCCTTTCAAATTTAACATTTAAAGAAAATCCAAATTACTGGTCCAAATTGTTATCTGATTTGTTCTCAAGTATCCTGGAAAAAAAAGTATTCCCCGAAACTTGGTCTGCTGCTACTATAATATTAATCTTCAAGGGAGGTGATAGGTCTTGCCCACGGTTTTATAGGCCAATATCATTGCTGGATGCTTCGAATACATTTTTTGCTAAAATGTTGTTGAAGGAGCTCCAAAAATGGGCTCATGAATCTAAGTCCTTGGATATTTACCAGGCAGGTTTTCGGCAGGATATGGCGACAGCGGTTTATAGTTTTGTGATAGATTTACTTGCCCGTCAAGCGCAAGCACAAGCCAGACCAGTGTTCTTGGCGTTCATAGACATTAGCAAGGCCTTTGATTATGTAAATAGGGCCTTGCTGTGGAGACAAATGCATGATCAAAGCTGCCCCCAGCCATTGTTGGATATACTAGAGGCAATGCACACTGGCACTAGATTTAGGGTGAGGCTTGATTCGCACTGAGGCTTTACACGATGGATTGAGACTAATAGGGGTCTACGTCAAGGATACGTGTTGGCCCCATTCCTATTTTGCTTTTATATATGGAGCATATTGACCCATTTGAAGAAAGTCAGAACAAATCCTCCGAGGCTAGGTGAGCTGGTCATTCAACATCTATTATATGCAGACGACATTGTAATTTGCGACTTAACCGCCATAGGGCTTCAAAGAGCTCTGATTGCAGCTGAAGTATTTTTGGATACTCTAGATCTGTCCGTAAATACAGGGAAATCAACGACCCTGGTCCTAAAAGGTGGTAAAAAAAATAAATATGTAAAATGTTTCCATGGAATTTAAAATCCGGCAGGCTTGCAGTAGTCAACAAATTTACATATCTAGGGATGCCTGTGTATGAGTGTACGATAGCTTATGTGGCTCTGACCTCATGATAGACCTGAAAGCAGATTTTTTGGGAGCATTTGTTAAGTTGCGACTTTTTGATGCGGAATTTGGAAGGTATTCGATCTTGGCATCCCTAAAATTGTATAAACAGAAAATGGTCCCAAAGTTAATATATGGGGCTCAATCACGGACCTCATGAGTTGAATGGTCTAAATTGGAAGGCCTGCTGTGGAGAGGGCTGCTGCATTTACCACAGTCGGTCCCACTAGTAGGGATATTGTTTGAACTAGGTCAGTTGCCTATTGAAACTATGATCGAGAGGGGAAAACTGCAGATGTATGCTGGTATCCTGGCACCACCACAAGCATCAATTTATGAAGGTTTAAACGCGGTATAGGCCAAAGGATCATGCCAGATACCGGTTGAATGGTTTACGGAGTGTTTAAATACACTACAATTGATTGGTGCATCTAAGGAAGAACTGGGTATTACACCAAAAACCACAAAGCAAGAACCTTTTAGACATGTATGGGCTAATTTGCAGGAAGCTCTATTGCAGTATCAATGTTTTGGTGATCATTTTGTGTATACATTCAAAGGTTTTAACATGGTTTCAGCCTACCTAACAAAATATCCATCTAGACATTTTAGGTTGCAAATCCTAAGATTCAGATTGAACTTGGTGCCAACACAAGAAGTACTGGGGCGCCAAAACAATGTCCTGCGAGCGCATATACTTTGTCGCCACTACCATGGACAAATAGAGACTTTAAAGCACCTTTGTGTGCAGTGCCCTAGTCTGTGGACTTTACAGACTTGTGTTCTTTTGCTGAATTTTATGCCCACAGAACAAGATCTGTGGTGGAGAATTATAAACTGTAATGAACTGTCTCTGCCTATACGCATGTTGGAATTTTTAAAGTCCTGTGCAGTGGTTTCTTAGTAGACTGATTTTCGAACACTGAGGATGATTTTTGTAGGGTGTGATTTTATTTTTTTTAATTAATTGTGGTGTTTATGAAATGCAAACATTTTACTGCTGATGTATGTTTGTGTTAAAGGTACAATTTGTACTGTATGGCACAATAAAATAAACAAATAAATAAAATGTACTGTTTTTAAAACCACAAGATGGTTATTTATCGATCCGCAAACTGTGAAGCAAATATTGAGTTACCCTTGCCAGTGCACCTAATGTCTGCCTGCATTCACGATTTATGGTTTCAGAGTGCCATCGAGTGGTTCTTACAATATGTGTTTGTGTTCATAAACTGTTTGTATGGTTGTTTCCTGTCCTTCGCTTCAACCAACATGCATACTATCAACACCTGACTTACAAATACCTTTTTATGGGGGGATACCCCCGAAACCCTCTTCGACCCCTGAAGCCTGCCATAGTCCTTCCCCTTTTTCCTTTTATTTTTTACTGAACTCTACCAGGACATGTTTTTGAAATAAAATTCCTATCTGCAAATCTTCATTTTTACGTACTCTTTGATATTCAGACCTCGATTCGATGTTTTTTACTCTCTTTAGTTTAGAAATGTGTTATTATTACACCTTCTATTATTGACTCTTTATTTTTTCCTGCAATGTATTCTCTGGTCACTGCTAACTGTTATAACAGAAGCCGTAGAAACACTGGCCAGGCGTATATTGGAAACTGCTGGACCCAGTGACTTCATACAGATACGCATGGATGCTGATGGTTTAACCTGGCCCTTATTTACCAGGTGATACATGCGTAATGTCTTCAGCATTTTACAATTCCTGGAAAATCTGAGGTGGCACATGCAGATTAAGAAATTATGTGTTTTGCAACATTAAGAATTGTTGTAGTAGTTGTCAGGCCTCGCTCCGGAGGTATTTACAAACCTTTGAACAAACTCATTTACAGTAATATTATAAAATCTAAAAGCAAATGGCTATTAAATGGCTATTAAATTTAAATCGTGGGCCATTAAATCTGTGTCTTGCTTCTAGTCTAGGATTAATCGAACCGCGTAGTTGTACAGATGCAGATATACATGACAAAGCATTGAAAGCCCATACAAAGCTCTGTATTCCATCGGACACCCCTGTACGTTTTGGACACTTGCCTCTCTTTGAGCTGCATTTTGCTATATCCGTCTTAATACTGTACTTCATATATATGGTATATGGTGATACTTCGCGCTAACGGATATAACAACAAAAAACATGTTGTATGTTTTACATCACGATGACCATATCTGTAGTATAATAAATCTGCAAAACTTCCTAGGGGCTAAGAACCTCTGTAAGCATTGTTACCATATTTTCAACAACAAAAATAAACACAGCTGTCAGTATCATTGTCGCCTGTGTTTAAGCGACAAGTGCAAAGTGCTTAATAAAAGACCTTCCAAATGTCCACAATGTTGCACCTTTGCAAGGCCATGTGTTTGTCTAAACATGCAAATTCAGAAAGCGGCCACGGGGGCTGTTGTGTGTGAGCCACGTTTTGACTGTCCCACATGCAGGAAATGTACCCCCGAAGAGTCATAAATGTAATGGGTTAATTTGTCTCGTATACAAAGTGTCTGTTGTCAACGTGGCTGAGCATCTGTGTTATATGATACCTGGTAGACCTCATAAGAAAAATAAGGATTACATTGTGTATGACATGGAAGACAGGCAGGAAAATATACTGCACCAACCAAACTACATTTATGACAGACATAGTTGTTGGGAGTTTGAGAGTGATTTGTGTGTGTGATTTTCTTAGCACCTTTGTAACAACTAAATTTACAGGCTACACGTTTTAAGCTCAAAATGCCAAAGGGTACAAAAGCTACTTTATACTCAAACAATTGATGAAGGAACGAATTAGAGTGAAATTTATCACACAGGGTGCTAAACTCATGTCAGTGCTTGTGGTAACGGTGAAAATACCTTTTATCGACTCCTTGAACTTCCTACCCATGAAACTCGGTTAACTCCCTAAAGCTTTTAGTTTTCCCTGTTCAAAAAGCTTCTTTCCACATCTTTTCAACATGTAGGCTATCCGAAACTATCTAGGCCTTATCAATATGGCGTTCAGTAAAGGATGCCTAGCGGAAAAGACCAATTGATGTGGTATGAGGCAAATCAGCATAGCGTATTTGACTTCGCCAGAAGTTAAGGGCTTACTGTAAAAATGTCAACATTTGTTAGAGATGGGATCATTCAAATGACCCGTCAGGAAATACCTACAAAGGGTTGCTTAATGCTTACATGTCTCGTATGTCGATCCTTTTAAAAGTGTCACGTTGGCTGGTTGCTGTATGCAGAACTACAGACAACTGTACCTAAAGCCTGAAACGATTGCGCTGCTGCCCCAGGATTTATGCCACAAGCGCCAAAAACATTATTCAACAGCAGATATTCAATTGCTCTTATGCATAGCGTAAACCAAAACCATAACCACGCAACATGCCCTAACAGCAAGCAGTGAGAAACAATATGGTAAATACTGGCTGGACGGATATGCTTTGGTTCAGGGTGTGTAAACAGCCTATGAATTCAATGGTTGGTTTTATCACAGGTGTCCTGAATGTTACCCATCTGGGTGTTTCACCACCCTGATAGGTACTACTTGGGAGCAGTTGCGTATACGCACCCTGTTGAAACAAATGTTTCTATCCAGTCAAGAAGTTTGTGTTGTCAGTACTTGGGAACATGAGTGGCACACAATGGTACAAAGTAATCCAAAAGTGGCTACATTTCTTAAAGGGAAGAAACTACTGGCCCCCATACAACCTCAAGATGCATTGTATGGAGGTTGTACGAATGTTTTAAAGTTACACCATCGGATCTCAGAGGGTGAGCAAATACACTCTTTAGATTTCACCAGATTATACACGGTTGTGAACAATGAAAAACCATATCCCCTAAGACACCCAGAGACGATCTGACACAATTGTTTAGATAAAGACCAGTATTTTGGTTTGATCAGGTGTGAGGTCTAACCACCCAGAAGCCTTTACTTGCCTGTTTTGCCCTATAGATGTGGTGGCATGTTAATGTTCCCGCTTTGTCGTACATGCACCGAGACAAAAGAGGCCGTGTGTAAACACACAGATGACGAGCATATGCTGACAGGACGCTTTAACACGTGGATTCCGACTAGGGCGCATATACAAAATATGGCATTTAAAAACAATCACCCTATCAATTTTCTGTGCATACATTCAAATGTTCCTATAGCAGAAACAAGGGGCCTTTGCCTTTCCATCATCGTGTGTGGAAGATGCCACTAAACATGCTTACATGGATGATAATTACAAATATCAGGGCATACGTTTGTATATGGAACATGTCGAGGACAACCCCGCTATGCGACTGTTAGCAAAACTATCTCTTAATTCACGATGAGGCAATTTTGCACAAAGAGATAATTTGTCAAACACAGTCATAATCACAGACCCCCATGAGCTTCGATAATTCTTATGATGTGATCAGCTGTGTGTTCATAGATTATGAAACAGCTTGTTTGTGCTGCTGATACGCAGAGGAATAGCCAACAACGTCTGACGATACCAATATATTTATAGCCACATTCACAACAGCTCATGTACGTTTGAAGCAATACAGTGTGATGGAGCAATTGCAAAAAAGGGTTCTGTATAATAATAATACCGATAGTGTCATCTTTACCAGCGCCCAAGGGGATGTCAATCCATCCACCAGCGATTACCTAGGGGATCTAACCTCTGAGCTAGACCCCGGCAAGTAAATTGTGATGTTTGTATCTACATGGCCTACAACATATGCCTATTGCACATCTCTAGGGACTGTCAGTATGAAAGTGAAAGGCATAACACTGAACGTTAACAATACAGCTGAGATACATTTTTACAATTCAAAAGATGTGTACAGTCGTATACACAGGGAGATGTGCATAACAACCCTAGGGCTATAACCATTACACAGCTGTGTATCGTGCATGACAAAAAACAATGGGATATTAGCACAAGTACTCTACAGGAGACTATCAGGGATGTGTTTAATATAAGAACGTTAGCAGCAGGAGGCTTGACACATCCCTATGGCTATTGATTACCAGTTGTTATGGACACCAGACTACAACATCCATTTGCCTGTGTGCTGACTGGACCTTCCAGCTGCGGCAAGAGTAATTTTCCTAGAAAACTTCTAGAAAATGCACACACAGCGATCTAACAAATGCCAACAAACATTGTGTGGCTGTACAGCTGTTGGCAGCCTCTCTATACAACTTTACAACAGCCGTTTATGTACCTCCCATTTGTAGAAGGTATGCCGGCCAATCTCAATGATGATCACTTACTACCACCGAGTATGGTAAATATGGTCATCATGGCTAATTTGATGACAGAGGGTGGTCATCACCACAATCTAAGCATTTGCTATATCGTTCAGAACGTGTTCAACAAGGGCAGGAGTAACAGATGTATAACACTAAACGCTAGTTATAAAGTGTTATTTAAAACGGTGCAAAATAAAGAACAGTTAGCCGTGATAGCTCGACAAATTTATTCGTCCAAAACGCATTTCTTCATGGAGGTTTTTGTTTTGAAGACGCTACCAGTAAACACTACGGATATCTGTTGGTTGATTTAAAAACAACCATTCTAGAGGGTTATAGATTGCGCACTGATATATTCCCACCCGTTGTACCCGCTGTCTACACCCCTAAAAAGGCATCTAAAACATCTAGAGAACACCCTAAGCTATAGTACCTCATTAGTACTTGTTACAGCTTTCAACATGTCGGCACGCATACAGAGAAACTTTTCCCTGCTCATTGTATACGCTACCATCCAGCAATGTAAGACAATTCTCGCAATGGTCTTTGACGATTTGGTGGCTGCTATTTCTGAGATTGCCCAGAACACTTTAAAGAGGCATGTCCCCTTAACACAACACCAACTAAGTGTGAGTGTGTTAAAAAGGTAGAAGGGTGTCATCAAGAAACTGGTTAACAAGCAGATATCCATATGGGCTAGAAGAAAACTGGTCTCTCAGGCCAGCGGATTCATGCGATCGCTCATAGGCATAGCCCTACTGCTACTCACCAGATTGCTCGAGGGCCAGTGATGGATCACACTCACAAAATGTATTTAGTGTTCAAACGACATTTAGAAAGCGTAAAAAGCCTGTACATACACCCAGAACAACCTATAATCACATCCTGATCGCCCAGTACTGAAACAATGAGGCATGCCCTGGGCTTTAAAGTCTCTTTAGTTACCACATCACAATATGATGATGACCCTGCCACTTATACTTCTGAAGCGCCCAGGAACATTTACGCCTGAGTTGGTTGTCCAATTAATGCAACCGACATGTTCTATAGCTGTATTAAAAAATGTACTGTATTAAGTGAAACTGCTGCCTTTTACCCTCTATGTTTTAAAATGACTGTTTTAAGTATGACTGATACATTGTGTCCTTTCTGTATTGAATATGTGTTTTATAAACAAATATTTTTACAAGTAATAAAACAGACTGGTTGATTATGACATTGCCACATCTATCTATAATAAAACACAACAATTGATGATTTAAAAAAAAAGCTATTTTATTCACACAAGATAACACTGAATAGAACACACACATCTGCATTCCTGACAGGGTAAAAAGTCTGCAAGATCTATACACGCTGTACAATGTCTTATTACTATTAACAAATGTCACCATTTCATTGTTTTGCTTGTGATTGGTCAAGTACATTTTCAAAACAGCCAACAGCGATCACCATTCCGACATTTGACTGATAAAAAATATGCAGTTTTGTCCACATGTAATAGCTTTAGAGTCTTGGACCGGCAACGTGGTATAATGTAAATACTTTACAATGCTTTTCACATAATCCATTAAAACACTGGCGTATACTGGGTGTTGCGGAACGTGTGCTAAGCTGTAAACCACCGTTAGAGTATCTCCCTACAGCCACAGAGCTATCCAATGTGTTCCATCCCAGGCCTTTGGATCAGTGTTCACCACCAAACTAACAGAGCAAATGCAGGGTAGTCAGGTGGGGCATGTATCTCTGGCATGCACACCATAAAATGTTTTCCTAAAGTGTCTATTGTTACTCAGGAATCCTTTTATCTGTCGACTCTCCATTATATATCAAAAAGTATGTTTTGCTACGCGTTGATCTCGAAAATGCCATTGAAAACGCTCCACACTAGAAGCGAGTGCATAGCTGGTAGGATTCTTTCAAACTTTACAAACTTTATTTAATCTCGTAAGTTCCAACTCCTTAATAGGTTAAAATGGCCTGATGATGCGTTGTCGGGTCTTAGGTCGAAGGTAAGTAGCATGTAGCCATGCACATAGTCATTGTGTGGGAATGCACCTGCTGCATCACACACGTGCTTCCCTGTAATAGACACCAGCCCCATGTAGTCCCTGATTATGTTTGGAATTCCAAAGTTAGGTGTGTATGCTTTGGCTGGGATCAAGACACCATCCTTATGCAATATTACATAGCTCATGTTACAGTGTTGGAAGTCGAAGGGGTTCCCAGTGTATGTGTCTGTGAGTGAAGTGGTTTCAACACTCCCCATGATGAATATTTTTGGTAGTTGCCCCAGAAACAGGTTGTCTTGACTGGTACCCCAGCTACCGGTAGGAATGCTAAAGACTTTAAGGGATACCCTCTCAACTGGATACTTCATGTTATATATTTGCAAAGCCTCTGCATGTGCTGATCTAACAGTTGGGGAGATGGTTACAAGCATCCATGTTTTAGGATAGTTTCACTTTAAGGTCAGCACCATTGATTGACAGTTTATCCTGTAAGAAAAGGTTGGAATGTAGAAGTCCTATTACATCAAATATTCTACTGAGCATGGTGTAGCAGGGTCTCTTCACGAACCCTGTGTTGTCAGCATACAAAGTAGTGGTGTCAGGGCCATCATTTAACAGGCTCTCTATAAAGGCCCTGTAGGCGTACACATTCTCACTCTGTTATCAAACGATCCCCCAGTGTTATGTCCACCTGGTTGAGCATTGTGGCTATGGGGTATGTGATCGTAGTCACTCGTGCGCCAGCCGTGAGGTCGGTGCCATCGGCATTTGCTCTTTTATAAGTTAGATGCAGCAATATGTCATTCAATTCCAGATACATGTCGTCGACCATGATACAAAGAATTCTATGGGGGCTAGCAGCGATAGAGCTGCCAGGGGTGACACCTCCAGGAAATAAATCTGTTCACGATGCTGGTTTGGGTCGGTAGCACGTTGAAAACATCAAGCTCTGATTTATAAGAAGGCCATTGTTTTTTAGAAGATATTACTGCCCTTGTGTGTTTTATGGCTAGCGCACCTCTTCTTAGTTTGATGTCTGCGGCGAGACCATGAGCTTCTTTTCTCGGCATAGTTCAGAGTGCGGCTTGGATGTTATGTGGACCTCTTCCTCTAACACTCCCCCGAGGTCTATAAATGAAGTCTGATCCATCCTGTCCCTCCTTTTTCTGTTTGACCAGATGATTGTCAACTACTGCTGTCACACTCCCTATGACGTCTTTAGCAATACTGGTGGCAGCTGTTTTTACGTCTGGTTTAGCTAATATGAAGCTGTGGCGTAGGAAGGACATTGTGCATCTAAAGAGACGTCTGAAGTTACGGCCGAGCCCCGCTCCAAAAAGACCTTCCACAAGAGCCACTCCATCGATGATAAAGATCTTGTTGCTGTATTTCTGCTCATACCCCTTTGTAAAGACAGCCTTGAGTTTCGAGATTCGTACATGTTCACCCTTTTTAAGGGGAGTTCTTGCCTTTCAAAAAGTCTTTTAGCATTAGGTTTCGCCAGACCGCCAGACATCCAATGAATTCTGGGCTGTTACAGTAGTTTTAATATATCTATGATATGTGTTGTTAAACACATTTATAAATGTGGGTAACACATCCACATATCTATGGGTGAAGGATCTGGAGTGGTTTATTTAGAAACTCCTTACCATCATCTGTTTGTAGTTTAGCAGATACTCGACCACTGTGAAATATGCATTTAAATGTCGCTTCTACATTTACACATCTCAGCATTTAAAGACTGAATATAGGTGTAGTTTGATAGGACATCTATGATGGCTAGTATATATCTAAAGCCATCATTGTCTCCCTGGAACTGGCTCATATCGACAACATCAGACTGCTATTGTTGATCGATATCAGATACCACGGTTATTCGTTGTTTAAAATGTTTTAGGACCGGCTTGTGTAGCACATAGGGGACCTGACCCGATAGCCATGTCTTGACAGCACTCCTTGATACATGCTCGCACTCTGTTTATGATACAATCCGTCAACACCTCCATAACTACCAATACTCCATTCATCATAATTTATTTTGGACAGCTTTATGTGGGACATGTTCACCCCATAGCCGCTGGACATAAAGACACAACTACATTTTAAAAACAACAACGTTTTTTATTCACATTTACACATCAGATTTGTATTCAGATTTACACCATCAGATTTGTTTCCACATTTAGTAACTGGGGTTGTATGCTCCCGAACAGTTATCAATTGGGCTACAAATTCTGCAATATGCTCAATTACTTCGTATACACTCTGCCCTTCACTACGGCGATAAGAAAAACATACACAGTATAGCGGTGGTTGATGGAAATTCATAAAGCCCACTATCAAACAGCCAATATCCTTTAACGGCTACAAAATGATGTTGCATATCATACACTGCAGCTTCAATGAAAGTTCCACAGGCATCCTTAAATCGTTGAAAGCCCATTTGAAGCGATTTTTGTTGAAACAGATGTTCTTGAAATGTACAACATTGCTATATTCACGTTTGTATGCCCGCGGTGGTGTTTGCACATAACACAACATCCTTGGGGATATACTGCCTAACTGCCTTAAAGTAAAGCCAATTGCTGGGCACATCCAGCTTCTCAGCAGGTGTTCATTTTTTCATTTCCTGAAAATAAGTTTAAATACATGTAAATTATCTACATTCTCAATCTTCATAGGTCAGTTCACGAGGCACCATGTACATTTCTATGTTGTAATGGCTTAAATATGCGTTATGTGCAGAGTTTTCAGTCTGCTTCAGTCACCCGAGCGTTTTGAGGTGAGAGGAGCTGCAGCTACGGTGAATTTGTGTTTGGAATGTTTTGAACACTGTTGCTTTAATCACAGGCTCCACCTGTTAAAAGCAAGGTACAGGCGCTGAGTTATGTGCAGAGTTTTCAGTCTGCTTCAGTCAGCTTTGTTCCCTGCGATTCCCTGCGGGAATTACGAATCGAAGATTAATGGCGGCGGTCCCTGGCCTGTTGACATGCCAAAAGACACTGCTTCACTGGCGGCAGCTTGAGACTCATATTTCTCAAGACTCACCAGTAGAGGTAAACGCACCAAATGAACTATGTAACATGAATATGAGTGTGCCCGTGCCCCTGGTGTTATCTCTTTCCGTGTTAGCAGCGGCGCGGTTAGCCGAGATGGAACAGACTGTCATTGTGCATTCGATTCCCTCATTAAGCACAGCAGCGCAGCTTGTCCCAGTGGATGAAATGGTCTCTCTCAAAGAACAAATGCATACATGGCCGGTTGAGGTGAATACAGCATTGTTCCTCTCCCCATTCAACATCACCGATACTGAATTATTGGGGATTTGGATGCCATTCGTGTGTCAAAAACAGCACGGAATCGTACTAAAATCCCCAATATTATGTACGGGAGTCACCCATCTTCTGGGTCAATCAACGAAAACACGGCACACCGCCTTTCCATTCTCAATGACACTGCGAACTGGTGAAAACGATTTGAGTTCTGAACCAAAATCAATGTCTATATCGAGTCATTCAACAACATTGTCAACAAACAGCCCAGGTGTGGAACCACACCAAGATAAAAAATATCAACGGAAATTAACTGATCATTGTTACTCATGAGCCAGCAGAAAGTCACATCAGTCATAGTGCCGAAGATATCCCAGGCGCCAGGGAAATATCGGCATTGGCTGAAAACACTGCCAATAGTGCGATTTGCCGTGAACCACCAATTGACTCTAATGTTATCCTGAGTATATGCATCCCAAATGTAAAGACTCCAGCAAGTTTAAGCCAATATGATCCCGCGACACGTGAAGCCCGCCTCACTGAGCGATTAAAATGACTTTTTAATGCTAAGAGAGCAGCTAAATGACAGCTTTGCTAAAATGCCTGTCAATAGCTCACAGATGCCGAATCATGACAAACCTATTCAGTTGCTACCTCCACATAGCCACTCTTTTATGACTAAACCATCTGTAGAGAACTAACAAGCACTCCATGCATGAAGCCAGCTATATACTTGCCAGCTATTACACCAAACATGGCGTGTTCATCCCCAATGGCGAGTAAGATTAAAGAGACTGGTGTTCCTCAGTCGGACCCTCAAAATACAAATAAATCGAAATTGGATAGCAACAGATCTACCAACTCGCCAATAATGAGAGTGCCGGACGGGGGAAATGAACATAGTAATAAAAAAATCTAATCCATAGCGGCTGGCATTCAAATACATAACAACCTGCTAGCCGCCACGTCCTTAGCACTCATTGGCTTTGTGAAACTTTACGAGTCGTTAAACTTAGGTGAAAAGGGAATCATGATGAGGGCAAAGGAGAAGTGGACGATCCTAATGAAAGGAGAACAAGTAAACAAGTAAAACAAAAAGGAAATTAAAATGCACTTAAATAGAATGGAAAAAAAAGAAAATGAAAGAAAAATGGAAAAGAAAAAAAAAATGGCCAAAAGGGTAGAAAGGGACGGATAAGGAGGGACAGGGTCCTCAACGGGTCTGCAAGGACCGGAAGGGGCTGGGGGTTAGGATGCTATTCCTCAGCGCAGAATCCTGAGGCTAGCGGCAAAACGGAATACCTGTCAGTTAACTCCTAACTTTATGTATATTAATAAAGTTTGCTGTGGCAATACATAACAACCTGCTAGCCGCTACGTCCTTAGCACTCATTGCCTTTGTGAAACTTTACGAGTCGTTAAACAACTCATTAAAAGAACAAGCGGCGATGATTGGCAACTTAAGTGCTAAGTTGTCAAACCTGGAAGGCCATAATTCTCTGTTGCAACAGCGTATGGATAGAGAAGGTGAACAAGCTTTAAAATGGCAACATCATTTAAGTGACCTTGCAATGAATGAAGTTGCAGAGAAAGCTGGCTTAGTAGAGGCAATATTGGAATGCACCAAATGGATGCGCCATAACGTCAAAACCTCTTCGAGCCGGGAAGTTCACTCATGCAAAAATGTTTGTCAACATCAAGCCTCCGTAATAATTGATTCAACAACGCAGACGTACACAAATACAATTCTTCGAACAATGATAGTTCCATCGACAGAATCTGCATTCTCAAATCCCAAAGAAAGCCATCCCGAGATGCAGAATCCACTTGGAATAACGGTCAATGTCACTGATTTGAATAACCAGAGACAAGAAACTAAAATAACCTTGAATGCTTTAAAGGAGACGCTTCATGCTTAAATGAACTCGAGACCCCAAACACAGATCATGAGTCCATCTCAGCCTAAGCCCACAGAAGGAAACCCACGTTCAATCGTGAAACATATTCACACCCAGCTTCCAAGTGACATAGCAAATACGAATCAAAGGACGTCTGTTGGGATTTTCACTGGCACGGCTAAAACCACAACAATTTAGGTGAACGCGCCTACATCTGATTAGATATTGAAGACCCTTAATCCAAAGAAAAACAAGAAACTTGTTTGTCAAAAGAGCTGGCCAAATAACGCAAAAAGATTCATAAGGAATTTATCGACCCCACTGAAAGTTAGGCTTTTTGACCGTGCACCAAAGGTTCCACTTCAGGAGAAAGCAAAAAGTGACTCTGTTATTAAGAACAATGAGCTGCAAGTGGCAGTTGAAATTAGCAATCCAAATAAACGAGCTAGAGTCGAGTCGACAGAGACCTTGACTCGCCATTCACTTGCTTCCATTGATTTATGTGAATTTTCAACTTATTCGGTTGACGAGGATGAAGCATCAGTAGGGCCTAATTCCATTGGCAAAGATTCAATAATTTCAAACAGTCACTCATCTGTGATAGTAAGAAATCCGACTGCCCCAAAGATGGTCACCATTGATGTCGAAGGAAACACGAGCAATTCTCGCCGTAATCGTCAGAAACAGATCTTCACCTGTAACGACAAGGACAAGTGCATTAAGAAAGCTTAGCCAATTCCAGTGGTAAAACAAGTGGAAAAAGTGTTTTGCAAATTAAATCCAAAACTGACAACGGCTCAGCTACATAAACAACATAAAAGTACAATGATCACAATGCCGAGTCGGAAACCTGAACCACTCATAACTTTGTGCAAATTACAATTCGGAAATATTTTGTCCAACAAGAATGAGGTCAACTTAAATAGAAGCAACATCATGAAATTACTGCACTGCATACCCTCGTTACGAACAATTACCTCAGAGGATATCGGCATTGTTGAATATGTGTCAGAGAATCGCTCTGATTGGGTGTTACTCCACATACAGTCTCAAATCATCAGAAAATCACTGCTAACAGCCAAAGATGATTTTTTTTTCTTTGGATTTGACTTGTCACTAGCAAATGACATGAGAGGAAATCAGGAGGAGACCTTCTCCCAAGATGTAAAAAAATCAAACGTCAAACAAACATAGATGAAACCTCATTGAGGAATATGTTAAAAACAAAGTTGCCAGAGGGAACTCACGCAAGTACTTACTCTAAATACTGCAAAGGGTGGTTAACGCCCCCACTGGGCAACATAATCAGCATTAGCGATTGATTAATCAGAAAGAGGTTCCATGTTCCCTTATATCTTGGAATACGCGAGGATTCATGCATTTGTTTAATGAATCCTCTTTCCCACTTGAAAATAAGTTTGTAATTTTCCTCCAGGAAACGTTGTTACGGGAAGTACCAATTAGAGACGGCTATCTATTTCTCTTAAATCCTGCGGCAAAAAATCCAAAAGGTCATCCCTATTCCGGATTAGGGATGAAGCTGAAGATCAATAACCAGTGGGAAGTGATCAAAACAGTAAATCCTAATCTATTTGTACAAGGCACAACATTGCAATCTAGATACAAGGATCGAACAACGAACAAACAGATCCTTTTAATAAATCTATATTGGAATCCGGCAATGATTTCCTCGACTAAGTTCATCAAGTCAGTCACTTCACTAATTGACGAGTGTATGACTGACTTTTTAGATCCAACAATTATTATTTGTGGAGACTTTAATTTTTCCTGGATTAAAAATGACAATCAAACAGTTAGTCACGCTTCAAATCAGAAGATGCATTATTCAAATTGAGGACATCGATGGAAACACGAACTTGAAATAAGGAACTGTGAAATGCTCAATGGGAACTTCAGAGGTGATATTTCTGCAAATTTCACGTGGCATCGGAACCAGAGGCATAAAACCTTAGATTATATCTGGACATCAAAGAACCTGTTCTTGAAAATTGACAAGCTAACCATCTCAAAAACAACTAAAAGTGATCATGATGTGCTCAAACTAACTTGGCTCATGCCCCTTGAATCTTATGACACAAAATATTCTGGGACGTTAGAGATCAATCAGCTTAACATCTTAAGTACCCACATCTCGTCAAATACAGTGTCTCCTTCATTTCAAAACTAATGAATATGGAAAGAAAATGATCTCACAAATAAATAAACATGCATTTAGTGTGATACTCAGTGATGAAAAAAAGAGGCTCCACAAAGATATTAGAATACTGAAAAATCTGTCTTTCACCAATTCCTTAGATGCCATAAAAAAAAGGAGACAAAGATATCGAAATTGGCTGAAGTCTTTTGTGATTGTTCGCGATCAAGAAAGAGCTGAAGCAATACTGCGATTAATCACGAAGCATGGCACAAGACAAATATGGACAATATTAAAGCAAAGATCACTGAATCACAATGCCATGATGGTCAACAGTGTTACATCTGAGGTGTGGGAGAAGCACTTTGCAGTGGTATTTAAAAAACCAACAATGTTGGCTCCAAAAGCTAACTTACAGTGTCATGCCCCGTGGAATGTCTATGAGTCATCAGAAGACACCTTATCCGCAATATTCAATCTAAAAAAACTCAAGGGCTATGGGCCCGGATAGCCACGCGAACATGGCGCTAAAAGCGAACAAAGGACATTGGTCTCGATTCATAGAGAAGTTATTTAGAAAAATCTCAATATTGAAGGAACTTCCCCATTCTTGATTATCTGCGGTGGTGGTTCCGATTTTCAAGAAGGGCAATCGGGATGATCCAACCAATTATCGCCCGATTGCCCTACTTGATACTATCGGGAACATTTTTGCCGCCTTCCTTCAAAGGAAATTGACATCATGGGCAACTAGTGCGGGAATCATAGACTGTCGTCCAAACAGGCTCTACCAAAGGGGTTGGCACTGATGTCAATCTAACTATATTGCACATACTAAAATTGGAGGCCTTGAAAGTGTCGAAAAAGCTGTTCATCGCATTCGTGGACTTGCGGCAAGCTTTTGACAGTATCAATCGAGACTTGTTGTGGAAGAAATTATTGAAATGGTCTTGTCCGGCAGAGCTTCTTCTTCCGTGATGGCTTTGCATTCTAACACAAGTATTCATGTTCAAATCAATGATAAGGGAGCTCTGACGAATGAAATTCTTACGGAAAAAGGTGTAAAACAGGGATGTCCTTTAGTGGTGCTATTGTTTAAACTATTTATCGCCTATCTATTGTCACCCCTGAAAGAAACAAAGTCATTTCCACCCAAAATAAATGGTCATCAGATTAGTTGGGCCATCTATGCCGACAATCTTGTGCTGTTGGATACAACACAGATTGGTCTGCAAAGACTTTTAAACAACTTGCAAGTCTATCTCCAGCGAAATGATCTAGAAATAAACGTAAAATAGACCAAAATAGTGACCTTCGGCCCAAAGTTGGGGAAACGTGATAAGAACTTTAGATGGACGGTAGCTGGGGAAATCATTGAGACCACGAGATCCATGCGCTACTTAGGAGTCCTCTTTAACAAATCTATTCGCGAGTGGGACTAGCCTCAAGACTTGATACCGCGAATGAGAATGTTTTCTTTACAAGGTGCAAAACTACATAGTGATTATGGGCAGCTTACCTTATTACCGAATCTAACGTTTTATCGACAAAAAGTAGTCCCAAGCATCACCTTTGATCTGAATCAGGCTGGAATCTGCCTCAGGATATCTGGCCGTATTTAGAGGGTCTCTTTTGATGGAAAGTGCTAAGAATGATATCCAATGTCTCGGTTGTGGCAATCCATTACGAACTGTGTCTAGAGTCGCTTTATGGAATTTTTCTGTGGAGAACAATAGCAACACTACGGAAAATGTGCCTAATTCAACCAACATCTCGGTATTGTAGTCTAGCCCCCTCTAAGGAGAAACCATATTCTGGACTAATAAAGAACTGGGCAGATAAACTTGGAATCACCCTCAATCATGCTGATATTAAGATGGAAACAGTCATGGCTCAGCCTCAAAAAGCAACAAAAAAAAGCTAAAGAGCTGGAATTGAATCCAAAATAGTGAAAAACTAAACAATCTAAGGTCATCATTGTGTAATGGACCAGCCGCGAATGGCGTTGATCTGCGGCCAAAGTATTTTAAAAAATGTCCTTCACGTTATCATCGTGATCGATTTTTTATGCTACGCCTCAATATATACAAAACCAAGGAGATGTTGCTGTTGAAACGAGATAAAGAAACTCAAAACCACCTATTGTCATGGCCACGGGCCCCAGAACACAAAATCCACACCATCTAGTGACAGGGGCAATGGGTCACTTGACTCACTTATGTCCCTTTGGGACTCATAAACACAGGGGCCCTGGCTGGATTCAGTCCTGGCACCTTTGGCGCCAGGCTTATATAGAGATGTGAGCAGGAACACTTTATTTCAGTGCAAGAGTGCTTTTATTTGTACTTCAGTGCACACTTTATTTCAGTGCAGGAGTGCTTTTATTTACTTCAGTGCTGGAGTGCTTTTATTTTACAAGAACTTTCCAGGTGCTGAAAGCCTTTATTCCAGAGAACATCCCCATGTGCTGACTCATCGGGCGTGGCTCCTTAGGCCTGGCCTTCAGGTGCTGACTCATCGGGTGTGGCAGGGCGTGGCTGAGGCAGGCCAGAGCTCCTTGGCGTGGCCTGGGAACAAGACTATATAAACCCACCGATCCTGCAAGCAAACGCTTCACGTTACTTTGCACCTCCGTGCAACGTGATGCACACCGCCGCCTGGACCAGCTACTTACCTCGTGATCGTGCAACAACAGCATCCTTACCTGGACCCTGGCTCGAATCTCACGGCAACGCTCCATCTTCTTGGCAGATCCCTAATCGACGATGTAGCACCTGCGCTCTCTGTCCCACGAAGCCGAAGCCCTGAAATGAGAAAAGAAGACAAGACAAGGTTAGAACCCCCGAAAACATCCAACCCACGGTCGTGCAGCATTTAAAACCCAACGCGCAACCCTATGGCACCATTAAAGGCTACTTACCAGCTGTTGGACCATCTCAGCCCCGCTCCTCCTTACCGCCGGCTCTGCTGCTTCTACCGCAGCTACTGCCGGCACCGCTACACCACCTGCAAGAGAGCAGAGAAAAGAGACATTACATACAATGGACAGAGAACGAACTTTACAAATACAATTACAACAGTCGGAAGACAAGCGGGCAAGTGGAAACAAGGAAAATACTTACCTACTAGAGAAGTGGACTAGTTGGAGCTGGCCTAGACTTCCACGACAAGGGACCAGTGAAGGAACTCGGTTCCCTTCAACAAGCGCCCCTGCTAGAAGCAGCAGGATGGATAGCTCATCATCATCATTCAGCAGGTGAGCCTCAAGAGCAGTGCAACCCCATTGAAGCCACATCCAGGGAGAAGAGGTCTGGAGAAGGGGTCAGGGACCACAGGCTGCATACTCACACGACCCCCCTTATATTCACGCAGGAACCGCACTGCTCATCACTGCAGTTCCCCACACAGACGCAGAGGGAGGAACAGACAAGAGCAGTTTCATCCCTGGGAAGGCTGCAACCGTGCCCCAATGCCTCCACTGAGACCAGGTGAGCGTAAAACCTATGTAGATTTTGCAACGTGGAAGTTGAATCATCTAAACATTTAATCATTGAATGTCATGAACTAAAGGTAAAAAGGTAACCTTTCCTTAACAAATTCACCCCTCTAAATGGAAACATGGAGGAGTGGTGGTTTATGATGCTGGCGGGAAATAATGTCATGCTGAGCTGTGCAGTAATTGACTTTATGGACAAGGTCCTAACAGTTCTCTAAATTCTAACGAACGTGAGAAATAAGACAGAGAGACTTTGATGAAGGGGGTAGTTGAAAGTTGAAAGTGGGAAGTAGGTAGTGGATGGTTGTGTATTGCAGTCAAGTCAAGACAATGAGTGATTTATGTTGAGATGTAATAAAAGTTTGTATAAACTAATTGTTACAATAAAAAAAGTAAAGAAAATATATACTTTATCCCCCCACTTGCGAATAGTTTTCTCAGTTATACTTCTAACATACAGCGGACATCCCGCTTTCTTTTCTAAAGGGGCGTAGAGCACTCACTTTGACATCTGTGCAGAGCCTACTGATGTAGGTTTTAATCCCGGCAGGGCCAAACTCAGCCTTTCATCCTTCTGAGGTCGATAAATGAGCACCACACACTGTGGGAAATAATAAGCAGCGCTCAGATACCTGAGGGTTCGTAGCGCTATATAAATAATTCTAAATTATTATTATTAATCATTTATTATCATAGTAGGGTAGTAGATATTACAATAGGCAATATTTCCATCTCCGACCATGCCTCGGTCCAAGCAAAGCTCACCTTTCCACATACAAGGAGGGGAATGTGGAAATTGAACTTCCCATTTGAGCTCCTTAAAGATCAGATCTAAACAGAAAAGAGAAAAAAATGTCAGCTATTTTGAAGGTATCCCCACATCCCGCACACCAGAAAGCGTGACGTGGCATGGGTTTAAGGCAGTCATCAGAGAAGAAGCGATATCCCTGAAATCCCAAAGGGAGAAACAGATGATGGCCCTGGATTGTGAATCTTGAGAAAGAACAGCTAGATCAGACGAAACTACTTGCTGTCCAGAACGAGTAATCTCTTGGCACAACGTTTGGAGAGATGAACCAGCTTCTCTGCTTCCTTTGACAAACCCTTTCAGCTTCTTGCGCTTTCTCCTGCTTCAACCTGCAGCCTTGTTGCATCTCGGCATCTCGTTCTTTCAAACCTGGTTCTCACTAGCGTCTGCTCAGATGCTCGCCATCTCGCCTGCTCTCCTTCTCAAACTCGCCTTTGCCTTCCCGGCTGTCCATGCTTACTTTGTGAATCTGGATTCCACCTTTTATACTTAGTTCGGTTCTCAATTGGATTCAGGTGTTTGTAATCATTGCTAAGTGCCTGACTTCACCTGCCCTCATTAGAGGGACATTCATAGAAAGAGAAAAGTCATTTTGAGTGTAGGTGTTCTGTCGTAATGTTATTAAGATGGGAGATGCACTGAGGACTCTGGGGAAACCAGGGATCTGGTTTACAGTAGACTGAGGGAATGTCGGGTAGGGGATTATTTGAAATAGGGGGATACCGTGTCTCACCCTCGGGTATTCCCTCCCCAATCCCAAGGGACCCTCCACCTAGGTGATCTTCCCTCACTAGTCTGTCCCCAGGGTCAGGATCCAAAAGCGAAGGCCCTCCCTAGGCCACCTGTTTCGAAGATCCCCCAGGAATGGGGAGTGAAAAACCCTTAGGTTTTTCACAATATCATTGGCACTTGTATGGAAGGGGAACAGACCCGGATCTCCCAAAAGATCCTAACTGCACCAAGAAAGAAAGGGGGCTTATCCTTCCCTAACTTTACGACCTACTTTGAGGTTGCCCAAACTTCGGATCATTAGAGAATGGTTCTCCAAAGATTTAGAAAGAATCTAGACCAGAATGGATAGGGCAATCGTGGGTCGGCCCTTAGATGTGGTCCTAAGGCTTCCCAAATCAGATCAACCCCAAAATATGTACCTCAGTTAGATCACACAATTTGTGGGGGACACATCGGACAGGTAAGTCCGGAAATAAGGGATATCTACTTTTCCCTCCCATCTTACTCCCTCGTTTGAGAACCCAAAGTTATCACCAGGCATGGAACAGATCGTTTTCAAGAAATGGCGGACGGCAGGATGTTGTTGACTAAGAGACCTATACAAGAATGCAGTAATTAGACCTTTAGAAGACTGCAAAAGGTCCATTCATCTGACTGAGAAGGAACACAACCACTATTTCCATCTACGACACAGGTCTCAAACACAGAACTTAAAGAAGCAGCCTTTAGGGCATTCACCCCCTTCAAAAACATCCTGGCTACCCAGGAACTAGGGAACTAGGCAACTGATTTTGTCCCTGTATACAATAATGCTAGAAGGTTCAGTATAACTGTACCCTACATGAAAAGATGGGAGATAACATTAAATCAGGAAATTCCTTAGAGCCAATGGGACTACCTTTGGAGAAATATTCCCAAGCAGGCAAGAGCTATTGTGGCACAAGATGATGGTACAATGCCACTATACCTCAGTGAGGCTTCATGAAATATTCCCCCAGACAACACCCAACTGCTGGAGCGGATGCAGTGAACAAAGGGATTGGTTGCATTGCTGGTGAATGTGCCCTATGATACAGGACTTCTGGAAGATACTGGACTCGCTCAGAAGCAGGTTTGATTTCCCACTTCTATCTCTGCCTATTGGGTCTATGGGACCCAGAAGAAGCACCTCAGAATAAAACTGACAGAAAGGTGATGGCTATTTTGGTAGTGGCTGGTTGGCTGCTAATTTTCCAACATTGGAAGAGTGACGAGACACCCACATTCCACAACTGGATTAGCAAGATATTTGAATTTATAGCTCCGGGAAGTCAATGACCAATTACAATTACAAAGGAAGATACAGCATTTGAGATCAAGGCGGGTAGGGGACAGGAGCATACATTTGTGCCCCCAAATAACGCAGGAATCAGAAATCGGCCAAAGATGATATTGAATTTTTACAAGCATGCGAACTGCCGTCATGGCGGGGCATGGACAGCCAAAACCAGGGCAGCGGCCACAAGATGAGGCTTTACCAGAAGGCCTTATGTTGGCTTTACCAACAGCCCCCCAAATCCCAGGACCAAGCGGTCAAGGCGTTACCAGGGGGCATATGTTGATGGATGAAGCTTCCTCATATACCCTGTGACACGCCACGAGGAGGAAGGACAGCAGCAGCCGAACCTTGTTACCGTAAACATCCTGTGGACGCCAGAGGATTTGAGAACATTAACAATATACTTCATAAACATAAGGGAGGAGCCACAGCAGTTTCTGGAAGAATTGCAGACAGTTTTACAATGTTATAACCTTCCTGGGCTGACATGAATCAGTGAAAGAGGCTTATATTCCAGAAATATATCCAAGAAAGACTGATTGGACTAAGATATCTAACAGTTGCAAACAAAATAAGGGTGAATCATAGGCAGATTATTTAGACAGATTGACGGTGGTGTTTACTCAACATTCCAGCAACACCAAGCCACCAAACTCTTTCATTTTTGGTCTTTTACCAAAGGTCAGAGTACAGCTTAAAAACGTGTATATCGGATGGCAGATCAAATCCGTAGTGAAGCTGGTGGTGTTTTCGAATCACTGGGTTGTGTGTCAGCAACAGAAGAAAGAGACCTTTGAGAGTAAATTGGTAACTTTACAGATGCAGAGTCTTCAGGGACAGGTGCACGGACAGATGCAAAATGCCCTGACTAATCCTCAAAGGGGGCAGGCCAAGGTAGGGGGGTGGGGGGAGGACCCCCCCAATGGGATCAGTAATGCAAACTGGACAGGAAAACAGCTACCCAGGGCAGCAGCCTTAGCAGCAATCATGCGGGCCGTCTGATCAGGAATGGCCAAATCAACAGAGAACGAGAGCAGCAATGCCTGGGCCCTTAACTTGCAATTACTGTCGGCAGGAGGGACATTGGATAAATGAGTGCCCATTGTGACAAATCCGGGGAGATCTCCACCTCTCCCCAAGGGGAAGCCAATTACTTTGGGAAGAGGGAAGTAACCCTCTATGCTTAACATCCCCTAGTGGACAGGGTAAGCAGGATCACACAGGCGGTGACTCGCCCTTAGGGGACAGAGACCCAGATAAAGGTATGCCATCATCCCTCCCTCCCCTCTTATCAACACCTTTATAGAGCATGTAGAGGCCAGCTTTTGTAATAACCGGATACACCCTTTTCTCATGGCTGACTTGGCTTCAGACTGTAATTGGCTTTGGACCGTAGATATGCCCAAACTCCCACAAAGAATGAGAACAGATGAGTGACCCAGTCCAATGGAGGGGTGTCTGTGAGATGACCAACTACAGAGGAGCCTCAGCAGGCCACGTTGAGTTTAACCACGCGATACAGACCAAAAGAGGTTTGGCCGGGAAGAGGGAAGAACCACCCGTGCCAACATGCAGAGCCAAGATATGCTGCAGGAGAGTGTAGTGGGGTGCAGCAGAAAGGCTGATGCAGCTCATAGAAGAGAAGTCACGCAAGCGGCTCTGCATTGGCTGAAGAGGAGGTGAAACTTGACGGCCCTCCCGAAGGGCACCGCCGCAGGACATCTGGTACGCAGTTGCTCAATGGCATGGCGCAGACACCTGGTGGGATCCGCACAGAGCCTGCCATGAAGCGAAAGAGAAGAGTGGCGTTCAAGCGTGAAAGAGAGAGGGAAACCCCAGAGCGAGGAAAGAGAAAGCTTGAAACCCCAGATTGGGGAGCGAGAAGAAACTGAACCCCGCGGGAGAGGGGCAAAAGCTCAAAACCCAAGAGAGGGGAGTGAGAAGAAACCGAACCCCAGGGCAGGGAAAGAGAAAGCTTGAAACGAGAGTGGGGTGTGAGAGAGTCTGTCCAACACAGAGTAGACTGCATGGGCATTTGCTGTCCTAAATTATGTTGGAAGTGTTACATGTGGCATAATCTTTTAATCTAATTTTATGTCCAGAGTAAGGGTGTAGTACAGAGTTATCCCATATAATGTTGTTGGTTGCAGTTGCTGCAATTCAAACAAGGGAATGTACCTGTCTTTGTTTTAACAAAGGTTCTATGGTTAGGTTTCAAAGGTTTTTCCATCCTAACTAAAATATCACAGAATTTAAGTCCTCATTTAAAGGCCATCATTGGTGGCCTTGGGAAAGGGCATTGTAATCTCCAGTTCTTCCTAATTAGTGTGATGAATCCTGTGCAATCCTCACAGAATACCAGCCTAAAGACTCCTCCAATGTTCCCAGGTGAAGGCAGCCACTACCTAATCCTAATCCTAGGGGTGGTATTAGCTGGGTGGATCACATGGGAGGAGAAGGCCATCCAGGGAATGTAAGGACTCCGTCAGGAGAGATGCGGTATTCATCCTCTTCAGAGGGTGAGGGTTCCCTAATGCCTGAATATCTGATGGCATGTTGTCATAATAAGATTTCCTCTCCCACACTTACCTAAGATAGAAAGTATACGATTCCTTTTAGTAAACAGGAAACTAATACATATAGGGAACAGGGAGATAACTAGTTATGATTCTTTATTAAGTTTGGAAAAGCCTAAGGGAAATACATTACCTCCTTTAAAAGCTCCCCTTAAAAATATATCCTCTGAACCGCTTAAACAAAATAGATTAAATAAGGTTGAAATAACTAAGAACATTGTGGACATCACGTCCCATAATGCTCTTAGTACTGAGACTAAGAAGAGGGATGCAGAGTTACTAGACCGTAGTGAGCGGTCTAGTTGTTGCAATTACCCACACCTTAGCAGGACCTATAAACATTTAAAGGCCCTTCCGGTACAGGTAAATGGGAACAGTGGAAGCAGGGGAAGCAGTGGGAGCAGGAGCTGTACGAGCAGCGTGAATAGAAGAAAGTAGATGCTGGGAGCAACACATTATCAGCAGCGGAACTCTGTGCAGAGCAAGCAGCGAAGGTCGGTACCCAGACAGATACAGAACACGTTCAGCTGGAAGCAGTGTGGAGGCCGGCTACCTCAGAGGAGAGCAAGGTTCTCTGAGTTCTGCATCTCGCCTCAGTGAACCATTGTCACCAAAGCGCATGTGGAGTAGCGGGGATGGAGGGGACATGCAGCAGGAAGTGGTGTGGAGGCCGGATACCCCAAAGGAAAGCAAGTCTCTCCGGGTTCTGCATCTCGCTTCAGTGAACCTTTGTCACAGAACCGTGTGTGAAACAGCGAGTGCTCCAGTGACAGCCAGCGTGAGCAGAGAAGGTGAGCCGGAGCTGTCAAACGTCGGCAAGGGACCGGCGTGCAAGGAAGCAGAAGCAGCAAGTCCAATGGAGCCGCCACGACAAACCAGTGAGTTGGCCTGTGAGAGCTAAGTCTGGGGGTCTCCAAATTACCGAACTATCAAATTGAAGAGAGCAGGAGAATATGTATTAATTTATTTATTTTTAAATTAATTTCCACAACAGATACATCAACCATTGTAACAAACCCCCCCCCTCTTCCTCCTGGGGCTTGTGGGACTGTCTTTCGGGGATCCCTTATCCACTGAAAATATCAGTTATTTTGATATTATGGGGGCACCATTGTTCCATAAAGTCTGACTGCAGGTATTCTTGAACCATTCCCCATTCCTTTGTAAATAAGTCACCTGTTCCTTGGATTTTGTGGGTAACTTTCTCCATTGCCAGTTGGGCCCATACCTTCTGTAACCAAGTGAATGTCAGTGGGGTGTCTTTCATTTTCAAATTCTGGACAATTGTTGCCCATGCTGCTATAAGTAGTCCCATGAAGCTTCTCCAGTGTGGTTTTTTGTATTTCCTGGCTGTTTTGTCTCTCAGTCCGCACAACCATACTCCTTCTCCCAATTGCCCAACTTCTGGGAACATCTTCCCCATCTCTCCTTTCACCTCCTCCCAGAATGGTTTAAGCCCTTTGCATTCCCACCAGGTATGTTTCCATGTTCCCACCTCATCACACCCTCTCCAGCAATTATTTGATGCTTGGGGGAACATTATATGCACCTTTTCTGGGGTATAGTGCCATTGGGTTACAATTTTGATCCACTTTTCCCGTGTTTGTGCGGAGCGGGTCATTTTGGGGATCTGTGTCCATAAGTCTTCCCACTGTTTTTTGTTGGTTCCTCCCCCAACGTTCTACCCCATTTAATCATGTATGTCCATTTTATTTCTTCATCTTGAGAGTTTATGAAGGTGTATAGTGTCGAGACCCATTTCTTCGTCCCTGAGTTGGATATGACATATTTCTCAAACGGTGTGAAGTTCCTCGTTGCCGCTCTAGCTATTTCCGGGGATCTTAACCAGTGTCTGAGTTGGTCGTATTTATATTTGTCTCCCTTAGTATGACGTGAGAGGGGGAAGCATGCCTCGTATGGCCTGATTATGTTGTCCATAAACATTTCCCCTATTTTCGTTATTCCCGCCTCCTCCCATTTCTCATAGGCCCCTCGCTCCATTCCCGGTGGGAATTGGGGATTCCGGCAGATGGGTGTGAAATGCCCTATCGCCGTGGTCATAATACCTCTATGTGTTTGGTTGTCCCATGCCTCCATTGTGGTCTTCATAATTTCACTTATCCCTAGGTTGGGTTGTCTGTGTTGTTTCTGTTTCCAGAGCAGTTCCACGAGCAGGGTTCTAGCCACTGCTCTATCTTGTTTTGCCCATATTGGCTGCAGGTTTTCCCCCATCCATTCCTGGAGCAACCTTAGTTGCGCCGCATAATAGTATTTCAGGAAATGGGGAAGTGCCATCCCTCCGCCCGGGTTGGTGCTGTGAGGATCGCCCTGGCTAGCCTCGGGGTTTTCCTTTTCCATATGAAGATTGTAATCACTTTTGATAAAGTTTTGAAGAATGATCTGGGGACCCCCACCGGGAGCGCCTGGAAGTAATACAATAGCTTCGGGAGAATAGTCATCTTGACCGATTGGATTCTGCCCCACCAAGATATCAGTAAGGGGTTCCATCTTTCCACGTCTGTGCGTATTTTTATGAGAAGCTGCGGGTAGTTCTTTTCATACAGCTGCCCTACCTTGTGTGTTAGCATTAGACCCAGGTACTTGATCCCCGTTTCCGCTATCTTTAGGTCGAGTGATGTTGCTTCCCTTTCTATGATTTCTCGATCACCCGCCAGTACCAGAATTTCTGATTTTTTCCTATTAATCTTGAGGCTGGATATTGCCCGTACCCTTCTATTTCCTCTACAATTGCCGCTAGCGCATTCTCCGGGTCTTCCAGGGCTATTAGCATTTCATCCGCATAGGCTATTACCTTGTGTTGTATTCCTGCCATTTCTATCCCCTTAATATGAGTGACTCCCTTATTTTCATTAGGAGGGGTTCTAGAAAGATAGCATAAAGGAGCGGAGAGAGCGGGCACCCCTGTTTAGATCCCCTTGAGATAATTACGCTTTCTGTTACCTCCCCGTTGATGGCAATTCTGCTTGTTGTGGAGTTATAGTTCGCTCTAATCCTTGCAATATATTGCTCCCTGAATCCCATGCGTTTTAAGATTTTAAATAGCATTGACCATTCCACCGGGTCAAAAGCCTTCTCAGCATCTACAGATAGTAGAATCGCTGGGGGGTGTGTTATACCCGTTTTTTCCACTAAGTGAATGAGCCTTCTAAGATTGTCATGGGTTTGCCTACCCAGGATAAAGCCCGAATGATCTAGGTTGATTAGGTTGGGAAGAAGCGGGGAAAGCCTAGCCGCCAGGATCTTTGTGTATATTTTTGCATCTATGTTTATCAGTGAAATTGGACGATAAGATGCGGGGAGTGTCGGGTCTTTCCCTGTTTTGTGGAAGACCAGCACCTTCGCCTCGTTCATTGTAGGGGTCACATTGCCTTCATCCTTGAATGAGTTTAGGAGCCTAGTTAAAACTGGGATTAGTGTGTCCACATACTTTTTATAGAAGAGGGCCGTGAAGCCATCGGGGCCTGGTGCTTTATTTACCAGGAGTTCTGTTATTGCTTTTTTAACTTCCTTTTCACTTATTGGGCTCTCCAGTGCCAACCTATCATCCTCTGAAATTTGTGGAATGGTTAGGGTCTTTAAATATGTGTCCTGTGCGACTCCATCCAGGAGGTACTGTCATGATGCCTACCTCCAAGGAGCCAGGTCCGACCCAGCAACCCCAGAGGCAGGCATCATTTCCCCCAGGGGAGTGCCAGCGGGCCCAAGCTGGGGCCCTTTGGACGCAGTCCTGGCGCCTTAGGCGCCAGGCTCATGTTGGACCCCTGTCCTGGCGCCTTAGGCGCCAGGCTCATAAAGCTAGACATGTGTTCAAGTGTTTTAATGTGCACTTACCTGATGCAGACCATGCTGCCACATCCAGGCCCTCTTGAGGCCTGAATGGAACTACTTTACCTGTGGGATTACTTTCCACCCGGGTGAGGTCGGGGAAGGATACATACCTGATCGGAGGAAGGATACACACTTGGAACTTCTTCCAAAGCTATTTAAACCACACCCGATCAGCAACTCACACTTCGCGTTGTTCTGCTCCTCGCAGCTGGACGCTCACTGTGTCAGCTCCTGCATCTGGACCTCAGCCACGCCTGTCAGTATCCTGGGTCACCTGGAAAGGGAGACAAAAGACCTTACCTGCTAAATCAGCACCACAGAGACATCACACCGACGATCCTGAAAAGGAAGACATAATTTTAAAAGCATTTCGCTACGATCGCTGCAGCGCTGCATTTCACTCACCTTTCCTGGACGCCACCATCTTCAGCAGCGATCATCCGGATCCACAGCCACTTCCCAGAACCTAGAGAGAAAGACAAGAACAAGGTGAGAGAAGGAAGGGAATAGGAAAAGCTCAGTTTCCTTCTAAGTCTTACCTGTTGGGTCATTCCCATTTCATTTCGGGTCTTGCCGCTTCCAGGCATCCGGACCCCGGCACCTATGGGGAAAAAAGTCAAAGACATTGAATGAGCGAATGCAAAGACATCACCGAGCGCTCATCCAGAACTTACCTGTCATTTACTGAAACTGCATGTATCACTTTGGGTCGGCGCCATATCTCCGGCATTCCGAACCCCGGCCCCTAAGGGGAAAAAGACAATGAACATTATTATTAAGCTTGGACTTTTGAACTTGCAACAGAACTTTTACAGAGCCTTACCTGAATAGTCAAGCTTACCTGAACTCCCATAATCCTCAATCCAGTGAAGTAACTGGGTTTCAACGCGCCCCTGCATCAGAAGCAGGATGGAGAGCTCATCCTTCCTGACCCTAAGGTGAGACTTCACGGGGAATCGTGGAAGGGTATCGTGGAGGGTTGGAAGAGAGTGGGAGGTTTGAGCATAATTCAGTCAGTAGGTAATACTCCCTTTTTACGCACAGGGGAATATTCCTGCGAGCCGGAGAAGCCAGAGTAGAGGGGCCCTTCCTGTCCATCTTCAGAGTCCTGCGCTTCACCATTGAAGAAGCATCAGCACTCGAAGCCAGACCTGCGCCTCCGTAGGAATCAGGTGAGCGTTACAGAACGCGAAGCCTACCCACAATTTCCCACCCGGGCGCTATGGAGACTTCCGAGACTGACCAGCTGGCCCAGCTTTTGGGGGAATTACGGGCTGAGGTGCACTCAGCCCGCCAGGAGAATAACGCTCTCAAAAGAGAACTGATCTTATCCAAGGAAAGAACAGATGACCTAGCCAAAAGGTTATTACAGGCCCAGGCAGGGCACACTCCTTTACCTAATTCCGAAGACATTTCCACATCAATGGGTTTGAGTAGCCCGGTACAAATTAATCTACCTGGGCACATGCCTTTGGCCCCGCCTGAACGTTTTGCGGGGGATCCCAAGAAATATGCCGTCTTTATGAACCAATGTCGTTTACAATTTCTGTGCAGACCCGGAGCCTTCCCTAACGATCAGACCAAGGTAGCCTTTATACTATCTTACCTCAGTGGCAGTGCTGCCGATTGGTCTATTCCATTGGTAAATCAGGATGATCCCATTCTCCAGGATTTTAAGGGCTTCCAGGCCAGCATGGAAAGAATGTTCGCTCGACACTCTCAAGGACAGGCCCTTGATAACAAACTGCTATCCTTACGACAAGTAATCAGGATCTTCTGTCCTACATTGCCACCTTTAACAGACTGGTTGTGGAAACTGGGTGGCCAGAAAACAAAAGGATCACATTGTTTCATCGAGGCCTGCGCGGAGAGCTAAAGGATGTTCTAGCTCAGATAGTAAATCCACCCCAGGTCTGCGCAGACTACATAGACTTGGTGGTTCAACTTGATCACAGACTTCAAAATAGAAAAGCAGATCGGTTCAAGTATGAAAACTGAGTACCGATCAAAACCCACGCTAACTCCAAGAGTACCAACGTATCTAAACCTATGCAAATCGGTGGCGTTAAAGGACCATTAACGCAGAAAGAACGAGAGAGAAGGCGGCAAATGCAACTTTGTCTGTATTGCGGGACTTCCGGTCACTTTCTTCGAAATTGTCCAGTTAAACCACTTAAGAAGGTGGTTAGAGCTACTGATAACAAATTATTGACACATGATTCGGGAAACGACCTAGCCCGACAAGCGTAGGGGTCCGCTTGCCGAGCTTGAAAACTAACTCTCTGACCTCGCATTTTGTCATGCCAATGGTGCTTGTGAATCCAAAACAGCCTCAGCAGTTGCATGCTATAAAAGCATACATCGACAGTGGAGCTATTGGAAATTACATAGACCGTGAATTGGCTTCCAGGATCAAGCTTCCTCTCCGCCCGAAAGTAACCCAAGATGTCATTACTACAGTAGATGGAACCGAAATAGCCTCAGGGCCAGTAACGCATTCCACTGTTGAAGTGACTCTGGTGGGTCAGGATGGACATCGGGAAGCAATCGTGTTTCATGTGATCAAGGCCCCACAATTTCAAGTAATTCTTGGAATTCCTTGGTTAGAAACACATAATCCCAGAATTGACTGGCGAGCAAAGAAGATAAGTTTTCCTGATTGTGAACCAACTTGTTATTCAAGAAATCCAGCTATGGGTCTAGCCTCAGCAACTTCCACCCCTGTACAGCTACCGTCAGAATACCAAGAATTCCAAGACGTTTTTCAGAAAGAACAGGCTAACACGTTACCTCCCCATCGGTCTTATGATTGCCAAATCGATTTGGTACCCAATGCTCAACTACCTTGTAGTAGGATTTATGCTCTTACGGAACCTGAGAACCTACATTTGCGTCAGTATTTAGATCAGTACCTAGCCAATGGTTTTATTCGCCCGTCCAAGTCTCCTGTCTCTTCAACTCTGTTCTTCGTGCCGAAAAAAGAAGGCGACCTTAGAACGTGTATAGACTATCGTGCCCTAAATCAAATAACAATTAAGAATCGTTATCCTCTGCCCTTGATCCCTGAGTTTATCGACCAGGTGAAAGACGCTTGTGTGTACACCAAGTTAGATCTCCGAGGAGCTTATCACCTGGTGCGCATAAAAGAAGGCGACAAATGGAAGACTGCATTTCGCACCAAATTTGGGCTCTTCGAGTATCAGGTGATGCCCTTCGGGTTGTGCAATGCACCTGCCGCCTTTCAGTACTTTATGAATGATGTTCTTCGGGAACTTATCGATGTCTGTGTCATTGTTTACATTGACGACATCCTGGTGTACTCTTCTTCAGAATCTGATCACAGAAAACATGTTAGGGCAGTTCTTGAGAAATTGCGCCAGCACAGACTATTTGCAAAACTCGAAAAATGTGTTTTTCATACCACAGAAGTTGAGTTTCTCGGATTCATCCTGACACCTCAAGGAGTCCGAATGGACTCGCGAAAGGTGGACGCCATCCTCAAATGGCCATCTCCTAGCTCGGTGAAGGGAGTTCAAAGCATGCTCGGCTTTGCCAATTTCTATCGAAGATTCATCCCGGAATTTTCCCGAACAGTCCAACCCATCACCGCTCTCCTAAAGAAAAACAAACGCTTCGAATGGACTCTTGAAGCCGAACAAGCCTTCCAGGACCTGAAAACCAAATTCACCTCTGCACCTGTACTGAAACACCCACACCCAGATCTCCCGTACATAGTGGAAACCGATGCATCCAGTTCGGCCATGGGAGCTGTCCTGTCGCAAAGAGACCCAAAAACTAACCAACTACACCCAGTGGACTTTTGGTCCAGAAAATGTTCTCCTCCTGAAATCAACTACGCAATTACTGATAAAGAGTTACTGGCCATCAAATCTGCTTTCAAGGCTTGGCGTCACTATCTTCTCAGGGCAAGACACACCATTACCGTAATTACGGACCACAGAAACTTACAGTATTTAAAGACGGCCAAAGCTCAATCTTCACGACAACTCCGATGGGCTCTATTCTTTGCGGAATTTGATTTTGTAATTACCTATCGCCCTGGCTGCAAGAATGGAAAAGCGGACGCCTTATCCCGGATTGGCATGGAAGAACCTAATTCGAGCTTAGAACCTGTGCCCATCATACCTGAGCAAAGAATCTTAGGCTTAACTTCATTGCACACTATTGAGGACATCCAAACGCAAGTAAAACAACTTCTAGACTCTTCAACCTTACTGGAATGGAGTCTGAAGGGTTCTCATTACACTGCTAAGGATGACTTACCCTACTTCCAGGAGCGGTTGTTTATGCCAAGTAAAGAATTGCAAGAACTTGTTATTGCCCATCATCATGAATCTTTAATGGAAGGACATCCTGGTATCGCTAAAACGGAGGAAAAAATTAAACGTCACTTCTGGTGGCCTTCTTGGAGAAAAGACATAAATTCTTTTGTTCTCTCTTGCGGAATTTGCGCCCAAAACAAGGCTCAAAAGAAAAGGCCAGCCGGCCTACTTCAACCCTTGGATATTCCACCGGCACCATGGCACACCCTGTCAATGGACTTTATAACCGACCTGCCTCCTTGTGCTGGTTACAACACAATCCTTGTAATTGTGGACCTATTCACCAAAATGGCCCCCTTTATCCCTTTATAGGGTTTGCCTTCTGCTTCCACCTTGGCCAAGGAATTCCTGGAGAATGTAGTTCGCATACATGGTTTCCCTTCCATGTTAGTCTCGGATCGTGGAAGTCAATTTATCTCCCATTTTTGGAAGAAGTGTTGCCAACTAGCACAAATAGATGTGCGGTTATCCACCAGCCACCACCCCCAGATCGACGGACAAACCGAGAGAACCAATCAGACTCTCGAGCAATATCTTCGGTGCATGTTACACCAATCCGAGTTAAATTGGAAAGACATCCTTTGGATCGCAGAATATGCATACAACTATTCAGTGCATTCTGGAACCGGACAAACCCCCTTTTATACTTTGTATGGTCACCATCCTCGGACCTCTGACATAGATCCACCTCTGACCCTGGAAATGCCCGCAGTAAATCATCTGCATTCCACAATAACCCGAGCCTTCAAAGAAGCTGCAACTCATTTACAGCAAGCCAAGAAAAAGTATAAAGAAAACGCAGATTTTCACCGAAGTAAAACTCCTCCTTACCAAGTAGGAGACCAGGTATGGCTAGCAACTAAACACTTATCCCTCAAGGGCCCGCGAACCTTCAATCCCAGATTCATAGGACCTTATCCCATCAAGGCTATAATCAACCCAGTGGCCATAAAACTGGATCTACCGTCCAATATGCATATACATCCAGTTTTTCATGCATCACTTTTGAAGCCCGTACAACCAGGAACCCGATTGTCCAAGCCTCCAGATCCAGTTCAAATTGAAGGGGAATTAGAATTCGAAGTTAAAGACATTTTAGACCGCAAGGTGGTAAAGTCGAAACTCTTCTATCTTGTTGACTGGAAGGGATATGGACCTCAGGAGAGATCGTGAGAGCCTAGTAACCATGTCCACGCACCTCGATTAGTACAAAGGTTTCACCGGAGATTTCCGAACAAACCAAAACCCCCGGAGGGAAGAACCTTTGGAGGGTCCTTGAGGGGGGGTACTGTCATGGTGCCTACCTCCAAGGAGCCAAGTCCGACCCAGCAACCCCAGAGGCAGGCATCATTTCCCCCAGGGGAGTGCCAGCAGGCCCAAGCTGGGGCCCTTTGGACGCAGTCCTGGCGCCTTAGGCGCCAGGCTCATGTTGGACCCCTGTCCTGGCGCCTTAGACGCCAGGCTCATAAAGCTAGACATGTGTTCAAGTGTTTTAATGTGCACTTACCTGATGCAGACCATGCTGCCACATCCAGGACCTCTTGAGGCCTGAATGGAACTACTTTACCTGTGGGATTACTTTCCACCCGGGTGTGGTCGGGGAAGGATACATACCTGATCGGAGGAAGGATACACACTTGGCACTTCTTCCAGAGCTATTTAAACCACACCCGATCAGCAACTCACGCTTCGCGTTGTTCTGCTCCTCGCAGCTGGACGCTCACTGTGTCAGCTCCTGCATCTGGACCTCAGCCACGCCTGTCAGTATCCTGGGTCACCTGCAAAGGGAGACAAAAGACCTTACCGGCTAAATCAGCACCACAGAGACATCACACTGACGATCCTGAAAAGGAAGACATCATTTTAAAAGCATTTCGCTACGATCGCTGCAGCGCTGCATTTCAATCACCTTTCCTGGACCCCACCATCTTCAGCAGCGATCATCCGGATCCACAGCCACTTCCCAGAACCTAGAGAGAAAGACAAGAACAAGGTGAGAGAAGGAAGGGAATAGGAAAAGCTCAGTTTCCTTCTAAGTCTTACCTGTTGGGTCATTCCCATTTCATTTCGGGTCTTGCCGCTTCCAGGCATCCGGACCCCGGCCCCTATGGGGAAAAAAGACAAAGACATTGAATGAGCGAATGCAAAGACATCACCCGAGCGCTCATCCAGAACTTGCCTGTCATTTACTGGAACTGCACGTATCACTTTGGGTCGGCGCCATATCTCCGGCATTCCGAACCCCGGCCCCTAAGGGGGAAAAGACAATTAACATTATTATTAAGCTTGGACTTTTGAACTTGCAACAGAACTTTTACAGAGCCTTACCTGAATAGTCAAGCTTACCTGAACTCCCATAATCCTCAATCCAGTGAAGTAACTGGGTTTCAACGCGCCCCTGCATCAGAAGCAGGATGGAGAGCTCATCCTTCCTGACCCTAACATGAGACTTCACGGGGAATCGTGGAAGGGTATCGTGGAGGGTTGGAAGAGAGTGGGAGGCTTGAGCATAACTCAGTCAGTAGGTAATACTCCCTTTTTACGCACAGGGGAATATTCCTGCGAGCCGGAGAAGCCAGAGTAGAGGGGCCCTTCCTGTCCATCTTCAGAGTCCTGCGCTTCACCATTGAAGAAGCATCAGCACTCGAAGCCAGACCTGCGCCTCAGTGGGAATCAGGTGAGCGTTACAGGTCCGTGGAGTATAGTTTCTGATAGTATTCACTAAATGCCTCCCCCATATCTTGTGTGTGCGTCAGTACCTCCCCTTTCGTATTTCAAATGCTTTTGATTGATATTTCTTTCAGTTTTGCGCGTAGTTGTCTGGCTAGCAATCTGTCCGCTTTATTTGCTTTTATATAATACCTTTGTCTAAGGTACAGCAGTTTCCTCTCCACTCATTTTGTGTGTAACATTTCTAACTGGCCCTGAACATGCTTCAACGATTTTTTTAATGCCCTTGTGGGTTGTATCGTGATTTTCTCCTGAATGTCTGCTATTGTTGTTTCCAGCTCCCTTTCCCACCTGTGCCTCTGTTTCTCCTTCGTTATCTTCAGCGCAATCATCTTCCCTCTGATTACTGCTTTAAACGCCTCCCAGACTGTCCCCAGCGAGACTTCCCCCGTGTTGTTTTGTTCAAAGTAGTCTTCTACCATCTCGCTTATGGATTCCCCTGTAATTGGATCTTGTATTAGGTCCTGGGGTAGCCTCCACCCCCATAGCGCATTTGTTTTCCCCGGGAGATTCAACTCTAGCCACAGCGGGGCATGGTCCGACAACGATATGGATCCCAGATCAATACCCTGAATCATACCCATTAGCCCCACTGATGCCCAGAAGTAATCTATTCGTAACATGGAGTTATGAACATGTGAAAAACAAGTATATCCCCTCTGCACACCCTTCAGTTCCCTCCACACATCATTTAGGGCCATTTGGTCCATCTGTTGTTTGAGATGTTTCGATGGTGCCCCATTGCCATGGTGACTCCCTGTACTTCTGTCTAGTTGTGGATGCCACGCCATATTGAGATCCCCTCCCAGGATCACCTCCCCCTTGCAAAGCCCTCCAATTTCCCTAACATGTCTCTAAGGAAGCCATCTTGCCCTACATTGGGAGCATAAACTGACACCAAGGTGATACGGTGACCTTCAATCACCGCGTTGACAAATGCAAATCTCCCCTCTTTATCCGAGATTTTGTCCTCTAACGTGGCCTCCCCCCTTCCCTTATCGCTATTAGTACCCCCGCTCTCTTTTCGGTCGCATTTGCTTGTGCCCATATTTTGTACCCCCGTATGCATGTATTCTGCTTGTCCCTGGCTCTGATATGAATTTCTTGTAATAACAATATGTCCGCTCTTTCCCTCTTGAGCAGGATGTCCAGTTTTACCCTTTTCGTTGGATGATTCATGCCCCTGACATTGTATGTTAGAATGCAGATTTTCCCCATGTTGTTATGTCCAGGTCCCTTGTCCATGGATTCCCTTCCATTCTGCGTTATCCTTTATTCGTGCCCCCGCCCCCCCCTTCATTTCTCCCTAAACGTTCCACCCCAACAAATAACATTAAACCAAACAACTTACCCCTGAGTAGGGCGAGGGTTCCTATTGATGCTAGGGCGTTGACCCCTCGCTCCCTGCCCTCCTTACCCTCGGGGGGTTCTTCGCAGGGAATCTTAAACCCCACATTTCAGTCTGATCTTCCCGGATTCCAAGCCAGTGGGTTCCTCCCGGGCCGCCGTCTCTTATGAGTGTCGTTACAGAGTAATCCCTTCCACCCTACCCCCGGCGGGATCCATGCTGGTTGCCATCGAGTCTTTACCCTCGTCAGCCCTCATCTCTTGGTTCCGTTCATGGTGATTTCTTGCGGCCCTCCTTCCCTGAGTTTGTTCTTCTTTGTTTGATCGTTTCCCACCCTCTGGGTTTTCTCATGCATTCTCCCCTTGATTTCGTGCCTCCTGTTTCCTCTTCTTCTTCCTGGAGTCCCATTATGCTGAGGCCTTCTTCTCACGTGGTCGCTCTTCTCTGTTCTCCCTCCCATGTGAGCAATAGCCCAAATGGGAAGGTCCATTTATATCGAATTTGTTTCCCCACTAATGCCTTCACCATGGGGCCCATTGCTCTTCTTTTTTGCAGCGTTACCAGGGCAAGGTCTTGGTATAGCTGTATTTCTTGTCCGTTTATTCTGATATGCTCCATTTCTCTTGCCCTCCTTAAGATTTTCTCTTTTTGTGGATATGAGGAGAGGGCTACCAGAACATCCTGTGGTCTCTCACCCGGCGCTCCAGATCTCTTCGGGCCTACCCTGTGCACTCTATCCACTCCAATTTCTTCCGTCTCTTGAACGTCCAGGATATCTCTAAACACTTCTTTCACCGCCATCTTGAGATCCTTGTCCAGGACGGATTCCGCCATGTTTTTAATGCGTATGTTGGATCGTCTAGAGCGGTTCTCCAGGTCCTCGCATTGTATTTCCAAGTTGTGGGTGAGTCTAACCAGATGTTCTCGTGTTTCGCTGACCTGCTGTGTTTCCTCTTCGATACCCTAGACTGATCTTTCCAGTATGTCAATTCTCTCCTCCATTTTGGCCACATCGGTCTTCAGATCCTGTACCGCCAACTTCATGTCATTCTTCATCGTTGTGAATTGTTCCTGTACCGTTGACATGAATTTTTCTTGTAATTCCAGAAACCATGCTTGCATGTCCTCTCTAGAGGGTGGTTGTTGGTGGTTCGTAGGGGCATTGCCCTCGCCTTGCTGGTCCTCCTGGCTCTTCCCTCTAGCTTGCGAAGTGGTGTCTGTTGACCACATTTGCAGGATATTTGCGTCTTGTTTTGAATTCTGAGGGGTCTGTTGAGTGGCGTTTCCTTTCCCTTTAGCCCTTGACATGTTCTACTTGGTTTCCTGGGATGCACGTGGGCTCTTCTGTGCTCTCCTATAGACTGAGTACTGTCCGTTTACCGCCTCGCCACTGAGTTCTCCTTGGGCTGCAGGTGGGGACTAGTCCAGGTAGTCCTGCAACTGTATGTTCTGATCTTGGTGTGCCCTTCTTATGTGGCCCACTTCCTGCAGACTTGTCTTCCCCGGCCTGCTCTGTGTCACCTTTGCTCAGTTTTCCTTGCTTGCTTTCCTTTAGGTGGGCCGCCTCCTGTACTTCTTTTCCCCTGCTCCGGGGCTCCTCTATGTGTGCCTGTGTTGTTTTGGAGGCCTCCCCCACCTTACTCTTGCTGCGTCTTTAGGTTCGTGGTGTATGAGTTGTAGGGCGTCTGAACGCCCGCTAAGCTGTGTTGGCAGTTAGGATTCTCCTTCCATTGAGCCCCTGCATGCCTGTCGCACCTCCTCCACGTTCCCTAGTTACGAGGCCTGCATCGCTGTGTCCCACCTTGTGATGTCTTTGTGTGAAGTGGGGGAGTGGCAGGGGTCCGACCGCTCTCCTCCTTTCTGCGGATACGCTGATTCTCCGTCCCCCCACTCTGTGCCACTCACCTCTGGGGTCTCCCATTCCGAATGCCTGGACCCTGTGGTGACTCTCACCTCTTGCAGTGTGTGGGGTATACGGGAGGGCCCCCGCTGGACGTGTACGCCACTCTTCTGGCTAGTCAGAGTCCTGCTGTCCTGCCTCGGACTCTTCCTACACCGCACTTCGCCTCGTCCGGTGTGTTGCTGTGTGGGGCATGCCGAGAGGCCCCCTTTCTGGCTGTCGGTGCGCTTCCTCCGTGGTGCTTCTTGCAGCGTCGGTCTCCTCCTCCGTCTCCTCTTACCTCAGCAGGGGCGCCGTTTTGTGGAGTCGGCAGGATGGCCCCCCGCTGGTTGTCTGCACTTCTTCTCCCGGCTGGCCGGACGTTGCTGCGGTCTCGTCCTTCAACGCTGCTCCGGTTGCCTTCGGTGGGGGAGGGGTGGGTCACACACCCACCGAGAAACCCTGCCACTACGGGGCAGGAATTTTTTGATTCTTCGCTGAGGGGGTGGCGGAGTTGACACATCCCCCTCCCTCTTGTTTTCCTGGGCTCCTCTACCCCCACGGGGTACCCCAGCGGGGCTCTTTGTTCCTGGTGCTCTCTACTTCATTGGCCGGTGGACTCATGGTTCCCTCCTGATGGGGGAAGGGCGGTCTCAGCTCCCCGATCTTATCAATCTGCGTTTAGCGTCCTTGGGCCGTGATTGCCACGCTGGGGATCGCGGGGGTGCCGAGGGAGTGTTCCGAACACTCACCGCATCTTTTTGCTGCTTATACCGTGCTTATTTCGGCGGCCCGGGCGGAGAGCGAATTAAAAGCGTCTCATCACCCCGGCGGCCATATTGGAAAGCAGGAGAATATTTTAACCAGTATTGCCAAAGTCAAGAGTGTCAATAACTAAGCAAAGTAAATGTAATCTTCTAAGAGGGAAATGGCGGATGAGAAATCACTATAACCAGTATTGCCAAAGCCAAAATGACATAATAAAGGAGCAAAAGGAATATCACTTAAAAATGCAGTACGAAGGCCCTCGTTGTAGAAAGGATCATGGGGGAGAGAAGGACAATCTGCATTGTCTACGGCAAACTGATTCATCCGAGAAGTGTTGTCCTTTTGTACTGTAAACCTGTAAAATAAATTGTCTCCCAGTTGTGCTTGAAGTCAAAGATTGAACCAAAAAGCCGTTAGAAGTTGTGAATCAAATGTGTTGCAAGTTAAGAGATTGAATCAAGAAGCAGTTGTTGTTTTCTCTTTCCCCATTGAGGTTTCAATGTGGAAAAACTGGAGCAAACCTCACCAGAGAGTACAAATAGTAGTGGGTAGGAGTTTTATCCTGGCAGGCGAGTATACCAGGAAAGGGACAATTAGAGGTTAGTCCTGGCAGGTAAGTAGACCATGAAGAAGATGATTCAAAGTACTATAAAGTGGTAGAGGGTTGTGGTGGAACAGAAGTGACAATTTCACCAATGTGTTTTTGATGAACTGTTATGTAAACCATCCTGACAAAACAAAATGTGAAATGATAATAAGTGATTTGCTTTCAAAGTAGAGAATATTTACATTGACAATTGTGTGACATTGGAAGAGAATCATTTTTGGTTTACCAAGCAAAGATTGTGGAAGTTGTGATAATTGTTTTCAAGATAACTAACTTTTGGTTGGAATTGAATTTGTAAACTTAGCCAAGACAAAGGACATTTTTGAATTGTGCATTCTGCTTAGCTAACAAAACTGAACTTTGGGTTTGAAACATCCTGTATTTATCCAGGGGAAGGCGATCCAAACCGGATCACACGTATCCTTTATTATGATGCTTTTGACGTTATTATTTATTGTGTAATGTTCACATTGCCAAACATTTCCGATTGGTTCTGTTGTATGAATATTAGTGTGAGGGACAGATTCTTTTGGACATTAGGTCATTTTCCGTTAGCCTTAGTTTGTTAGGTAGGGAAATCCTTGTTAGGCTGGGGGAAGATAGGCGTTCATCTCACCCTTTATTACTTAATAAAATGGCTTCTTGTGAGAAAACTCAATCTACTTGTCCAGCTCACATTTCTGATGCCTCACATTATCCTTGAAATCTAATGACTCTAGTTGGAGTAGGTAGTTACATGTAAAATTGGAGTGGTTGCAGCTGTAGGTTTAGTGGTAAGAAGACGTGTCCTGTCTATAAAGATAGCTTTCTACCGAGCACTGCAATAATCTGAGGTGGGTAACCACTAACTGTGTATCTGTCAGTCAAAATTTCACATGATGTAGGGTCAGTGATAACAGACCTCATTATACATTTGGGGGTATCTCGGTGGTAAATCCACCAAGATACCATCAAACGGAATTACCATTACTGCCACTTGGTCTGGCAGCATTCCCACCCGATTACAAGTGGCAGTGTTAGTCCCCATTTAGTTGGAGTCCTTAGAACTCCATGGGGCATTTCGGTGAAATTACCGTGGCAGTAACACCGCCAATAATGGGTGACAAGTTGGCAGATTTACCTACAGCTCATAGCTGGAGGTGAATCCTCCAACTTTCCGCCCAATCATGGGATAACACGGCGGTACACAGTAATACTGCCGCATTTAACCTGCACCGCCCAACTCGTAATGAGCCCCAATATGTCTTAATCTCAGAAATTGACTAACAGTGAATTCATTAACATCGGGCGTCGGTAAAAGTTACTGAAATATAGTATATTATTCACATAAGTGTCTTTGCAGTAGATGGTGGTGTTGAATGTATCCTGTGAAAAACTCACCTCAGCATCCAAATATCCAACACCCCTCCCCTAAAAAACGGTAGTCTATTGAATTCAGAAATTCAAAAATGTACCATTCCAAATGCCAAAAATATAATCTATATAACGATTCCAGATTATGGTTTTGTTACACCAAAGAGGATGGTTTAGAACATGTCTCATTTCAAAGAAATGCATAAAGATGTTAGCATAGGCCGGAACCATTGCTGACCCCCATCAAGGACCTGGAAATGTGCAAATAGAATGTACCTTCAAAACGAAAGAAATTATGAAATAGAATGATATTCAACAGTTCCATTACAAATTGTTTATTGGCAGGGAAGATATCCTCCATAAGTAAGGCCCACTGTATTGCTTCTAATCCCTCATTATGGGGAATTGAAGTATAAAGACTTTTAGCATTTTTATCTATATGAGGAGATCTTATTCCTACACAACCTCTTTTTGTTCTTACCAACATATTCTTTTTATTAAATCGTATTTTTATTAGCGTTTTAATCCCTCGTAATCTTATTAAGTGTCTTGAAATATTTCTGGGGGACCATTATTGGGAGTGCCTGGAAAAAATACAGTACCTTTGGGAGAACCATAATTTTAATTACATTTATTCTTCCCATCCACAATGTTGTCAGGAAGTTGCGTATCTTGAGCCATTGTTTAATTGACTCCAAAAGAGGAAGATCATTTGCTCGATACATCGACTCCAAAGAATCAGTTATTTGTATACCCAGGTATCTTATGCCCCGTTCTGACAATGCAAACTGGTTCTCGCCGCCATACCCCCTTCCAGATATATTTCCTTCTTGGCATTTCCTCATCACCGATTTTTGTGTGTTTATTTTCAGACCCGCCACCACCCCAAATTGTATCAATTCTGTAACTACGGCTGGAAAGGTAGATGGCACGTCGGTCACCATCAATAATAAGTAATTCGCAAAGGCCATCACTTTATGCTTTTCTCCCCCGTATTGAATCGGAGTGGTTGCAGCTGTAGGTTTAGTGGTAAGAAGACGTGTCCTGTCTATAAAGATAGCTTTCTACCGAGCACTGCAATAATCTGAGGTGGGTAACCTCTAACTGTGTATCTGTCAGTCAAAATTTCACATGAAGTAGGGTCAGTGATAACAGGCCTCATTATACATTTGGGGGTATCACAGTGGTAAATCCACCAAGATACCATCAAACGGAATTACCATTACTGCCACTTGGTCTGGCAGTATTCCCGCCCGATTACAAGTGGCAGTGTTAGTCCCCATTTAGTTGGAGTCCTTAGAACTCCATGGGGCATTTCGGTGAAATTACCGTGGCACTAACACCGCCAATAATGGGTGGCAAGTTGGCAGATTTACCTACAGCTCATAGCTGGAGGTGAATCCTCCAACTTTCCGCCCAGTCATGGGATAACACGGCGGTACACAGTAATACTGCCGCATTTAACCTGCACCGCCCAACTCGTAATGAGCCCCAATGTGTCTTAATCTCAGAAATTGACTAACAGTGAATTCATTAACATTGGGCGTCGGTAAAAGTTACTGAAATATAGTATATTATTCACATAAGTGTCTTTGCAGCAGATGGTGGTGTTGAATGTATCCTGTGAAAAACTCACCTCAGCATCCAAATATCCAACACCCCTCCCCTAAAAAACGGTAGTCTATTGAGTTCAGTAATTCAAAAATGTACCATTCCAAATGCCAAAAATATAATCTATATAACGTTTCCAGATGATGGTTTTGTTACACCAAAGAGGATGGTTTAGAACATGTCTCATTTCAAAGAAATGCATAAAGATGTTAGCATAGGCCGGAACCATTGCTGACCCCATCAAGGACCTGGAAATGTGCAAATAGAATGTACCTTCAAAACGAAAGAGATTATGAAATAGAATGATATTCATCAGTTCCATTACAAATTGTTTATTGTCAGGGAAGATATCCTCCATAAGTAAGGCCCACTGTATGGCTTCTAATCCCTCATTATGGGGAATTGAAGTATAAAGACTTTTAGCATTTTTATCTATATGAGGAGATCTTATTCCTACACAACCTCTTTTTGTTCTTACCAACATATTCTTTTTATTAAATCGTATTTTTATTAGCCTTTAATCCCTCGTAATCTTATTAAGTGTCTTGAAATATTTCTGGGGGACCATTATTGGGAGCGCCTGGAAAAAATACAGTACCTTTGGGAGAACCATAATTTTAATTACATTTATTCTTCCCATCCACAATGTTGTCAGGAAGTTGCGTATCTTGAGCCATTGTTTAATTGACTCCAAAAGAGGAAGATCATTTGCTCGATACATCGACTCCAAAGAATCAGTTATTTGTATACCCAGGTATCTTATGCCCCCCCGTTCTGACAATGCAAACTGGTTCTCGCTGCCATACCCCCTTCCAGATATATTTCCTTCTTGGAATTTCCTCATCACTGATTTTTGTGTGTTTATTTTCAGACCCGCCACCACCCCAAATTGTATCAATTCTGTTACTAAGGCTGGAAAAGTAGATGGCACGTCGGTCACCATCAATAATAAGTAATTTGCAAAGGCCATCACTTTATGCTTTTCTCCCCCATATTGAAAACCCTTAATTTTCTCCTCCTCCCTGATTCTAGACAATAAAGGCTCAAGATGTAGCGCGTATACTACCAGAGGCACTCCTGTTTGGTCCCCCTAGATAACCGAACTTCATGCGAGAGATCGCCATGAATGGCGAGTCGTAGAATTGGAGATTGAAACTTCGCCCTTACCATTTGCAAAAATCTGGGACCAAATCCCATAGCCTCTATTGTCAGGAATATAAAGGACCACTCGACTCGATCAAACGCCTTCTCGGCATCTAACGTGCTGATAATCCTGCTTGATTTATTTTCTCGATCAAATGGCTCACCCGTCATACATTGTCAAATGTTTGCCTACCCATAACAAACCCTGATTGATCTGGATGAACTAATATCGGTACCAGCCTTCCCAGTCTAGTTGCTAATATTTTGGCATCTATATTGATGAGAGCTATGGGTCTCTAGGACCCACCCTGGGTCCTATCCTTACCTGGCCTGGGAAAAAGCACCACCTTTGCCTCTTCCATTGAGTATGTAGTCCCATCTGGAGGAGTTAAAAAGTGAGGTCAACACCGGAATCAAGACCTCTATATAGGTCTTATAAAATAGTGCTGGAAAACCGTCCGGTCCCAGGGCCTTATTAAGAGATAGAGACTTCATCGCCTCCCGAACTTCCTCTGGGGTAATCTCACCCTCCAGCTCTTCCCTATCGCCTGCTTCCAGTCTATTTAACCAGCATTGTTCCAAGTATGTCTTTTGTACTTGGGAATCTGGGGAATATGAGGTATATAGAGCTGAATAAAGCTCTGTAAAAGCTTCTATTATTTCTTTGGATGAAGAGCTAATTTTGCCTTGCTCAGTTTCAAAGCTACGAATAGTCCTTGCTTCTTCCTTCATCCGTACTTGTCGTGCCAACATGCAATCAGCCTTATTGTCTTAAGTACAACAGGGCTTTCTCAGCTCGCCTAGTCTGCAGCAGGTCTAATTGTCCACTGAGGTACCTATATTCTTTCCGTATTACTACCCCTTTATTCATTTCCATCTCATGACTATTTTCAATTGTTTTCCAGTTCTATTTGTGCTAATGCTAATTGCTTCTCCCTTTGGGCTTTTTTCGTTATCAGTTCTCCCCTCATGGTCGCTTTAAAAGCATCCCATACCCACCTTTCTGGTGTTCCCTGAGTCCCATTTAGCTCACAATATTCTCTGATTTTACTCCGAATTTCTTCACTCAGTACCTGATCTCTTATTATATATTCTGGAAATTTCCACCGCCATAACCCTGTCCCTTTGTTTTCCTGAAGAATTACTAGCATTAATAGGGCATGGCTAGATAAAGTTATACGGCCCAAATCCATCTTCTGTATTCGTCCTAACAATGAGGCTGAGACCCACATATAATCTATCCTTGAGAATATCTGATGGACAGATGAATAGAACGTATAACCCTTAGTATCCTGCTGTGTTTCTTTCCTGAGATAAATTGGCCATACAAATTTTTAATTCTTGAGTGGGAGGTCGTTGTGATGTTTTTCCAGCCCCAGTCCTATTGATTTGTGGATCCCAGGCCATATTAAAATCCCAGGTCAGGATAATTTGTCCCTAACCAAACCCTTCTAACTTGCCCAGAACCCCTGTAAGGACCCTCCTTGCCCCGAATTTGGAGCGTACACTGTAGAAATCGTATATCGCATTCTCCCCATTTGAATTCTAATAAAGACATATCTTCCCTAATTGTCCATTTCTTTGAGCAATATATTCTGACCGACCTGACCTTTCAAAGCTATTAGGACCCCGCCCATCGTTCCCTTGTTTTTCGATTGTATGATATGTGTATATCCAGCTAATTTATATTCATTGGCATCTTTCCTTGAAACACGTGTCTCTTGAAATGTCATCACGTCGGGCTTCTCACGACTCAGGAACGATCCCACCTTATGTCTTTTGACTGGGGAATTTAAGCCCCTTATGCTTACGGTTAAGCCATTGATTCCCTTCCTACCTCCCATCTACATTTATGTGCTCTAGTTGTTCCTTTGGCAGCTGACCTCCCTAAACAATTTATCCCACTACCACCCTTGGCCCCCTACCGCCCCCTCTTCTCCCCGGTCAAGCCCAACCTATTCCCCCTCCTCCCATGTATTGTGCCATGGAGATTGAGCTCTACTGCACACCCGGGGATTGTTTGCGCGGGTCTACCCGGATCCATCGATACCCCAATTTCAAGCGCCAAGAACATCCCCCACCTCCGCCGCCGCCTTGTTCACACTAACTTCCTGCCCCCTTCTAAGATCGATCACAACTATCTCGTGTAGTCCCAAAGTTCCTAAACTTAAAGCTAGAGCCCATTTTATATTTTACCCTCTCTGTTGGGCTTGGTTGTCCATGCGCCTATCAACACCTCCCTGGAATTATTCCTTTGTTGATTTATGTCGATGGTTTGATCCTTTCCCATCTTTTGTACTTTCCAGTCTTTCAGAAATTGCGGGCTTCCTTTTGATGGCCCCCTTCCTCTTCTTTAATATTTATGATCCGTAGTCCTACTTCACAAGAGGCGATTCAGTGTTGTTGTCCTTCACATGAAAAAAGTAGTCCAAAAGGGAATGTCCATCTATAACGGACTTGGGCTTTGATCAAAACCTTTACCACTGGACCCATAAATCTTGGCTTCAACAAAGTTACCTATGCCAAATCCTGGTACAATTGAATTTCTGATCCGTTAACCTTGGTAAGATTTGGTTTTCTTGCTACCTGCAGAATTGCCTCTTTTTGTCTATATTTTTGTATTGCCAAAACTACATCTCTAGGCCTTGCTCCTGTATCCTTGCGTTTTGGGCCCACCCTATATATTCGATCTAACGGAACATCTTCGCCCGTTTCCAAATCTAAAAGATCGGCGAACACTTGTTGCATAGTTCCTCTTAAGTCTCGATCCTCAATCGTTTCCTGAATGGATTTGGCCCGAATATTGGATCTCCTTGATCTACTTTCAAGATCATCCATTTGTATTTCCATATTATGGGTCGCTATTGACAACTTGTCAGTCAAAATCTCAATTTTGCGTGTGTCTTATGCAAGATCTTGAATCGCTGTTTCATTGGTTTCTACTCTCTCTGCCAAGTCTTTAATGTCACCTTTCACCTCCTGTAAAGATTGTGCAAGTTCTGCTCTTATAAGTGCGAATTGTGCTTGAAGCGTTTCTGTTATTTGGTCCTTGAAGTCGTTGAAGCATTGTTTTATTACTTCCTTACTTCCTGCTCTATCATCTTTGGCCTTGAAACCGCTCAAGATTCTTTATGAGCTGGAAGCCCTTCGTCACTGGCTGTCTCTTCCCCTTCTTTGCGCCATAATTTGGGAAGCGCACCTCGTGTGCGAGTCTGCTAAGCGCTGGGGTGCGTGAGACTCGGCTTGGGAACAGATCTGGGAGTTTCTTTGGCTAGCCCCTGGATCTCAGAGTTCAGTCAGCGCTCCGGCATGTAGAATTTTGCCAGAGTTCCGGTGCTGTGTACAGCAGTTTGATATCCCTGTGTCATCTGAGAGAAGTGCAAGTTGTACTGTACTGTTTGCTTCCCTGTATTTTGGTTATTGTAGTTTTGCGTTTTCATAAAAAACGCGGGCCTGAAACTACCAAAGTCGAGTAGAAATTCCGGATGCTATGTTAACACTGTCATGGGACAACTGGAGATGTCTGGGTGCTCTTTTGTGAGTTGTCGGATTAAGCCACCTGCAAGGCATACAAATTGCAATGATGCATTTTATATGAATGAAGTGTTTGCATAAAAAAGTAATTCCTTTTTGTACAAACCAAACAAGCAAACTGCTTGATGCATTTTTCTATCTCTCTTATAGGTAATTCACTATGCTGAGAATTTTGCTTTAAATGCATATGACCCCACTGGCCCATAGAACCTGGCACCTATGTATACAAATTCAGCCTTAGTCCGTCATCAATTCTTAGTACACTTTAATTAACACATGTCCATTTAAATCTGGGTCTGGCAGTTGCTGAGAACATTCGGTCCAATCCTCCTCAGGCGAGGGGTGTTAGTCCACCGCTGTGCATTTCCGCTCGCACTCAAAGTAACTTTGTCCTGTGTGGTTATTTTATTTTTAAAATCTGTTTATTGGCATATAAGCATTACCACAATATAGGAGGATTGTCAGGTGGTCACAGTAACAAGATATCGATTAAACAGTGACAAAACCAACAAACAAACAAATCAGGCATCAGTCTGACAAATACAATAGTGCAGTGGTGTCTTGAGAGCGAAACAGGGCGGTTCAGGGGGTCTCCTCCACCCCCTGGGCGTAGGAGGGCTGGGTCAGGACTCTCAAGGTTGCAACCATGTGCACGGGCTAGAGGTACCACTCAAGAAGTTAGAGCAACCACACCATTTCCATCTCTCAGCAACACAGCTTATATATTTTTTATTTTAAAATGTTTTTATTGGCATTTCTTAAATTAACAGGGCACCATCAGTATACATAGATGCCAACACGCAGCATATAACAGAAATTTAAGAACATTAAAACCAAACAATAACCAACAGTAACTGTTTCCAAATGCGTATCGTCATATTAGTTTACATCCCCTTGGAGTAGGGTAATTTCGTAACGCATTCCTGCAGCTTTTATATTAGGTACTTATAAATGTATGAAGTTACCAAGAATAAAACTTCCAAAACTGAACAACGACAGTCTACATATGGAAGGATTGTCCGGCTCAGATGGATATGCCACCGGTAAGAGTTCAATTTATCGGGAAGTGAGGGGGGCAATGGTCAAGATGAGATTGTCTCTGTTTCAATGCTCGGGTTCGGGTATAGTGATGATGGTGAAGTTCTTCAGGGGGGCTTATGATCTGCGCTGAAGTGTATGTCTCTCAGGAGGGCCTTCCAAGAGTCAAGGGTGCCACTCGTCATGTCTCCTCCTGGGGTGATTCCATCTTGCCAGGCTCTGGTTTCGGCCGTGGTCCATCTTTCTAATTCTCTCAACCAGTGTTCATGCCTCGGGCCTCCTGGTGTCTTCCATGCCATGGCTATGGCTCTCTTCGCCAGTATACATGCGATATCCATCAGCTTTATGACGGGCTTATGTTTGCTTGGCCTAGGATAAGTCCTTAATAGGCATTCTCCGGGTGTCCACTCATATCTGCGTACTCCGGCGTCCGTGCAGGTCTGTTGTACTCTGGACCACAACGCCATTGCCTTGGTGCAAGTCCAGAACATGTGGATGAGATCAACCTTGTCGGTCCCACACCATGGGCATGCTGAGGAGGCCTGTTTGTTAAAGGAAGCCACCCTGTGCGGGGTCATGTACGCCCGGTATAGAACATTTAGTTGTATCTGGCCAAATCTAGAGTTCCTCGAGACCTTCTTGGGGTATAAAAGTACTCTCTCCCATTCTTTGTCTGTGAGTGCAGTTCCGAGATCTACTTCCCATTTCGCCTTTAGCGCCGAGCTTTTGGGATTAGGCTTGTCGTTGAGTCTTTTATAAAGTCGAGAGACAGGTTTCCAGCCATCCGTAAGGTCGTGCATTTCTTGCAACAGCGGGTCCGGGGTGGGTTGCTCCGGCCAGCTGTTCCAGTTCTTCTTAGCGATTTGTCTGATGCGATGATACCAGAGAAATTGGCCGCTCGATAGCCCTTCGTTGGTCTGTAAAGATTCGAAGTCCCTGAACTCGCCATCCTCAAACATGTCTCCCCACGTGTAAATTCCAACGTCCTCCCATCTCCTGGCTATTGAGAGATCCGTTTGTGTCTTGCATATATCAACCAGGATGGGGTTGTCTGGAGAGTAGGGGTGTTTCACTCGCCTAATGTAGCAAGTTCTGGACCAGATCTGCCTTCCCAGTTCGACAATCTTGGGGGCACCGGATTTCTGTTGTAAGGGGTTCCAAAGCGTTTCTCTGGGGAGTACTTTGGAGGAAGCTTGTCGTATCAGTCCCAGTTCAGCCGATGGCTCGTCCGAGATCCATTTAGTCACGTGGCTGAGCTGTGCCGCGAGATAATATAGCTAGAGGTCTGGGAGTTGTATTCCTCCTTCCTTATGCGGTAGGGATAGGGTAGCTGAAGACAATTTGTGCCTGGTAGGACCCCACAGGAAGTCCCTGATGAGTGACTGCAGTTTTTTAAAGAAGGGCGGTCTGACGTAGTGGCATATGTTGGTAAAGAAATATAGAAAACGGGGGAGAACTATCATCTTGATAATTGCTGCTCTTCCTACCATCGCAAGTGGGAGTCTTGACCAGAATTTCATAGATCTGCGGAGATTGGTTATTGCTGCTTCAGTATTATAGCCGTGTGTGATCTCCGGTGTGTGGCCCACCTTGATTCCTAAGTACCGGAACTTATCGATTTGCCACTTCACCCCTATATTCGGGAGTTCTGCCTCGTCTAGGCCTCTCAAGCTGGCCAAAGGGAAAGCTGAGGATTTCAGTCTGCTGAATTTGATCCCGGAGTATTTCGCAAAGTTGTCCAGTACTTCCAGTATGATTGGTGCGTTGGCTTGGGGGTCCTTCAAGTATAGTAGCACATCATCCGCGTACAGGGATATTATATTGTGTTTGTTGCCTACCGTGATGCCTGCATCAAAAAACTGCTTCCTAAAGTATATGGCAATCGGCTCCAGGCCCAATATATATAGCATGGGTGATAGCGGGCACCCTTGTCTGGTGCCCCTCTGTATTTTCCAGGGTTCGGACACCATTCCGCCGGTCTTTACCCTTGCTACGGGAGAAGTATAAAGCACTGTGATCCATCTGATGAAGCCATCGCCAAACCCAAACTCTCTCAGTACCTCGACAAGCCACTCCCAGTAGATGGAATCAAAGGCCTTAATGGCGTCGAGCGATAGGATCGCTAGGTCCTCTTTGCTCTCGCAGGTTTCGGCCATGACGTGCTGGAGTCGTCTCAGGTTGGCCGTAGTATTGCGTCCTGGAACAAAGCCATTCTGATCTTCGTGTATTAGGGACCCAACCACCCTAGCAAGTCTGCAGGCCAGTATGGTGGTGAGAATCTTACTGTCGTAATTTAACATTGCCAATGGGCGGTAGGAGTCACAATCGTTGGGTGGTTTGTTCGGTTTAAGCATGGGAATTATTATCGTCTCTTTCATGGTGTTAGGTAGGACCCCATTTTCATAAGCCTCCTGATAGACCCCGTGGAGAATCAGGGTGAGAGTGGTTTCATAAGTTTTGTAGAATTCGGGCGGAAGGCGTCGCTTCCTGGGGTCTTACAGGTGGCCAGTGATCTGATTGCTGCTGTCACTTCCTCGGCCGTGATTTCCAATTCTAATGCTTCTCTTTGTTCGCTGGATATCCTAGGGAGGCCTATCTCTTCAAGTGTGTCTCTAATATCCTCCCTGGATATTTGTGTGTCATGGGAGTATAACGTGGAGTAGAATTCGGCAAACGCCTCATTAATACCCAGTTGTGTCCTGTGCCGTGTCCCTGTTTCATCGAGTATCTCCATAGGGAGGTGTTTGGGGTGTTCTCGTTTGCACAACCAGGCCAGCAGTCTTCCGGGTTTGTCGGACTCCCTGTGGGATCTAGCGGTGTATGTTGCAAAATCAAACTTCTCCAGTCTTTCCCAGGAAGATCGGCATTTCTCTCGAGCTTCCTTCAGTCTCCCTTCAGCTTCCGGTGTAGTGCATGAGGTGGATTCCAGTCGGAAGATCTCCTTTTCCTGTGCTTCGAGCTCGGTCCTCAGTTGCCTACGAGTGCCCCCAGCTTTGGATATTATTTCTCCTCTGACTACAACCTTCATGGCCTCCCATAGTGTGCTCCAGGTGGATACTGAGCCTTTGTTAATGTCAATGTATTCCTCAAGTTTTTCGGCGAGGTCCTCTCTAAACACAGGGTCGGCGAGGGTCGCCGTGGGCATTCTCCACATGGGGATTGGAGGTCTAGGCCTCCTGACTTGCCATAGCATTAGCAATGGGGAATGGTCAGAGATTGATCTTCCCAAGTACATTGTGGTTCCAACCAGTGAGGCTAGTTCTCTGTCGACAAACAAGTGGTCGATTCTTGTGTAGACCTTGTGTGGGGCCGAATAGTAGGAGTAATTCCTTTCTTCGGGATGCTGCTCCCTCCAGATGTCGACCAAGTCGAGGTGTTCCAGCGCGTCCGCCAAAGCAGACGTCGCGGGGTTGCTTGGGTGGGGGGGTGGTGTAGACCTGTCTTTAGAACCATCAATTACACAATTAAAGTCCCCTCCCCATATGAAGGTCTTGTTTCGATGGTGTGCCACCCGTGAGCATATTGCCTTGAGATGCGAAGGTATTCCATGTTGCGGAAAGTACGAATTGACTAAGCAAATTGGAGTCTGTTCAATGGTGCCCCACATTATTACGTACCTTCCTTCCTTGTCAGATTCGAACCCTTGTAATTGGAAGGGTACATTCGGGTTCACCCAGGTGAATACTCCCCTCGAGTATTTGGAGTAAGGTGATCCTCTCCCGGTCCCAGCCCATTTGTCCGCTAGCTTAGACATGGCTTCTGCCGTGAGATGTGTCTCTTGCAACATTGCAATCGATATTTTCTTCCTGCGGAGGTAGGACTGTATTCGATTCCGCCTCAGGTATGAGTTCATCCCCCTCACATTCCACGTCATTACTTTAAGGTGTGACGCCATCGGAGCAGTGGTTCATGCCCTGCAGGCCACCCCCCGGCGGGAGTCTGGGTCGATCCTGGTCGTGAGTTATGTAACATACCTCCTTCTTGCCCTTTTTCGGCGTCAGTGATATGTAGACTGTGTAACTAACAAAACAATTAACAAAACTTAAACTGGTGCGCCCAGCGACTACATCGTCGTTGTGGTGCTCAGGCGCTCTCAAGCCGTCTAGACCCATCCGGGTATCGGGCGTGAGGTAGGTTGGGCGGGTGGTCGGCCCGACCTAAGTTGTTTGCGGGGGATAGGGCTGGTATCTGGCGGCGAGGCCGAACGAGGGCCGTTTCTGTGTAGTTGACTGTTAATTGGATTACCTTCCATGGTCCGGCCGTTTGTGGTCGACGTGTCCTTATATGGGGTCGTGTCTCATGCGGTCTGGGGAGCGTCCGTCCCTTCCGCGAGGTTGTTATCTTCCAGCCACATATTGGCGGCTGTTGGATTTTCCAGAAATATCGCCCGTCCCTTGAAGATGACCTTCAATCTCGAGTGGTAAAGGAGCATGTATTTCAAGTTAAGCTGTCTTAGTCTTGCTTTCACTGGTACAAACGAGTTTCTTTCCCTCTGCAATTTCTGGGTATAGTCAGGGTAAATAGCGATTTTAGAGTTGCCCCGTTCTATTGGACCTTCCTCTCTGGAGTACCTCAGGATGGTCTCTCTGTCTTGAAAGTTGAGTATTTTGGCAATTATGGGGCGAGGGTGCGAACCAGGTGGGGGCCTCTTTTGGAGGGACCGATGAGCCCTTTCGACTGAGAATCCTTGGGTTAGCTTCTCTGCGCCTATCTCCTGTAGTATCAAAGACTCAGTGTAGGCCGTTGGATTCGGGCCCTCGCTTCCCTCAGGCACTCCCAGTATTCTGATGTTTCCCCTTCTGGCCCGACCCTCGGCTTCCTCAGATCTTGTCTCTAGTGCCGCCACCTTCCTCTCCAGGTCTATGACTTTGGCTTTCAGGGCTACGGTGTCTTCAGTCGTTTCACAAATGGTTGTCTCGGCGTTTTTCACTCTCTCAGTCAAGTTTCTGGCATCCTGGCGTATGAGTTGGATGTCGGATCTGAATTCATCCATTTTAGTGTCTATGTGTGTTCTCAGCGAAGCTATAGCCTCCATTACTTGGGTGTGGTTGTCAGCTTTTTCACCCTCCGTTGCCTGTGCCGGGTCCGGGGTGGGAGGGCAAGTGTGCGTAAGGGTTTTAGATTTAGTGGAAACATACGAGTCCATAGTAACTGACTTCCCCTTGTTCCTGGCAGCCATCTTCAAATCGTGAGTTGTTCTACGTACTGTAGAGGCAAGGCGTACAATATGTGGAGTGATCCGGGTGAACTCAGGACTGGACGGGTGTACCAGTCTGTTTGCGTTAGGGCAAGGGGTCAGCACAAAGGGGTTAGGAGTTAATTTCTTGTGCCCCGGGCCCTATTGCAGATACTTGGTCTTCAAGGGTCCGTTGTACATTTACGTCCGGTGGACGGTTACTGGGGCGAGGCTGGTTGTGTCACCCCAAACTTGTATGGTGTGCGCAGTGGGTGATTCCCTCCGGCTCCTCACCTGATCTGTCCGCCTCCGCTTCAATGAGGTCAGGTAATCAGGAACCCGCCGCCTCGCTGCCTTCTTGCCGCTCCTCTCCCAGGTCGCAGGCTCGAGCCACCGGGTGTCCGGGCGAGTGTGCTTGGCGTCTCCGTGCTCGATGCGGGCCGCTGGGCTGCGATGGGAAGGAGTTCTGGATGGGTGACTCCGGGTCTCACGAGCCGCTCCCTCTGCTCCAGGCGGTTCACGGTCCGCGCCGTCCCCAATGCCGCTCGGGGCGGGAACCCCGCAGTAGTCCGGGACGAGTCTCACCGAGGCTCAGTGTGTCGTGTAAGCTCAGGAAGGAGCGCCCACGGGAGCCACAGCGGTTGGCTTCGCCTCCTTAGAGGAAGGCTGCATTTATCGGCGGTCCGCCATCTTGGATGCAGTCGAGGACGGGCAGGGGGGGACCGGATCGAATGCGGTCCCTCTCGTCCTGGCGGTCCGTTTTCGCGGCAGAGCAGCTCTACCTTGTCGGGGACCGCTTCCTCCGTCCTCTGAGTCGCTTTTTCGTCTCCGAGTGTGTAAATCAGGTCGGCAACAGGATCTAGAAACGGCACCTCGGCTGGAGCTCGGCAATTCAGCCTCTGCACGCCATGAGCTCCAGGCCACGCCCCCCCTCAGCAACACAGTTTAAACAGAATCGCAAAGATCATGCAGGCTTGTCGTCAGAAGGGCCAAACATGGCTATGAGGAGCGCAGGCCTCTATATTGGTGGTACATTCCCTTGGGCCCGCCATATGGCTCTGTGCCACACTATGGTCTCAGCAGTGCTCCACCGCTGCATGTCTTTCAGCCACAACAAATGGTTCCGGCCATCCGCCTGTTTCCAAGTAAGCGCAATTATTCTTTTGGTAAGGATCAGTTTAATTACATGCTTCACTTTATGCAGCCTACCATATATTCCCAACAAGCACTCAGCAGGTGGCCACTTGAATCTAGTTATGCCAGCTCTCTGAAGCGTCTCTGAAGCGTAAATTGAACATAGCTCCAGAGACCCTGCACCTTCAAGAAACTGCAAAACAACTGCAAAACATGTGCAGCAGGTCAGCAGGAGCATTCCCACACCATGGACAGTTGTGCAGAACTCAGCTATTAAATCTGGCAATCCTGGCAGGTGTCATGTATGTTCGGTGTAGGACGTTCTGCTGTAGCAGTCTGAATCACACATTCATTCCTAGATACACACTTAACAAAGAGTAACACAGTTTCCCACTGCTTATCCTCCAGTTCTAGACCATTGTCCAAATCCCAAGTCTAACCTTTAAGCTTCCAGTTCCTGCCACGGACAGGAGACTACCGTATAGTCAGGATACCGGTTTCCAGGCATTCTCTACATCATATAGTAGCGTTAGTATCTTGCAGGGTTCGGGTTCTGCTGGCCAGTCAGGCCATTTCCTCTTGGCCAACTTTGTGACGGTCAGATGTCGCAGGAATTGGCCACTGTGTATTCCAGTGCTGGAAACTAGATCATCAAAGGCTTTAAAGACCCCTCCCTCATACAAATCCCCCACGCAGATACACCAGCCTGCTCCCACCGCATAACAGCCAGGAGATCGCTGCTGTCATGGCAGATGTTGGCCGGCAAGGACAGATGAGGGGAGTAAACATCACCAAGCCTAAGCAGACGGGCTGTCCTGGCCCATATCTGTCTACCCAACCTAAACATGTGAGGCATAACGCCAATGTGTTTCTCTTCAATCCACAGCACTTCCTTCAATGTAGCTGGTTTAATGTCCTCTATCATGAGTCTTGCATCTCGTGGAGGTTCATCCGCCAACCAGTCTGCATCAGATCTCAATTGCGCTGCTAGGTAGTAAAGTTCGAGCCACAGGCGCCTTACACCCCTGTCTTCTTGACTCCGTTACAGAGTGCATATCGCGATCCTGAGGCGACACACCCCCTAAAGGAAGTCCCTGAAGATAGACTCAGCCCCCCTGAAAAAACGAGCAGCGATAAGGAATTGCACATTATTAAAATAGTAGAGTAGGCGAGGCAATATGATAATTTCTATGATTGCAATTCGCCCCAACATAGAGGGAGCCGAGACCAGAAACCCATGGATCGAGTCACCCCATCAAGAGCCCTGACAGTATGGGGGGTGCTGTTGAGCAGCCGACAAAATGGCTGCCTAGTTTTCCAGCTCCGTGCACTGCCGCTTTATATCTCCTAACATCTGCGGTTTGCCACTCCGCTACGGCTTCATACATGGCCCCTACCTTGCTCTCAGCCAGGGCTATCTGCTCGTGAAGTTTGGCCCTAAATCGTACCTCCTGGACCGGCATCTGGCCGGCTCGCGCTGCCCCTGTGCTGGACTGGGCCAGCCCTGTTGCTCTGGGTACGCCCCGGGCCTCGCGGTCTCTGGATATCCTTCACCCGCCTGCCTGTCTCTCTTGCTGCGCCCACCGTGCCACCCGCTGCCTGGAGAATGGGGCCGAGTCGGGTGCGCTCGGACCGCATGCAGGACCTGTGCTGTGCAGTGCGGGCTGATCCTCTGCGGCTCCCGAGGAACTGTGGCTGCCTTGTCCGTGCGGCCGGCAGCGCTGTCTGGTGCTCCTGGGCATCTCCTGTCCTCCTGCCGTGCCCCACTTAGAGGAACTCCCGCTGTGCCCTGCGACCGGGCGGCTCACCGCAACGCTGCCTGCGGCCCTGGGAGGGGGTTGGATTTCTCGCTCCCCACCCCGAGCTTGACTGCCACAGGTACACATCCTGTGGGGCCCGCACAGGCTTGTTGGGGATCCGCGGCTCAGGCGCTGGACAGGCTACAGGTGAGGAGCCGGGGGGCTGATTTGTGCGGGACTGCCTGCTGTTCCTTTGGCTTTGCTGTTCCCCCCTGCTCCTTCACGGTGACTGCTCTCTCTCATGGTCCTGGGTTCCCTCGGCCTGGGCCCATTACGCACTGATCACCACACCTGAGCTTTGTATGGACATTAAGGCGGACCCCCTCTACGATCCCTCGTTCGCCTCCTCGGGCATTGACCCCCTTGACTCCTGGCTCCAGGCGTTTATAGCTCCTGCCCACTAACTCTGAACTGTGTAGCTACACTTTTATCAGGAAAGCTGAGTCTCCATCTTGATTCCTGTGACACACAACCTCTTTGTGCATACCACTCATAAAAAGCTATACACTGCACTCTGAATATCCAGACGCCATACTACGTCATGTCCAATAGATCCAGGAATACTAATAAGACTTGCGCCATGGACAAATTTGCGAGAGCCACCCCGAGAACTGACTCAGCCCATGCATCAGGCGACCAGGTGGACTCCCCGCCGCCCGCTGAAGCGCCTGCTACAGACCTAACAGTCATGATGGAATCAATGGCCAGGAATTTTGCTGCCTTTCACGAAAAACTGGATGACATTAATGCAAATGTGGCATCTCTCAAAGCCAAATTAGACCAACAGGGGTCGAGAATTACGGAGACTGAAAATAGGATAAGTGCCAACGAGGACAATATAACCACGCTACAAGGCACGGTATCCACTCTGGTCACAGACATGAAGACGGTTAGGGCCAAATGTGACGATTTAGAATCCAGATCGCAAAGGAACAATATACGTATTGTTGGGGTTCCGGAAAATGCTTTGAAGGGCCGACTCGAGCTGGCAGTTGAGAATCTCTTGAAAGATCTCCTGGGCAACCCTGACATGTCTCCATTCTTTACCGTTGAGACAGCTCATAGGGTGCTATCACCGCGCCCCAAGCCTGGGGACTTCCCGAGACCCATCATTGCGAAAATCCTCAGCTTCAAAGACCGTGACCAGATTCTCCGGCTTGCGCGCGAAAAAGGAGAGCTCCGAATGGAATCGCAGGTGATCTGAATTTTCCCAGACTTCTCAATTGTTGTTCAGCAGGAGCGTCGACAATTTCTTGGTGTTAAAAAACTGCTCAAAGAGAGAAATATCCCTTATGCCATGTTATTTCCTACGTGACTGAAGTTCACATTCAACAACAAACTTTACTTCTTCACGGTCCCTTCGGAAGCAGTGAAATGTATAGAGGCACATGTTCCTCCTCATCCTCCTGCTGATGACATCATGGACAATGACTGAACTTGGCTTAAGGCTTGCACCCTCTAATTGTCCTGCTTATATGTGTATTGAGAGCTTTACTGGTTGTTGACCGTATCATTAGTTCACCTTGTTATTTCATTTGTCCGGTTATATGGATCCGGCTGTATACATGTCTGCTGGCATCTCTGATACTTATTGCTAGATCAATGCACTATTGACCTGTTTATCTTGAGTATCCCTATTGGTTATAAATGTTCAAATTGCAATGTTTCAATGCCTTGAATGTAGGCCCTTGTTGCTGGTTAGACTCATGGATTAGCACCATAAGACCGCAATAAACTGCTTGTTTTGCAACTGACCCTTTTGGGTTCCAAGCATGCCAGTGCACGGGAATGGTGCACCCCACTGCGATTGCAATGTTCCTACACCATTGTTGTGGGTTAGCCCCAGTTGGGCTTTTGGACATCTTGGGCCAAGGTTGGGACGGCCCAGCCGTTTACAGTTAAGGGGGGGTAATGATCACACTGCTGCTCCTGGGGTGGTGGAGAGGGGGGGTCGGTGGGAACGGGGTGTTACTCAAAAAGGGCACACGAGGTTGCACGGCACACATATTGTTTGGACGCAATCACATTTTCAGCTTCACAGTTGGGACCCCATACTATTGCTGGATTTGGGAGGTTCATTAACTGCGCATTACAGGATTAGATATTCGATACTGAAATGACCACTCTCATAATGTCCCGTAAGATTATGGCCTATGCTAATAGGCATGCGTGTCAGATACTGCTTTTACAGGAGACACACTCTGGTAGCCACATGCCGAGGACCATAGCCCCGACATGGGACCCCGCTAGATTCTTCACCTGCTATTCTACCCAATCCAGGGGCGTTCTCACGATGATCCATAAATCAATTAAGTTTATATTGCATAAAAGCTACATTGACCCGGAGGGACGCTATGTCATACTACACTGTACACTGGTAAACAGTGAATACCTGCTTGTTAATACCTATTGCCCTAATGTTGACTCTCCTGAATTCTTTGACACTATAACCGCCATATTACTGGGCTATGTAGGTATTCAGATAATATGGGGGAGGAGATCTGAATCTTATTCTGGACATTGTTTTGGACAGAACTGATACGGCTGCCCGAGCCCTGTCCAGAGCTGCACGTAGACTACAAGGCTACATCGGGACACTCAATATCTGCGACGCCTGGAGGACACTACACCCCCAGCGGCGGGAGTACACTTACTACCTGTCTGTACACAACAGCTTGTCCAGGATAGACCTGTTCATTGTGTCGAGTGAAATGATGGGCGGAGTGGAGAGCTCCCGAATTTTACCCCGCACACTCTCAGACCATGCTCCAATTACACTATCTGTGAACCTGGGAATCCCTATTTCGACATTTACCACCTGGCGCTTTAAATCTGAGGCCCTCAGGGATATTGTGTTCAGGGCTGAAATACTGGCGGATATTGAATCTTTCTTTGAGCACAACTCCCTTTAGGATACCTCGGCTGCAGTCAGGTGGGACGCATTCAAAGTATATATTAGGGGTATGTCTATCTCTCGGGAGGCGGGGGTATTGAAGTCAATCAGGGCCGCCCTTGGTCGCTCCAAAACCAAACTGAAGCAACTGGAACTGCGATGCTCCACAGGGGCGGATCCTACTATCCTCGCTCAAATCAGCGAGGAGCTCAATACATACAATGCACTTGCCACCAACGAGGTCCAATACTTCAGCCGCCCACAGGCCGCCAGGAAATATGGTGAGGGGGAGAGACCGGGGGAGAACTTTAGCTACACTAGTGAGGAGAGAGTCTGGCCAGACTCAAATTACCTCCGTCAAAGACGAACATGGCAACACATGGTGGACTGACCAACAAATCTTAGACATCTTCACTGAATTTTACAGCTCCCTATATGCCCAGCCTACTGAACACACTGACCAACACACTCGCGACCTTCTTGACCAGATCCCCACTACAGAAATCTCCTCTTCTACCCGAGACCAGCTGGACTCCCCAATTACTTTGGACGAAATAGTGACTGCTATTTCAGATTTGCCCAAAGGTAAGGCACCAGGTCCTGACGGGTTTACCGCCGAATTCTATCAAGAGCATATCGCCATACTAGCCCCTAGGCTGCTTGAAGTCTGGATCGAATCACTCTGTGTCTCTATCCTCCCCCCCCTCCATGCGGGAAGCTGTTATCACGGTCCTGCTCAAACCTGGTTAGCCCGAAGATGAATGCGGATCTTATAGACCTCTCTCCCTCATGAACCTCAACACAAAAGTCTTCGCTAAAGTTATAGCGAATCGATTTCTGCCCATCATGACATACTTAGTTCACGAAGACCAGGCAGGCTTTGTTCCTGGGAGGTCTACCTCCCACAACATCAGGAGATTATTTAATGTTATGTCTCGTATAGATCAAGAAGTGCAAGCCGTGGCAGTCACGCTGGATGCTCAGAAGGCCTTCGATATGGTCTCCTGGCGTTACACGTGGCTGGTACTGGTGACAATGGGTGTTGGCCCGAACATGATCAGGTTTATCAAATTACTGTACACCTCCCCTGTGGCGCGAGTAAGGGTTAACTCCCTAACCTCTGATCTCTTCACAGTCTTTAGGGGCACCCGTCAGGGATGTCCCTTCTCACCGATCCTATTTGCCCTAGCGATAGAGCCGATGGCAGACTATATCCGTGCACGCCACGCTCGCAAGGGGATAAGACTGAAAGATAACCCTGAAATGATATCCCTGTATGCGGATGATGTTCTACTGTACATCAGAGATCCCACAACCCATCTTGACCCCATACTGAGAGACATCACCTGCATCAGGGCCCATTCCGGCTTCACAATTAACTATTCAAAGTCTGAGATCTTCCCACTTACTAAATCTACCCGACAACCCGCTACCGAATTCCCCCTTCGTTGCTCCCCGGATGGTATCAGATACTTGGGCGTTCAAATATCCCTAACTAAGTCTGCCCTACTGGCCGACAATTACTCAGCAGTAGCACAAATAGTTGAGACTAAGCTGTTGCGGTGGCGCGCTCTTCCATTATCCATAGCTGGTCGACTCTCCCTCATTAAAATGATTCTACTCCCCAAGCTCCTTTACGTTTTCAGCAACGTACCCGTATGGCCCAGGAAGGCCTATTTCACCAAACTACACTCGCTCTGTGAACAGTTCCTATGGCACTCGGGTGCGGTTTGCAAGAAGTGGACTGACATGGCACTCTCATACAAACGAGGGGGGCTCACGGCTCCCGATCTGACCCTTTATTGGACTGCGGCCCAAGCCCAACACGCCACGCATTGGTACCCAGGCTCTACGGTACGCCCACATGTGGTTACCAGACATTTGGTCGAAAAAAATTGGTCGACCAGACAAATGGTCGAACCAATTTGGTCGAAAACCAAATGGTCAAATTTTTTTTTTTTTTTTTATTTTAACCCTTTTTTTATTTTTTTGGGGGGGTCCCCCCCCCCAACCCCCTTTTTTTCTCTAAAAATCCCTTTTTTTACAAAACAAAAACCCGAAAAATAAATATATAAATAAAAAAAAAATTCGACCATTTGGTTTTCGACCAAATTGCGTCGACCAAATGTCATTCGAGCAGTTTTCAGTCGACCAAATGACTGGACACCCCACATGTCAAGTTGGAGCGACTGGGAGCTGCTGGTATCAACATAATGTCCCTTATTCTGCACCAACATTACACACCCGACTCTCCTGTTGATCCAATAAATGCGACCCTGCACGCCTGGACACGCCTGCTCTATCCGACACCTGAGTCCTGTGTGGTTCCTCCCCGGCCTGGAACCCACACATGACACCCCCAAATATGGAAACAGGGGCACACCGGATCCGCTGTAGAGACCCTTCAATACTTTAGGCTTAGGGCCGCGTTTCGTGCCATGTGACCCTCATTTCCAGACGAGCCCCCTGATGATCGGGCGATTGCATACATCGCTAATTCTGGTGGCGCCCACAGTGTCATATCCTCGCTGTACAAGATCCTGCAGGACACTACCCCGAATCAAACTCTCAGGGCACGTGATGAATGGGCAGACGAATTGGGCCTAGAGATTTTTGACGAGATTTGGGGGGGATGTGCCTACACACCCAAAAAGTCTCCCTAAATTTCCGGTATCGAGCCATGCAATACAAGCTATTAAACAGGCTATACTACACTCCACATCGAACCTCGAGGTTCACCCACGCCACTGTACACTCCTGCCCCCGCTGCGGGGTGGAAAAAGCTGACCATTTACATATGCTTTGGTCCTGTGATAGACTGTCAGAATTTTGGAGGCGCATCTAAGAAACACTTGCTGCAATTACTGAAACGTGATTGACCCTGATCCTTTGGCAATCTTGTTTGAGGTTTGGGGGGGGTCTGCACCGGGGAACTCGGCTAAGTTCTTGAACATAGGCTGTATGGTAGCCAAAAAATGTATACTCCAGGGTTGGAGGAGCTCCTCCCCTCCGGTCTTCCAGAATTGGCTGCACTTGCTCAACTGGTCACGAAACTGCGAAGAGGAATACCTGACCATGCTCCCCGCCCACTCATGTCCCAAAAACATCTGGGTTGAATTCAATACCTACCTCAACAGCCAAAGTGACAGTGCGCCCGGGTCAGGCCTGTCGCCTGCTCCATCAAGGGCTACTCCTGTACCATGAACTCTTCCTCTCATTTCTCTCATTTGAAGTACTGATGATACCACTGTGATTAATGTAATCTTTATATCGATCCATAATTCACCGGTACTGCTCACCTGTTGACTTGATGTGTGTGTCTAATGTATACCTCTGCCGCCAAAAATAAAAGTTTTTTAAAAAAAGAGCCCTGACAGTATTACGCAAACGCATCTCCTCAGGCGAGTGGAGAATGTGATTCCCCAAATATCAAAACTCCAAATATCGAAACTCTGGGTCTCCCATCTAAGACCAAGATGCACCAGGTCCCAATCATCTAGTCCTTGTAGTGTAGCCAGGGGGAACATACAGGATTTATCCTTCGAAAACCCAATGCCGGATATGACTGCAGGAGTATGTCAGCGGCAAAAAGCTAAATCAATTTTCTAGAGTTACCAGCCCAGACACCTGCCTCGAACTCAGCGCTCAGGAACACCACAAGGGACTCCAATGCCAGGATGTATAACATCAGCGAAAATGGGCAACCTTGCCTGGTGCCCCGTAGGATCTCCCAGGCAGAGGAAATGTGTTTGCCAGTGCACACCCTCCCCAATGGCCTGGTGTTTAGCAATCGCACCCATTGTATAAATCCTGGGCCAAACCCTGGATTTCCCTCCCCCTCCCCCTTGTCCACATTCTTTTTTTTTTTTTTTTTTTTTTTTTTTATAAAGTATTTTATTGTTATTAACATAGTACAATGATCATAATAACAAAGCAACAAGCAAACAAAAACAACTTCAGACTGTCATAGTCGTTCACAATCAGAAAAGGTACCCTGAGCATCAACAGTTGAGCGATCATCTCATCACATGCAATAATGTATAGTATGGTACAAGCACAAAACAAAACCCCCAGTGCACATTCCCCCGCCTGTACATGGGACACTCAGGCCACACCTTCCTCCCACCTGTCCCATATTTTCGACGCTTTGTTGGGACAGCCTCGCGCCGAGTAAATCCTACGCTCCATCATAGCGCATATGTCCATATCCAATTTCCATTGTTCCAGCGTTGGGGAGTCAGGGGCACCCCATTTCTGCGCGATATTGCGCTTAACCAGCCCCATCGCCGTGTGTAGGAGCAATCTTTCCCACTTATTAGCTTCTATCTCATCGGGCACGCCCAGAAGCAAAGCCCTTGGGTCCAGTGGTATGGTGCGAGTCAGAACTCGGGAGAGTTCCCTACAGCATGCGTTCCAAAAAGTTTGTATCTGGGGACACAGCCACAAAATGTGAATAAAGGTCCCCTCCCCATCCCCACACCGCAAACAGTTTGGGTCAGAAGCCCGTTTCCAGCCATATAGACGTGTCCTAGGGTAATAAACCCGGTGTAGTATTTTCAACTGCACTAATCGAAGCCTAGAGGAAATGGCGATTTCCCGGGGATGCATAAGGACTTGTATCCAATCCTCAGGATCTATCACCCCCACATCTACTTCCCATTTTGCCTTTAGTTCATTCAATTCGGGGGTAGCAAAGGAGGATATAGCATTGTAAAGGATGGAAGTGCATTTGGTAGGGATATGCGCCGGAAGGATGTTACGCTCTATGGGGGTATAGTCCGGTAACTGCGTATCTGCTGTCAGGTAGGGTCTCAAAGCATGGGCGAGGCGAATGTAGTGGTAATGTTCCGTATTCGGAATCTGGAATCGCAATTGTAGGTCATCAAATGAGGCCAAACACCCCTGTGTAAGCATGTCCCCAATCCTGGCAATCCCCGCATTCACCCACCTAGGCCACGGCTCCAACTTCTGGGTCTCAGCTAGGTTGTTGTTCCGCCAGAGGGGTTGTGCTCTAGTAGCCTTATTTTCCCACCCAATGAATCGGTGTGCCTGTCTCCACACTGTGATCAAATGCGTAGTGGTTGTGGGCGGAGAGGTTCTCGAAAGGGGCTGATAGAGGAGAAGCAGCGGGTCAGTGTTGCGCATAGTGGCTATCTCAGCCCGTATATGGGGCAGGTCTCGGTCCCCGTGGAGAAGGTCATTAACCACCACCAGTTGTGATGCCCAGTAATACGTTTGAAGGCGGGGAACTCCTATTCCACCCTCCCAAATAGATCTTTGAAGTGTAGTTAACGCAATTCGTGACTGGCCTCCCCCCCATATGAGGTCTCTGAGAAGTGTCTCCACCTGGTGGAACTCCGAGTCGGGGACTTTAAGTGGGGCATTTTGAAGGACATAGAGGAATCTAGGAAGGGTCATCATTTTAAAAAGTGCCGCTCTTCCCATAAGTGTCAGGGGGAGGAGTTTCCAGTGCCGGACATCAACAATAAAGCGGTCTGTGATTGGTCGGAGATTGTTCCTTATATAGCTTGTTAAATCCCCGGATATCCATATTCCCAGGTAGCGAAACCCCTGTCGTTCCACCCGGTACGGGCAGTCCTGGGGGATTGCCTGTTCCCCACCCTTCACCGGAAAGAGGACTGATTTCCCCCAGTTGATTCTGAGTCCGCTGAGTTCCCCAAAGCGGACTAACATTTGCGTTACAATGGCAGAGGATGTTAGTGGGTCACCCAGGTACACCAGGAGGTCATCTGCATACAGGGATGTACGATCCTCGTGTCCCTCCGGCCATCTGAATCCTCTCCAGGCGGTGTTTTGGCGAAGCCAAAGAGCTAATGGCTCGATAGCAAGGGCGAACAAAAGAGGGGACAAAGGGCATCCCTGTCGCGTACCACGGCCCAGGGGGAAGGACCCAGAGGACCAGCCATTCACTCTCACTTCCGCCTTGATGTTAACATAAAGTAGCTGCACCCAGCCTAAATAGGCCTCTCCGAACCCCATGCGGCGCATTATTTCCCAAAGGTAGTCCCATCGAATGGAGTCGAACGCCTTTTCAAAATCGATTGCCAACAAGGCCAAGGGTTCGTTTATAATCGGGGATCTCTCCAATGCTAAATGGAGGCGGCGCAGATTCATCCGAGTCGATTTGGCAGGCATAAAACCACACTGATCCGGATGGATCAAGGAGGATGTGACTAACTGCAACCGATTCGCTAATAGCTTAGCAAGGACCTTAGCTTCTCCGTTAATCAGCGATATAGGTCTATAAGAAGCACAATCATGTGGAGGTTTGCCAGGCTTGGGAATGACCACAATGGTGGCCTTGCAAAGATCTGGTGGGAGGGTACCCTGTTCCCGGGCAGCAAGAAACATCCTATGTAGAGGACCGGCCATTTTGTCTACTCCTAGCTTCTGCCAAGTTTCAACTGGGAATCCGTTCGGGCCCGGTGCCTTTCCCGACTGGAGCTGAGACAGTGCCTCTGCAATCTCAGCCTCTGATAAAGCAGAGTCCAGCTGGTCCCTCTGTTGCCCCGAAAGGATCGGCAGCGTCACCTCATCTAGGAGGCAGGGGTTTAGCGGTGAGGTCGGAGCCCGATACAAATCTGCGTAAAACTCTGTGAAGGCCTCGGCAATCCCAGAGTCCGAATGTTGGGTGTCGCCCTGTGCCGTGACAATTTCCCGGACATGGCGCTGCCCCTCGTCTCTCCTCTGCAACCAAGCGAGCAGTTTACCCGACTTATCCCCAAGTTCATACACCCTCGCCCTAGCCTGCCAATGGGCCTGCTTGGCGTCATCCATCGTTCTGTTACGGAGGCACTCCTGGGCGCGCTGGAGGGATCGGTGGGTCTCAGGCGTAGGATCGGATATATGCTCAATCTCCCTGTCTCTCACTTCCTCTTCGGCCTTTAATATTTCCCGGAACCGGATGTTTCTTTTATGTGTCGTCCAAGAAAGGATTTCACCCCTTAGCACTGTTTTATAGGCCTCCCATAATATCACGGGGCTGTCCACCGACTTCTCGTTAATTTCGAAATATTCACCAGAAACTTCCTCGAGGCGATCTATCAGTTCCGGGGACCCCAGATAATAATTGTTAAGTCTCCACGTTCTAGGGGGAAGGGGACCCTGCATACGCAATTCAACTAAGAGGGGGGAGTGGTCCGAAATGCCCCGGGGGAGTAAATCTGCGGACATTGCCCTATGGAGGTCGGTATGTGGCAAGAAGAAGTAGTCCAGTCTGGACATGGAGCCGTGAGCGCCGGAATGGAAGGAGTACTCCCTATCAGTCGGGTGTAACTCTCTCCATACATCTCGGAGCCCAAGGGCCGATGCAAAACTGGCCAATCTAGTCGAGGTGTCAGGGTTGCGATTTCGGAGATGGGAACGGTCAAAGTTATCATTCATGGTATCATTAAAATCACCCCCCAGAATGAACGTATCAGGATGGTGTTTCCCTATAAGGGTAGTAAGATCGTCCAGTAATTCCTGTCCCAACCCGGGTGGGGAATAAATTGCGGCAATGGCCATCGTCTGACCCCAGATGGTCCCCATGACGAACACGTATCGACCCCTTGGGTCGCGCTCAACCAATTGCTGAGTAAATGGAATGCGCTTGTGTATCAGGATGAGGGTGCCCCTGGAGCCCATTGTGTACCCCGCCTGAAGGGCAAGGTGGTAATTAGTCCTCTGAAAAAAGGCACAGTGTGATCCGGCCAGGTGGGTTTCTGTCAAAAGGGCCACATCAGGGGAGTGTCTATTTAGAAATTGCCTAAGCAGGCGCCGTTTAATCCCGGACCCCATCCCATTCACGTTCCAGGTGAGGAACTTCAGGGATTTGGTGTGGCGCATGGGTGTCCCGTGAGTCTGTGCATAGGATATCTATCACACATGATGGGGGTCTGTACGATTGTAGCAATCAGTGAGAGATGGTGAAGTGGTAACTTCGACCAAAGACAGTGGTTCGTGTCCGTTATAAACATATGACAGTCTTGAAGTAACAAACAAACTTCCAAACATTCCCAACTTACCCCCACCCTATACTCCACCCCAACACGAAGTACCTGTCGCCCAAACATAGCTGGACCTTCAACTTAAGGTAGCAGCTCAAAAACCCAGACCCTAGAGCCGGGTCTAGATAAACAAGAAAGAGGGGGGGGGAAAAGGGAGAAGGAGAAGGAGAAGGAAAGGAGGAAGTTCGGCTAGGGGGGGGGGGGTTTTCAGAGGCTCCTCCAGAGTCCCCTCCCATGCGCCAGTGTCAACATCTTCCATGGTGGACTACTCATGCGTCCGGCTTAAGAATACAAACAAAGAAAGAATACTTCAAAGCGCCATTACTAGGCCAGAGGGGCGACAGTCCGGTCAATGTCCTCGCTGATCTGCATCGGGGTCCAGGACCCCCTGTTCATTCCTCTCCGGGTTTCCTCTCGGGGAGGCGTGCCTGGGCCTCGGTCTTCCTCTCGGCCTCCTCGGTCTCGCAGTCCAATCACCTTCTATATGGGCCTCCGCCCATTTCCATGCCTCCTGCGGGTCGCTGAAATGAACCGTGGTTCCACCATGATATATCTTCAGTTGGGCCGGGAAGAGCAGGCCATATTTCACATTTAGTTGGGCCAGCTGTCTCTTGAGTGGCTCAAACGATTGTCGTGCCCGCTGCACTTCTCGGGTGTAGTCCGGGAAAAAGGCGATTCGGGAGCCGTTATGGGTAATCGAGCCTTGTGCCCGCGACAGTTGCAGGAGGGCATCCCTATCTCGGTAGTTGAGTAAGCGGGCGATGATAGTACGTGGCGGGGCACCCGGGGGTGGTCTACCCGCCGGCATTCTGTGAGCCCTCTCCACTGAGAAGAACTTTGAAAAGGATGTGGCCTCGAAGATGTCTACAAGCCACTGCTCCAAGAACAGCTCCATACACTGTCCCTCCTCCCCTTCTGGCAGACCCAGGATACGGACATTATTGCGACGGGATCGCCCCTCTCCATCCTCCACTCTTGATTCAAGGGTCTTAAGGCGGTTTAAGGCCTGGGACAGTTGGCGGTTAATCCCGCCTATATTGTCTTCCACTTCAGAAATACGTTGTTCCGCCTCTCCCGTTCTGGAGGTTAGTTTCTGTAGATCGTGGCGTAGGAAGGAGACGTCTGCCGCCATGCTATCTATTTTGGTCTCCATGGAGGATCGGGAATTAGCAATGGCCGCCATTACATCATGGAGAGAAAGAGGGCCCTCCCCATTGGGGGAGTTCGGTCGCGTTGCTGGGGCCGCCGGGGCCGGGGTGGTGGCGACGGCAAATTGGTCCATGCTGCTCTGTGTGGAGGGTTTCTTCTGCCTTTCTTTCCCCATAGTTCCGGGGAGGCGTGGGGCGTCCGGCACGGCAGGTCGAACAGTGCTAATTACGCCCTTATGGATCTACTCCGGTGTACCGTGTCGCAGCCCCGCAACAGGCCAGGTGGAAGGCCTCGGGGTCCTCCAAACACCTTCCAACACGCAGGTTCCACGAATCCACCGTCTGTATGGAGCAGGGGGGGGGGGAGAGTTAATCCCACCTACCTCTAGCTCTGTCGGGCCAGGCCGCTGCCGTCCTCCACCACTCGGGGCTGGGTCGAAACAGCCCAAGAGCAGGAGCCGTTTGTCCGGGCGACCTCCGGTTGTAAGAAAAGTCAGTGTCCACTGCGTGTGCCGCACCACACCAGGCCGCTTCAAGCCCCAATCAGACAGGAGGTGGTCTGCCCTCAAGCTCCGGCGGCCATCTTGGTTTCGCAGTTCGGGGCCCCCGGCCTTCAGTAAATTGCAGATTATGGCCCTCCAAACGGGCAGACCACAGCCCGGATTTCCGCCGGTCGTAGCCCCCAGCTTCACGGGCACAATCGTGGCGTTGATGTCGCTCGATGTCCCCAGGAATCAGGATAAAGGTACAGGATTGTGTCGGCGCTTACGGGAGCTCACTCAGCTCACGTCCGCATCGCTCGCGCGCTAGCCACGCCCTTCCCCTTGTCCACATTCTTAGTGTAGTCCGGTCTGGCCTCTTCTCATCCCATCCCCTGTTCACGGTGATCAGCACTTCCTATCTTCCAACCCCTTTGCGGAAACACGCCAGCAATGTTGTGTCCCTCCTTCTCCTCCCCCTGCCCTCCACCCCCCACTATCCCCGTAACAAGTGTTTTATGGTGGTATCAGATCATTAGATTATGATAGGTCATTCAGAAGTTGGCTCCAATGTACAACCTCTGACCCCTCCTGTCAGTTCCCATCCCCTGTAGTATCATCAATTCGACAATCCCCCCATCTGCGGGCATCTGCTGGCCACCTGGATAGTGCCAGGCCCTGTGGGTGTTTCCACGCGATGGCCACTCGTCGTTTAGCCAACAGTAGTAGAAACCGTATCATTCTGTTTTGTGTTTTGTGTTTATTTCTCCCTGGGAGGGTCCCCCAGATGCATATTTATGGGTTGCACTCCAGTTTTGACCCCACTAACCTATTCACCTCCTCCATAACCATATTCCAATAAACTGCAATAATCCTGCGGCCCCATATCATGTGCCAGAATCCTGCTGGGCCCCTACCACACCTGGGGCATTCATCTGATAGGCTGTGGTTCATTGCCCTCAACTTGGTCGGGGTCACATATGTCCTGTGCATAATATTAAACTGGATCAGCTGGAATTGAGAATTTCACAAAACCTTTCGAGCTGATTCCGATATTGCCTCCCATTCCTTGTCTGGGATTTGATACCTCCCTTATTTCTCCTTCACCTTCAATGCTGTCGTAGGTTCCCCTCCTCGTAGGGCTTCATAGGTACGTGAAATCCTAGCTGTGCCCCCCGCTTGTTCCAACAGTACCCGTAGCAGCAGACTTGTTTCCGATTCTTCCGGGATATCATCTCATAAATCCGCTACTCTACGGACTATTGCACTGTATGCCAAAAAAGCCCTTCGGCAGATCAAACATTTTAGACCACTCAGCAAAGGTTAGTAGTTTTCCCCCTTCAAACAAGTCACCTACCTTCTCACATGCCTTTTCTTGAAGGCTCTGTACCCCTGCTCTCCCTATTGCCAGTCACAATTTTCAGTATGCCCCCCAGGGCAAGTACCCATCATAGAGCCCTCCCAGCCCTTCCTTCCAAACGTACTTCTTCCATGTTTCCCTAGCAGCCTCAAACACAATTGAAGACCCCTTATTCCCCATTGGGTTCCACAGCAGCTCGAACACCCATCCGATATGGTGGCAGATTCCCTACCAGTCCCCTCAAGGTTCCCCCCCTGGCTGTCCCCATTCCAGTACCGACTGTAGATGCGCTGCTATAAAGTATTTATCATAGTCAGGCAGGCCTAACCCACCTTCTGTTCTAGATCTGCGCAGTGTTGATAAGGACACCCTTCTTCTCCCTGTATTCCATAATAGTTCCCCCACTTTGCCATATAGCATTAAAAAAAATATCTTTTTCATCACATATGGTATATTGGTAAAGAAATAAAGCAATATTGGTAGAATCACCATTTTACATAACGCCACTCTACCCATCAGGGAACATTGCAGGTGTTTCCAAAATTGTATTGAGTCCCCTACCCTTGAGAGTGCCATGCCAGTGTTGTGTGTAAATGTTTCCTCGATGTCATGAAATATTTGTATACCTAGATATTTAAACAACTCCATCTCCCATTTTATCCCTACCATCGGGATGTCTTGTATATGACATTCCCGAAGTCCTCCCAAGGGGAACAAGACTGATTTTCCCTCGTTGATGGAGAAGCCAGACATGTGGGGAAAATTCTTTAAAATCTCCAATAAAGCTGGTACGGTCTCCCGCGGTTTAGAAACATATAAGAGGAGATCATCCACGTATAATGATACTACATGTTGGACCTCTCCGACCGCTATGCCTTCCTCCACCATCTCCTGCCGTAGGAACTCTGCTAAGGGTTCCAGAGCGAGGGCAAAAAGTATTGGAGATGCCACACACCCCTGTCGAGTCCCCCAGCCTAGTTCCCATTTCTCAGATACCCAGTCATTCGTTTTCACCATTGCCATTGGTTTGTTGTATAGTAGGGCCAGCCATTTACACATGTTTTCCCCGAACTCAAACTCCTTCAACACTCAAAATAACCATTTCCACTTCAGCAAATCAAACGCTTTCATGGCGTCAAAAGAGGCCACAGCCAGGGTCTGTTTATAGGATTTGACATGGTCCATGATGTGGTGGAGACGAGTAATGTTAGCGGTTGTATTTCTGCCCCAATAAAGCCACATTGATCCTAGTGGACCAGCTTTGGAGCCACTCTCGCCAATCTGGCTGCTAGTAACTTTCCCAAAATGTTGCCATCAATGTTCAATAAAGATATGGGGCCATAGAATTCAATGGGGAATCCATCACTGCCAGGGGACGTGCCCTTTCTCATAGTGCGTACTGCCCATCTAATGGCACCCTCCTCTATCGGGGCCTCAAGTTCTTCCTTCATATCCTCTACTAATTTTGGCAACCGGATCATGTCCATCAGGTCTTCCATGTCTATGTCCACATACCCATTTTCGCTTGTTTATAAATCCTCATAGAACTCCGTAAACACCCTGTTAATCCGTTCCTGGGTACCCACTGTTTCCGCCGATTTAGTTTTGATTTGGGTTATCCCCTTTCTTGGACCTTCCCTGTTTATCAACCAGGCCAGTAACTTCCCTGCCTTATCACCATGTAGTCGAATGTCCAGTTTGCTATTGTCGAAGTGTGCCAGGTCTGCCAATGTCTTATGGTAAACCTGAAGACATAGTGCCAATCTATCTCTCACCTGATTGCCTCCCCCTGCCTCCTTTTCCAATTCCGCCACTTGCCCCTCCAATTGGCGTAATGCTTCCTGCAATCTTTTTCTCATCCCCACCGTCGTGGAGAGGCACAACCCCCATATATTTGCCTCAAAGGCCTCCCAGAGCATTCCCGTTGAGTCCACCGATCCCTCGTTCAATTCAAAAAAAGTTTAAATCCCCTTGCGTAACTCATTGGTAAACGCCCCATCCTTTAATGCGTCTCTTTGCATTCGCCACAACCAACGTGGAGGCATCTTACCTCTTTCCACCAATTTGACCACCACGGGTGAGTGATACGAAAGGGTACGTTCTAGATATTCGGGGTCCTCAAATTGCCGGTAGTATTCCCTCCCTGTGAGGAGGTAGTCCAGACGTGAATACGACTCACATACACCTGAGTAGTATGAGAACCCTTTCTCTTCACCATGATTCTCCCTCCATATTTCCACCAGGTCAAGGTCCTCCATTGCCTTGTGGAGGGATGCTGTCATATGTTTTTTTCTGGGTTCCCTCTCTCCTGTCCCATCTAGGTGCGCGTCTAGGTGGCAGTTAAAGTCCCCCACCCATAAGATCATTTCTCCTCTGTAAGCCTCAACCATGTGTTGGACCGGCGGGAAGTATTCCTTATTGTCCACGTGCATAAGAGTTCACTAGACATATCAAGTACCCATATACCCACCACCATCACTGTCCGCCCCACCTCGTCCCTCAACACCTTCTCCAGCCGTAATGGCACTCCTCTCGCCACCCAAATCAACACTCCCCTAGCTTGGGTCGAGTAGGATGTACCAAACACTTGTCCCCCCATAATTTTCCCAGGGTCACCAGGTTCCCTTTTCCCATATGCGTTTCCTGTATCAGAGCCACTTGTATTCCATGACGTTTCAGAAATTCCCCCACCCTCCGCTTTTTTGTCTGGATCCTAGCCCCCGAACATTCCAAGTACCGATTTTCAACCCTCCCCGTTCCCCCATCTTGTTAAGCAGTAAATGCGTCTCATCCTTCTTTCCTGAAGCCTTATCCCTTCAGCTCATAACCTCATCCCCCTCTTATAGTCCCATTCCCGGTATTGTGCCTTCCCGTATTTGATCATTGCCCCAGCCATTTTATTTTGTACTAGTCCTTCAACAGTAGCCCCAGTGATTCCCAACCCCAACTTGGTATCGCCAACCCCAACTCCCTCCCCCCTGCTTCCTCCCTCTCCCACCCTCCCTTCCCATCTCCTTCCCTTAAACTCCCCAAATGTGGTGTGTGGGTGACTCCCCTCAGGGTTCTGCCCCACCCCTCCCGAGTCGTAGACCCCTTGACTTGCTTATCCCACCTTTTCCCCGCAACTCGTGGGTAGCGGTCAATGGCGTTGTGTTAGTGTGGGGGAGGTTCGGCATTGCCCCCGTCACCACCCCACCGATCCAATTCCCCCCTCATGCATCTCTCTCTTCTATTCCCAGGTGACTAGTTCCTAATGATCCTTCTCATACTTAATGCCACCTCCGTCGCCATTTTCAATCTCCTGTGCCAGACCGTGTCCCTCCCGTACCCACTCCAAAGAACCATGACTTCCCTCCTGATAGGACCTTCAGCTTAGCTGTGAAAAACATAATGGATTTTAAGTTGAGTTCACCAAGGCGACGCCTCACTGCGCCGTATGTTCTCCTCTGGCATTGTACTACCAACGTGAAGTCTGGAAAGATGTGCAGTTTCGCGTTCCCAATTTTGTAAAAGCCTACTCTGCGGGCTTCTTGTAGAATGCCGTCCCGATCCCGGAAGTGAATAATTTTGGCCACCATCTATCTCGGTGGGGCGCCTGGTGGTGGTGGTCTACCTGGCACCCTGTGTGCCCTTTCCATTGTGAAAAACATAGACAGTCCTTTGATCCCAGTACTTTCAAGATCAAGTTCTCCACGGATAGCTCCGCACGGGGGCCTTCTTCCCTCTCTCTGGCACTCCGATCATGCGGATGTTGCAGCGCCTGGAGCGGCTCTCTGCATCCTCGGCTCTTGTTCCCAGGGTTCTGGTCACTCCCACCAGGCCTGCGACTTGGTTATTAAGAAGTTGGATGTCGTCCTCCACTGTGTTGATCCTTAACTCCACTTCCGTGACCCTCACGCATACTTTACGGAGGTCAGCTCTCACCAGGGAGACATCCACCCCCACTTCCTTAATGCTCTCATGCAGGGTGGATCCGGTAGCCTAAATCGCCTCCATTAACGAGTCCGGGGTCACTCCACCTCCCCCTCCTCCCGTGGGCCGGTCCAGTCCCTCCTGCATTTGCGATTTGTCTCTTGCCTCTGTGTATTTTTCCATCCGTTGACCATGATGACCACGGGTTCGTCCGAGTTGTGGTTATGAATCTGGCCCCCAAGACCTCGCGTGCAGAGTGATGCTTCTCCTGCCACGTGTCTCTTGTGTCAGTTTAGTGGACCCCTCCGATCCAGTTCCCACCTTGCTATCTGACGTTCAAGGCAGTTGACAATGTGGAGCCTCCTTAGGCCTGTAGTGATTACAGTTTGTGTGCCCAGAAGCGTCCACGTTGTATGTCACCACCGCAGAGTAATGGTCTTTGATGTCCCCCCTGGGTCGCATCTCCCCTTCTGAGCTTCCGTCTCTCTTCTAATGCTTTCCCAAAGCACCACTGATGGGTCGCGGTCTGATGGGGGGACTTGTTGCTGTGGTTCAGCGCGATGGTCAGATACGCTGTCCGGGCTCGCTGCGCTCCCTCCTTTCCTTCTCCCAGTACTATAACGAGTCAGTCTATGGGCTCCTCCACAGCTCCACCCTCTGGGGTCGGGGGCGTCGTATTGTATCCGAGGGGGTTCCCAGTATTGTATTGCTATTAAATGTGGGCTCTCGAAGCAATCCGTGAGGCTGTGATGTCTTCAGCCGTCTTTAGGGCCTCCACCAGTATTTATACCAGTGACTTATTTTTGGGCTCCCTTATTACGCATCAGATCTGCAGGGACGTTGTTAAAGGTAGTATGTTCAGCCATGGGGATCCCAAGGTCCCAGCCCCTGCGCTGCCCTCTCACCTTTTTGGTAGTTCAGCTCTGTCTCCTCAATCCGAGAGCCATGTTGTTGTGGGCTTCTCGGGTCTCCCGGCCGTCTGTTGCCGGTCTCTGTAATGACTGTGTAAGGGATGCCGGCCTCAGGATTCCTCATGTCATTCATGGCCTGAATCGTATTCCATCAGGATCATCCCTCAGGCGCTTGGGGTACGTCGTCCGCTTCTTTTCCCCTCACTGTGTGTTGCCATGTGATGTTTCGACGACTCTGTCGCCGTCTGCAAGCCCGACGTCCTTGGCTGGGGTCAGTGTCAGCTCCCTGTTTCGCGCGCACAGAGGGTCACTTCATCTGTGCAGGGCTCCTGCCATCTCACGGATCGTTCACTGCCTCTCCTGACCAGAGCGGGGGTGTCTAGCAATACCTAGGTGTGGGCGCTCTGCAGTGCTGTGTCTGGGTGCCCATTAGTTCTCCCCATCTCTCTTCACTGCGGTCCAGCTGCCATCTTGGGAGCGCTTTCACAGCGCTTCTGCTCTCCCTTTCGGTCTGAATTCTAGGGACTTGCTCTCCACGTATCACTCCCGCAGGAACGCCGTTCATGGCATCTAAATTTCCCCTCTAGTCACCTTCAGTTTACGGTTCTTGCATGGGGTTATACCGCAGGATTTCTTCAGGATTAGGCCGGTGGCATGGGAGATCCGAGAAACTACATGCTCATAGCACGCTGACTGGCCACGCTCCCATGCAAATGGTCTTGAACTTTATCCTTGTAGGCACAGGGAGACAGTGGAGAGATTTCAGAGCTGGATAGATACGATCCCTCGGCTTGAGGCCAAGGATAAGTCTCACAGTCCTGTTGTGGATAAGTTGTAAAGGTCGAAGAGTAGAGGCAGGCAGATACCCAACTGTTACCGCCAGCCATAAACATATAGTCTCCCAAAGACACCCAGCATTGCCAACCTCTCCCAATAAGATCCCCATGAACAAGAAAATCAGCAATGAAAACCAAAATAACCAACATGAAGTACACATGCCAGGAATGTCTTGACAACGTATAGGCCCAACAGCGCTGTGCCGTTCAAGCCAAACTGTCATCTTGCACCAGACGACTCCGCTGTGGAGGCAGGCGGTGGGTGCCAAGGGTATGGAACTAGCCAGATAATGGTAGCGTGTGGGGAACTAAACTAGTCACACGCCCCATATGTCAGTGAAGCCCCTTCTGGCAGTCCAACCGATGTCTGCTAACAATTCAGGGTGCATAGTTAAGTAACTGGGTGCAGCAAATCAGGATTCCAAGCCTCGACAATGATAGTCATATCCAGTAAATGGGTCAAGGCCTCCTCTCAAGCTTCTTCACAGCTCCGCCCTTTTGCTGTCCGCCATCCCATTATATTACATCCAGTCATTGGCCTCATCTCGGGTATCGAAGAAGATTGTCTTCCCCTTGTAGAGCACTTTCAACTTGGCTGGGAAAATCAACATATATTTAAGACCATGAAGCGTCATCCTTTCCTTCATCGGCACAAACATGTTACGCTTCTTCTGCACTAGCGGGGTGTAATTAGGGAACAGAGCAAGCGTCAGGTTACCCCGACAGATGGAGCCGCCTTCTCTGGAGTGTTGCAATATAACTTCTCTGTCTCTGACCCACGCAATTATAGGTCTCCGGTTAGCTCCAGGCAGAGGTCTACGCTTCAGCGAGCGATGTGCCCTTTCAATTGCAAATCCCTGGGACAGTTTTCCCGGGCTAATCTCCTGCAGGAGGAGGTGTTCAATAAACATAGTCTGATTGTTGCCTTCCTCTCCCTCGGGGAGGCCCAGCACACAAATGTTGTTGCATCTGGATCTCTCCTCCGCATCCTCCACACAAAGCTCCAGGGCAGTGTTACGCGCTTCTTGGTCCCGCACAGCAGCCTCCAGGTTCGTAGTGGTGGTCACATTATTAGCCTAAGTGGTTTCAGTTCTCGACACTCTCTCTGAAAATTAATGCATATCTTGGCGCAGCAGGGTCATGTCAACTTGTCCTCATGTTCAGAGTCCTGGGCAGGCAGAGTGGGAGGACCAGACCCATCCGTGGTGGCTACAGGGGTCTTCAGCAGGGTTTTAGCTGCAAACGAGTCCTGGATGGTGCCCCTAGAGCCCCCTTTGCTCTTGTTAGATGGCATTGCGGCCACTGTTTGGATCCACTCCCCAGGGTCTCTCCACACAGGTAGTGTTACACAAGTCTGGCACAGACAGAGCAGCCCAGTCACAGAACCGGCATGGGTCTTCAGGCACAGCACAGGGGTCTCACCAAGCCAGTTCACCAGAGTGCACAGCACGTAGGCAGAACACCCCAGGCCCACCAGGGTTGCACCACAGAAAGCACTGGAGCCCCCAATAGCCAGGGCAGTGCAGAGCCCGCAATTAGTGTCACCGTAAGCCCCAGTAAGGTACCCAGTTGTCCACTGTTACAAGAGCAGTTAGTGCAAATCACACAGGGCACATACGCCTCCAAGCAGCATTTTCCAGGGCCCAAAAGACAAGGAGAGTCCCCACTGATCCACAATAGTGACGAAGCGCAGCTGCTGTCTGGGAGAATGATCAGGGGCGCCCCAGAGCACAGTGAGGCAGCATAGGAAGGGCCGGCTCTTCAGAGGCACAGTGGGCAGGCTGCACTTTACCATGCTGGGATGGATGTGATAGCCCCTCTGGGCTCATATATACAGTAATCAGTTGTAGGGCGGTGGTGCAGGCGAGGGAGAGGCGAGGATGGCACGATGATCAGGGATCCCGAGACCCACTTCACTAAGCACCATCTGTTGGGCCCGACTGGGCGTACAAACAGCATGGTTGCACAACCCCGCTCCTCAGCCCCCGCTGCAGCTCTCTGCACAGCCATGATCAAGCAAAGGCTATATTCGTTACAGTGGCGACACAGGTGAAGAGCATCTCAGTCAGCAGTCCGCAGCCGTGCTGCTGCTGAATATTTGCTGCGGCCCGGCCTCGCCGTAATCGATCTCTGGCGGTAATCTTGGAGGGTGCCTCTGGCGTTGCGTGGCCCAGGCAGGTACCCCCTGTAGTTGACACTTGTGCTCCGCTGAACACGGCCAGGAATGGGCTGCTAAACGGCGTAACCCGCATATAGCAATCAGGGGTAAAATCAGATCTCGCACTCTTTACATAAGGATCAAAGGCCGGATCGCTGCAGGGTAGACACTGTGCGTGTCTTCACAGCATAGTGCTTGGCGATGCCCCCCTGTCCTGTGTGGTTATAACCAGTAAAAGCCAATGATGGAGGCTGGGTGTCCATCACCCACTGCCCAATAATGCCTCAAAAGTGCTGAACCCTGCACTCTGCTCCTCCCCATACTGCGCATGTCCTCTCATCGACTTTCCCAAAACAAGCATTGGCAGTGGACATTTCTTTGGGAATTTCAGTTTTCACCCTAGGAGTCCCAAAGAGAACCTACCAATCGGGCAGTTTTTGAGATATCATAGAAACTGCACGAACAGTAAGGAATATGGTAGACAGGCACAAATGGTATCAGAGAAACTTGAGGAGAGAAGCTACCCCAAAAGAATCATACGACATGCCCGGAAACGGGCACGTAATATTCCTAGGGAAGTAACCCTCACACAAAATAAGAAGAAAACACAGGCAAACTATCAAATTACATCTTTCTTGAACCAGTCACCTTTGGTTAATAAAATCAAACAAGAAATAAAAAACCACTGGCCTATTCTGAATGTAGGTACCACGAATTTAGCTTTTCCACGCATTGCTATAAAAGGCGGTGGAACCTCTGGGACTCTTTAGTGAACACCTATCAAGAAATAAAAATGAAAAAAGCATGCAGACCAGGCTATGGTCAATGAATAGACCAATAGGCCACACACTTTGTGGCCAATGCTCTCTCTGTCCACTGTGAGAAACCTAATGGTGTCTCACCCGCTAGTCCCCAGGGATCTGTCATCCAGGTGGCCAGGACATGGCCATCACTATTGGATCCAGCTCCTGGGGGTTGGCCAGTGCGGGAGGATCACCTGGATAGGGGTCTTCGGGGAGTGGAAGTGGGACACCGAAGTGAGACGGGGTATCCCCTTCCTTATGACACCTTTTCCCCATCCTACCAGGTAGGATACTTAGAAACTCAAACCCCCGCCCCCTTTCTGACACAAACACGTTCTCACGGACAGTCCATCGTGAGTGACAATAGACTAACACCAGAGCAGTACACCTGACATGTTTCAAGACAGGGGTCAGGCAGAGTCGGGCAATCGCTGATAAGTACACGCACCTGACTTCCATCACACTTCCCCACACAGATAAAAGGCTGAGCATGAAAGCACACTCTGAGAAAGGCAAAAGGCACATGAAGCAGCAATTAGAAACTAGCAGTTGAAACCAAGGAGAAAGGCGGCGAGATCGGAGAGGACGACAAGGAGGGAAATGCTCTTGCCTCTTCCCACGCAGAACCGCAACTTTCCAGAACCTCAAGAAAAAGAAACGTAAGAACAGGGATTTCCACTGACTAACGGTGTAACTTGTGTCTAAGGTACACAGGACCATCCTGCACTGATAGCCAAGGCGGGGACAAGCAAAAGCTGCCGTGGTACTATCCTTGACTGCGACAGTAAAGCAACGCAACAAGTTCAGCATAGCCGGTGATTCAGGAGAAACTGATAGCAGGCCCTCTGTGTTATGCTCAAGGTTGCAAGTGGCAACTTTGTATGAACAAAGAACGTGTGAGCGATTGAACTTTAAGAAAACCCAGACCCAGTTAAGCACCAGATACAGAGTGGTCCGACGACACGTGTGTGCTCTTTCGAAGGTCTCTGTCTGGTGCCCCCCCCCTGAATGGGGTAGAATTATTGAGTTGTGAAATCGAAGTCGTCCTGCAGCGGGTTACGTTAAATCCTGTGCACAATCGAAAGACTTTGATTGGCTAAGAACTGAAATTGGTCTGAGCCCGGGAGAGGGGGACTCATTGGTTGAAAAGGGGATCTGAGCCCGACTGAGGGAGGCTAAAGGTGAAAGAAGGATCGGAGCCCGGCTGAGGGGGATACAGGGTGAAGAGTAAATCACCCACTGTGAATAAGGAGAAAGGAGCATTATTTGTTTTTGGTACTTCAGGTCCTCTGAGGCAAGAGACTTTGCATAAAAGGGACTTAGGCACAGAAGGCCCTCATATTGGTGAAAAGAACTGTAACCTCGTGCCAGAGAAACCCAGGAGTGTGCTGTGCTGGAGTGAACCGCCGTGTCCCATGCTAAAAGTGTGGGGAAGGGGGGCCAATGGCCCAACATCCTGACTTATCATTTTGTGAACACTTCTTCCTTGTTTTTGTCAACATTATCCCACACTATTTTGTAGCAGAGTAGTAAGGATTGGCAATAGTTTTATTTTTAGTCTGGGCCCTTTTTATTTGACTAGACTCCACTAGGACTGTGTTATTATTATTATTTGATGGTCGTAGCTTGCTCCCATCTTAGAGTTAGGTTTAGATTAGGCGTTTATCTCACCCATTTTGCAATTGAATAAACACCGTTGAACTGTGATCACTTGTGTCAAATGCACCACCTTAATAGATATCAGGTGGAGAACACCATGGGAACAAAGGGTTTTCATGAATTGCAATACCACTCATGGTGTAAACTTAATCACATGCTCATATAACCTATGATACGTAGGGATGACTGAAAGAGCAATAAAAATAAGAATATACAAACATCGCTCGTGCATTAGAATGAAAAGACTCATGGCACCATTAGTTGAACATTATACCACAGAAAACATAATGAGAATTGTTTAGAATTGATAGCTCTTGAGAAGATCCAAACACCAAGAGGAGGGGGAGACATAGGAGCAATGATGTTAAAACGTGAACAACTATGGATATTCTGTTTGAATACTCATAAAGAGGGCCTAAATGAGGAAATCTGTTGGTAAACCCTGGGTACTCTAGGATTAAATATTGAGGGTACCGAGAATGCCCAGTGAGGTAATCCGATATTTCAGCTAATACGTGTAACTAATGCCACTGCAAGTGTGAGACACGTGAAAAGTAACTTGTAGTTTGCAATCTTTTGAAATTCAATGCGCTGTAGAGATAGTTCAGGCTGAATAAAGATGCATGTGAATGAATGGCTGATGAGAAAATGTGTGCAGCAAGCATTAATATGGGGGATCAATACCAACCTGGAGCGGCACATGTGTAACACAATTATCCCAAATGTCTGAAAACTATCCTAACATAGTCAAGTCAACCTTATATCAACATCATCGACCAAACGTGTTGATAGGTATATCTGCACAGACAAACACACCCATCCAAGACACACCTACTACCTATATATATGGAAATATACCAATAGAGATTGTGAATCATGTACGCACATCCCACTGAGGAACAGACCAAGCCAGTGCAAAAAGAATATAACGCAAACTTGATCCCAATAACGGAAACGTGGCCTTGCTGAATAGCACTATGATAGTATGAAGAGAAAAGAGCGTGGCTGCGATGAAATTGAAAAAATGCCTTGTAAATAAGATTCACGTAATATCTAATAAATATCAAAACTACGGATGTGAATAAAAATATAACAAATATGAATAATACATCGGGGTGGTGTGAAAAGCACTAAACACTGCAGTTACAGCATGGATTAAGCACAGAAGGTATCCCATTCAAAGATGGGGGCCACCATAAACACCAAAATAATGATGTTGCTGCGTGTCATATGACCGGGAATTACGTCTTCAACAACTCTGCAGGCACACTGCTGCAACTAGGCAATTCAAGTGGGGAGGAAGCAGCACTTCCACGGTTCCGCCATTCCACAAATAAACCAGCTCAGTTATTCCTACTGCAGTGCCCTGCAGGGAGGGTGGCGTTTGCCCTGGCAAGCGACCTAAGGAAGGCCTGGGCTAAGAGAGCACACTTGCTACAAAATCCTCAGCACCAGGATATTTGCATGCCTGGCCACTGAGCTCCTAACTCTTAATTCTATTTTTACTTAGAGTAATTACTGATCTGTTGCGCCCTTTTTCCTATTGCTGTAATTGGATTAATACTGTGGAATGTATATTTACTTTTTTGTACATGTTTTTCTACTGATTTTATGAACTAGGACATAGGGTTTTGAGGTAATGTATAGCTAGTACTGGGGTGCGTGGGATGAATGTACGGAGTTGTATGTACCAACTGAATTATTGCAATGTTTTTACCGTGTGATATGTGTATTTGAATATGTTTTATGGATCTTTCATCCGAAATAAACGATAAATCACAAGTTGACCAGAACAGGTCTCTAAAGGGTTCCTTCCTCAATAGCTGAAATGGTGGTTGGCTTCTGACCTCCAACCAAATGTCTCTCTGGAAATGTCCATGCTTTGTGCCTGGCGGCATAGCTCAGAGTTCCAATACGAATGTCGTTTAAATCTTCTTCATTAATTAAATGGTGATTTCTCTGCTCTAGTGTATGGTTTCTTTCAATCAACCTTGGGGTCATCTCTATCTCTCGCCACCTTCTCGTTGTGCTTCTTTCACCACTTTTTAGGGTCCAGAAGCTTTCGCCCTGTCATGGATTATTGTGTCTCTTCCCCTTCCTGGGTTCTCTTCCCCTACTTGGGGTCAGTTGGCTTTCAACCTGGCGATGGTCTTCCGGTTTCTCACCCAGTCGTGGGGTATGGCATCTCTTAGCCCTACTTGTGGTAATTTGGCATTCACCCTGCCCAGTGTCTTCAACTTTCTCACCCCACCATGGGGTATTGGCTCTCTTAGCCCTTCTTTGTTTGTTTCACTTTCACCCTGCCATGGCATTTTGCTTTCTGACCCCACCGTGGGGTATTGGATCTCTTAACCCTTCTTGGGGTTGTTTTCCTTTCACCCAGCCTAGGGTCCTCTGGTTTCCTACTACACTGTGAGGTATTGGGTTTCTTACACCTTCCTAGGGTTGTTCAACTTTCACCCAGCCGAGGGACTTCTAGTTCTAGTCTTGGGTCTCTCAGCTTTCCCCCTCCCCCCTGCTCCCAGGAACAAATGCTTACCTTCTGTGTCATGGTGGCGTCCGTCGAAAAGGCAGTGTCTTCGGCTCTCCTGAAACAGCAGTTCGGCTCCTTCGAGCGTTCTCCACGTCAGTTTGTTGCGTCGGTCTCCTCTTTGGCCTTAGGCTCATTGGTCCATTCGTGCCAGAGACTGTGGGTGCCAGTCAACCGTTTCTGGTCTGGGCAAGCTCCTCAGTTCACTCGGTCGAGTCCGACTGACTCCAGAGAAGTCCTGGGCTAGCAGCGTTCGGCTGGCTCCTGGGCTCCTCTGCACCAGATGCCTTCGGCGTCATGCTCTCAAGTGTCTCTGCCCTCCCGGAGTATGGCGCCTCTTTTGTCTCGCTCCATTGGACTTCCTTTTCTTCTTCTTCCCGGCTGGTGTTGCTCCTGTGGCGTCTTTATGGTCTACTCTGAAATGAGATTGGACGCTGATTCTCTATTTCTTGTAATGGGTATCTGATACAAGAGCCAGAAACCACACCAGCCAATTTTACAGGGTCATAGGTACGATTATACGTGTCAATCCCCATATAGCCAACAAACACATGGCACCTTTCACTTGAGGGAGGAGGAATAAAATCCCTTTCTGGGGATTCCTTGTCCACTAAGGGGGAGTCACAGCCGTGGGATCCCACTTGCCCTATACCTTAGGGTATGTTAAGCTTAGCAGGGTTACCTCCCTAGTACCAAAGGTGCTGGCTCCACTTTGGGGAGTAGAGAAAAATTCCCTGATTTTTTTAGTGTGCGGTGCACAAAAAGACTAATTCACGCTTGGTTTAAAAGACTTCAGTGCTGCTCTGTTTAAACAGTAATAATATTATTATTAGTACAATGCTACCTTATAAGCAGCAGTGTCAGAAGAAAAATATATAGATATGCACCTTTCCTACACTACACCTTATCTCGCTTGGTAAGGCTCATTTTTTCGTAATTTATTGAAATGTATTCAGTGATGTCACTCTCTATGAATTCATCATCGGCAATGGTTACATGACATCACTTCCGATACCTCTCCCATTTTGGTGATACACGTCACTACCTGGACTTCACCAATACATTTGAGAAGTTGGCCCCAAATTTCACAATATGCACAGAAGGCTCAATCAGGGCCATGTTTCTTGCCCACACTAACAGTGACAAAACACAGAAGAGATTAATTCAAGAAAAAGGCCTTTTGCGCAGAAAATTGCTCAGATAGCCAGGTCCACAAAAAAAAAAAGAAAAGAAAATGAAACCACTATCAGCACAGCCACTCCAGAACGGCAAGCCCTAAACTTCAAACTCACTATCAGGTCCAAGCAAAGTAATTAAACCACCAGACACTGACGCAAAGGAAAGACGCAATCTGTAGAGACACCGCCTTTCATCAGATGTTGTAGTACTAAACACACTGAGCGTGATACCAGATGCTCTGCTAAGAACAGAGAATGGTCAGGGTGCAGACAACACTGGCACTTCGCCATGGTAGGTCGATAGAAGCACTGCAATGCCAGTGCAGGGTTTGAAATTTCCGGGCGCTGGGCGCTATTTGGCTCCTGGTGACACCTTTTCAGCACCTGGCACAATCGTGTCGCTCTGTGTTCCCAGGAGCTTTTATCAGCTCCTGCTGTGAGGTGTTTAGTGCAATTTACAAAATGGCCACTAGAAGTCAGCAGTGTAAAGAGAACATTGGGAAGGGCCAGCCAGCAATTCTATGGCAAGACAGGAGGCTCATATTATGCATTAACAGTCTTTACTCTGAATCACAGCAGCAAAGAAATAAAACTATGTAAAACTAAATTTTTTGCAAACAAACACAACGTTATTGTAACGCTCACCTGGCTCCCACGGAGGCGCGGGCGTGGCTGGGACTGCTGTGACCTCTTCTGCAGAGATGCGTAAGACCCGGGAGATGGACTGGACTGGATTCCCCAACCTGGCTTTTCTGGCTCGGAGGAATATCCCACTTAGGGACCAAAATGACGAGCTCTCCATCCTGCTTCTGATGCAGGGGCGCGTTGTGATTCCAGTTACTTCACTGGATTGATGAGTTTAAACTAGTTTGTCCATTCCCGTTGTACCGCAAATGTTTATGGCAAGTTTGGGTTTATATTCACTCATCTGTTCTTTTCTTTCGCAGGTGCTGGAGAAGATTCCGGGCTGCAGGCGATTTGGATGAAGCCAAATTCTGGTAAGAATTCCGATGAGAGATTCCTTTGCAGTTTTAAGTATCTCCTTTAATGTCCAATGTCTTTTTCCCCATAGGGGCCGGGGTACGGCAATGCCGGAGGTAAGGCGCCAACCCGAAAAGAGCTGCTGTGTCTCTCTTGCAAATGGGTAAGTCTTGAGTGACCGTATTGCTAATGTTCTCACATGCTCTCACTAATACAATGTCTGTTTCTTTTCCCCTTAGGGGCCGGGGTGCTGAGATGCCGGAGGTATGGCACAAACCCGAAGGCGGAGAGGGAATTGAACCACAGGTAAGTTCTACTTAGATTCGTGTTTCCCTTCTCACCTCTCTTTCTCCTTCCTTCCAATAGGTGCTGGATGGCGGTGGAAGCTCCGGATGGACGTTGCAGGACTCGAAAACGCCACGTGCAGGTGAGTGAAATGCAGCGTGCTGCGCGCGACGCGATGCGCGTTTAAAATGTTTCCCTTCTTTGCAGGATCGTCGGTGTGCAGAATCCGGAGTGCAGATGTATCAGGTAAGGTTCTTGTTTTCACCTGTTCTCTTCCCTTTTCTTCTTTAGGTGTTTCCAGGATGCTGGCAGGCGTAATGGAGGACCAAGGCAGGAGCAGGCACGGTGAGCGTCCAGCTGCTAAGTGCAGAACAACGCGAAGCGTGGTCTGCTGCTTGGGTGTGGCTTAAATAGCCTTTCAAGTAGTTCCAGGTATGTATTCTTCCCCCAGAAATATGTATTCCTCCACCGGTCACACCTGTCATGATCTCTGCTTCCAAAAGATCAGGACTTGCCCGACTCCCTTGGAAGCAGACCCATAACCCCGGTTCCGAGTGCCAGCCAGTCCCAATTGGGACCTTTTGGACCCTGTCCTGGCGCCAGTGGCACCAGGCTCATAAAGATGCCCAGTCCCAGCGCTGGAAGTGGCACCAGGCTCATAAAGATGCCCAGTCCCATAATGCTTGGGTGGACTTACCTGCAGCAGACCATGCTGCTTACTTACCTGCCAGTTGAACCCCTGATCCTCTTCTGTTTGGGACTACTTTTCCTGTTGGGTGGGGCAGGAGCCACTCCCTAGGTTCAGAACACTGGAACTCTTCTGGAAAGCAGGAACTCTTTTCTTACCTAGGCGTGGCTGTGGAAGGAGACATCTAAGCACTACAGGAGGCTATTTAAACCACACCCGATGGATGAATCTTGCTTTGCGTTATTCTGCATTCTCGGCAGCAGAACGCTCATCGTGTCTTCTTCTTCTGATCCTGGGCCTAAGGGAACAAAGGCTTACCATCCTGGAATCCAGTCTTCAGCAGCACCTGTAAAGACAAAGAAAGAACAGGTTAGCACTACGGTCTTCAGTGGCAGCGCATCTCTTACCTGGTCCATTGGCTGTCACCAACGCCTCGCGCTGCATTCCGGCATCTGAAAGACAAAGGCTTACCTACTCTTCGCATGCTCCGGAGGTCTTCGCACTGCATTCCGGCATCTGAAAGACAAAAGCTTACCAGCTCTTCGCACGCTCCGGAGGCCTTCGGCGCTGCATCCCGCATCTGAAAGACAAAAGAAGGTGCGTTTAAAGACATTGGGCAACTTTATTACTCACGTGCCATTACTCCTTCCCACGCCGAATCCAGTGGGTATTCCAGCACCCTTCAGCTTCTTTAAAGCTCCGAACTTGTACCTGCAAGATAAAAGGGACAGTTAGTGCGCATCGTGAAGCAGGCTACAAGCGCTTACTTACGTGCTTCCAGGCGCTTCTATTCCTCACGCGGGTTCGATCCTCAACTCTCATCAGCCCGCCATCCGCCATCGCCGGAACCCTGCAAAACAAGAGATATCATTACAAAAGACTTTTAAGACATTTGAAGTGCCAAGAACTTACCGTTCGTGCAGTTAACGACGGACAGCAGTCCTCTGAGGTCAAGAGGCCTGCACCCTTATCCAGTGAAGAAACTGGTTACGGCACCCTGCCCCGAGGCAGATGGAGAGCTCGGCGTTCACTTACCTAAGGTGAGGGTGTTAACCTTTGGGGTTCTACAGGAGAAGAGAAAGGGAAGAGGAGAGAGGCACCCAATAACCCCAGTTCATTAATCCCATATTTTCTATCTGCAGACATCTTACTCTTCGAGTCCGACATACAGTGCACAGAGGTCCAGCCCAAAGAGCCAACCATGTGTTACACATCACCTTTGAAGATACGGCATTCACCCAGTCAAGACCGGCGCCTCTGCGGGAATCAGGTGAGCGTTACAACACCCTAGAGATCAAGTAGTCCCTAGAAAAATAGTTCCTTCCAGTCTTGGAAGTTGCAGCATGGTCTGCACAGGTAAGTTTACACCAAGCACTACTCCCAACCTACTTCTGTATGAGCCTGGCGCCGATGGCGCCAGGACTGATGTCCCCTATGAGCCTGACGCCAACGGCGCCAGGACTGAGTCCAAAGGGCCCCCATCTGGGGCTGCTGGGACTTCCCTTGAATGCATGGTGTCTGTCTCTGAGGGTGCCGGGCCTGCTTTGGCTCCTTGGAAGCAGGCATCATGACAGTTATAAACATGCAATGGGAAACATCCCAGTCCAACATGCTGGGCAGGTCATGCCCTAGAGGTAGCCAATGGCCTGCGAGCTAGTCCCATATAGGTCCATTCCTTTAGTAACTCCTCCTCTTTCTTTGCTGCTGACCCACAGCTAAGTCACACCTCTTGTTCTTCCTTAGACTGTGTTTGGTAGTGTTACTTTGTAGCACTTGAGTTATTGGTGTGCTGGAACCATCTTTGCTGGAAGCGTGTTTCCTTTTCTTTCATTAGTTAGCAACTTTCTTTAAAGATTATTTCCTCAGTCAGGCGAGCGGAGCGTTGTTTGTTTAAGCCCGCGGAGGCCTGCTGAGGTGTTTTTGTACGCGTCGTCTGTGGGCGTCACGCTTTATTAGTTACAAATTCCTTTGTCTGGAAAGAGTTTAGAACGCTTCGAGCGTTCCTTTGTGACGCGCGACCCTGTTCGGGCCGCCGGCGTTTTCGTTTTCTGTCAGGCGCATGCGGCCGTGTAGAAGGCTAGCTTCTGACAGGCCGTGCATGCGTGTTTGCATATATCCTGTGTTGGCACACTCTATGGAGTCGTGCCTTGCACCAGAGAGGTTGGCGGTTCAAGCCAGCGCTCCGGAGTCATTCCTTTACAGTATTTAAATTTGTATATATTTTTTTTTTATTTATTGCGCATTTCCCTTACAGTGTTAAGAATTTGTTAAAAATGACATTGCCTTATTTAGGGTTTTAGTCAACGGTTTTTTCTTTGTCTCACACGCTGCTCGCGTGATTACCTGCTCGGTTACAGGCACAGCCTGTTGCATTGCCTTGTAGCCCTTCCCTGCTATATTTCACCCTACCAAGGAGTAAGGGTGCGAGCCTGCTCGGCTCTAAGTCTGAGTACAGCAGCTGAGCCTGCTAATGGTCATAAAGTTGTGACTTATATGTTTGAAGTGTATATTTGGAATATATTGAAATATTTTGGTTTCAGAGCTGCCATGGAAAGGAGTTCTGTTCCCTCCTCTGCAGATGCCAGCACTCAGGTGCGCGCTGCTAAGAAAAGTGATAAGTTGGACAGTATGGGGGATCAGTCCGGTCATGCCCAGCCTTCAGTGGTGCAAGCTATTCAGTCCTCTTTGGACACAGCCTTAACTGGTTTAAATAATACCTTGGTGTCAGCTTTTGATAAATGAATTACCCGCATTGCAGATTTTCACCCCCCCCATGATGCTGCCCCATCTGTTGTAGTCCAGGCCCCTAAAAAGTGCACAGCAAAAACTAAACATATCCAGGGACAACTCAGTCCTCCTATTGCCATATCATCTGTGTCTTCCACTAAAAGAAACCTAAAGAGAGGGTGGGAAGAGCCCAGTCACCCTATGTCTTCCACCCCGTGGCCACTCTCCGCGCCTTTCGCGCCAGTGGAACCCCCTATTGCTGTCACATCCTCTGGGAGTGCAGATGATTCTGATTCGCCCCCAAAGAGGCGGAAAAGGAAAGTGACCTCTGTTGCCCCTCAGGAGGGTCCCCTTCTGGATGTTAGTGGAGTACCTTTCTTTGATCATGCCCTGATTCAACACCCCAGGTCAGCCGAGTGGCAGCCCTCTGAAGAGGTTTCCTCGTTCCTCAAGTTCTGGATCAGACGCCCTATGCCCAAAGAGGAACGTAATAAGTTAAGGTCTGAATGTCCCAGACCTATGCTCGCCGATAAGGTGGCTTTAGCGCCAGAGATAGACCAGTTTATGGCGGCTTTTCTTTCCCAGAAAGGGAAAGACCCCAGGAAAGCGGTCGATATAGCGTGGCGTAGCTGTCAAGATAGACTGTTGGACATCCTGGGTCCAGTCACACAGATTTTTGAAATGGCAGAAGAGGCCGCGTCCTCTAATACCCCGGAAGATGTTGACGCACTAAGGGGGTGGATCCAACGCACGGTTTGCCTGCTAGGCAATGCTAATGCCTCCATATGTAGGGAGAGAAGGAAATCATTACTAATGAGGTTGGATTCTAAACTGGCGGACATGTCAGAAAGGGAAGGGGGCCCTTCGGCTCAAGGCAATTTGTTTGGGGATTCTTTCCTCAAGGATCTGTCGGCATATGTTCACACATTTTACGGCGCTGGACAAAGCGCAAATTAATATAAAAAAGGTATTTGCCCCAAAGGTTTTTAACAAGGCTGGATGAGGTAGGGCCCGCTCCTCCGGCCGCTTTACTCAGGGCTCCTCCCGTCCCCGCCAGTTTGCGCCCCGTGGTGCATACAATCCCTCCTCTGCTCGAGGAACACACAACCAGTTTTACCCTCAACAAAACTCAAGTTGGAGAGGACGTGCCGGCAGGTGCACCGGAAGATCAAGAGGGCCACCAGGTACTTTCTCAGGTGTTAAAAGTTTTTTCCCTCAAAAATCTAGGGGGCAGACTAGCCAGGTTTCTTCCACAGTGGGAGGCCCTCACTTCGGATCCTTGGGTGTTACAAACTGTTCAGGGTTGTCAGATAGAATTTTATGCCCCTCCTTGCCAGTTGTCTCATCCCCTTCCTTTGGTGTTCGACAGGGTGAAACAATCCCTCATAGATGTGGAAGTCAGGGATCTTATCTCCAAGGGGGCGGTAGTCCCGGCCTCTTACAAGGCCTCTCAGTTCCTGAGTACCATTTTTCTAGTCCCGAAGCCGGACCAGGGGTTTCGCCCGGTAATCAATCTAAAAGCCCTCAATTCTTTTGTGGTTTATCATCACTTCAAGATGGAAGGGATTCATTTGCTCAGGGACACCCTTCTCCCGGCGGACTGGATGGTCAAATTAGACCTCAAGGACGCTTACCTAGTGGTTCCTGTGTTTCCCCCACATCAGGAGTTTCTTCAGTTCCAATGGGGGGGTCGAGTGTGGCAGTTTGCATCCCTTCCGTTTGGTCTGTCCTCTGCCCCATGGGGTTTCACCAAGCTCATGAGGCCTGTAATGGCTCTCCTCAGATCCAGAGGGATTCGGATCATAATTTATCTGGACGACATGCTTCTTCTAGCCCAGAATTATCGAACCCTGTGCTCTCATCTGAAGTTCACTGTGACCCTTTTACAGGATCTGGGCTTTGTGATAAATATAAAAAAAATCCATATTAAAGCCTACGCAATGCATCCAGTTTCTGGGCTTCAATATAGATTCGAAGCTTTGCATCCTTCTTCTCCTGGACAGCAGACTCTCCAAGATAAGGAAGGAGATTTGTCTACTCCTCAGGAGAGGGAGGATCTCGCTCCGGCAGTTAGCCAGGGTTGTGGGAATGCTGTCGGCATCCATTCAAGCTATCTTCCCCGCTCCCCTACATTACAGAGCGCTACAGCGCCTGAAAGCCAGGCATTTGCGCAGGTCTCTCTCTTACTCCCAGATGGTGGATTTGTCTCCAGAGGCCAGATTGGAGCTCCTGTGGTGGCTCAGGCACATGGAGGCATGGAATGGTAGGGCAATATTTGGCCCATCTCCGGATGTCATTCTGGAATCAGATGCAAGCAGAGCGGGTTGGGGAGCCAGATTAGGTCAGGTTTCCACAGGGCGGAAGTGGTCGGAATCAGAGAAACAACTACATATCAATTGTCTAGAGTTGTTAGCGGGGTCCTTTGCTGTTCGAAGTCTCCTCAAGGATCAGGGGAATTGTGTTCTCCTCTGCATGGACAACATCTCTGCGGTGAGTTACATCAATCAACTGGGGAGCACCAGGTCCAAAGCCCTGGCGGACTTGGCAAGAGAGTTTTGGCACGTTTGTCTCGACAGGGACATTCTTTTGAAAGCAGAATACCTCCCAGGAGTCAGCAACGAGGTTGCAGATCGGAACTCTAGACACCTGCAAGACAGGAGCAACTGGATGTTGAACAGGTCTCTCTTTGCCCGCATAGCGTCCCTATGGGGTCCCCTGGTGATAGACTTGTTTGCCTCGAGACTGAATTGTCAGGTTGTCATGATGCCTACCCCCGGGGACCCAGACCAAGTCCAGCAACCCCGGAAGCAGGCATCAAGCTACCCCAAGCAGGCCCAACAACCCCCGCTAGGGGCTATTTGGGTGCAGTCCTGGCGCCTATGGCGCCAGGCTCATATGGATAGTCAGTCCTGGCGCCATAGGCGCCAGGCTCATAGATTAAAACTTACCTGATGCAGACCATGCTGCAAACTTACCTGATGCAGACCATGCTGCAAGAGCTCAAAGCCAAACAAGGCTTGGAAGGGACTATTTTACCTAGGGACTATTTTTTTACTCGGGTGGGGCTGGGGAGGAATGCTTACCTGGGACTACTTTGGAGGCTATTTAAACCACGCCCGAAGAGCAGCACACGCTTCGCGTTATTCTGCATCCAGCAGCGTAACGCTCACCGTGCCTGCAAGTCTGCATCCAGTCTCCTGCCACGCCCGCCTCGAGTTTGGAGCTCCTAGAAAAAGGGAGAAAGAAGGAGAAAAGGTTAGAACAAGAGCAATACCTTTGATCTTTACCTGAATTCCTGATCCATCGCGCCTTCGAGCTGGAAGAAAGAAGTTACTTTATGCGCGTCGCCTCGCCTGCTGCAGCGCCGCGCTGAACTCACCGGCCTTCGCAGCATCTTCACATTTCACTGCATCCTCCTGCATGTTATCACCGCACTCCGGCACCTAAGGAGAAGACAAGAACAGCAAGGTGAGCCAAGGGAATACACAGAGGAATACCCCCCATAGACTTACCTGATTTTACCACCGGGGGTACTATTCTTCTTCACGGGTCGGCGCAGCTTCCACTGCATCCTAGCCGAACCCCGGCCCCAGGGGGAAACAAAAGGACAGCAAGGTGAAACAAGGGACTAACAAGGGGAACCCTCCTCACCACAAAAGACTTACCTGATTTTACCGCCGGAGGCATTATTCCCAGAGACTTCATACTTTCTCTCAGCGCCTGAATAATGGAGAAAGCAACAGGTTACATATGAACATTATTTTATCGAACTGTGTTGGATAATACAAATCCTTACCAGAACATTACCGGTTGCCACGAGGAACTCTTCAGTAGGGTCAAGCTGCAACCTGCAAGGAATCGGACAAGAGTGAAAGTCAGGCATTTGAACTCTTACGAACTACATACTTACGGCGTCTTGCCGGGAATATCAGAGTCAATATTGTCCTGGAACTCACCAATTTCTTTGAGCCAGTGAAGCAACTGGTTATCTACGTACCCCTGCGCTCAATGCAGGATGGAGAGCTCATCTTTTCAAATCATCAGGTGAAACTATAAGAGGGAACATCCAAGGTGATCAGTGGGGAGAACAGCGGGGTGGGGAGATTTACGCTCAACTCCACGGGTGGTTAATTCCCTTTCTCCACTTGCCGAAGAATATTCCTACGGGCCAAGCAAACGAAGCTAGGTGGGCCTGTCCAGTCCGTCATCTCGGCCCTACGCGTCACATTAGTGGGGTCCACAGCAGTCCAGTCCAGATCGACGCCTCTGTGGGAGCCAGGTGAGCGTAACAGACCCTACCAGGACATATTCCACTAGCCCCACCCGAACGCTTTGCTGGAGATCCCAAAAGGTTCGCCGTGTTTATGAACCAATGCCGCTTGCACTTTTTATGCAGACCTGGAGCCTTCCCAAACGATCAAGCCAAGGTAGCCTTTGTATTGTCATGTCTCAGCGGCAGTGCAGCTGATTAGTCAATTCCACTAGTTACTCAGGATGACCCAATTCTTCGGGATTTTCAGGGCTTTCAAACTAGCATGGAAAGACTATTTGCCCGGCACTCCCAAGGACAGGCCCTGGATAACAAACTTTTGTCCCTACGACAGGGTAACCAGGACCTTCTATCCTACATCGCGACCTTTAATAGGTTAATAGTGGACACTGGATGGCCTGAGGTAAAACGAATCACGTTATTTCATCGAGGGCTTTGAGGAGAACTCAAGGATGTCTTGGCTCAAGTCGTGAACCCACCTCAAGACTGCACGGAATATATAGACTTAATGGTCCAGTTAGATCACAGACTTCAGAACAGAAAGGCTGATCGAGCCAAGTTTGAGAATCGGGTGCTGGTCAAAACCCACGCTAACCACAAAGGAGCAGATGCTTCAGGACCCATGCAAATCGGAGGGGTTTAAGGACCCTTAACCCAGAAGGAAAGAGAAAGGAGACGGAAAATGCAATTGTGTCTATATTGTGGAACTTCTGGACATTTTCTACGGGATTGCCCTGTAAAACCACCCAAGAAGGTGGTAGGAGCTGCTGATAAAAGCCATATGGAGTCAGACTCGGGAAACGACCACGCCCGACAAGCGTAGAGGTCTGCTTGCCGAGCTTGAAGAAGGATACTCAGACCTCGCATTTCATCATACCAATGGTCCTCGTAGATCCAGGGCAGCCATCGCGTATGCACGCAATAAGGGCATACATTGATAGCGGGGCCATAGGAAACTATGTGGACTATGAATTGGCTTCCAGGATGAATCTACCTCTCTGCCGAAAAACCACCTCAGATGTCATCACCACAGTCGATGGAACTGAAATTGCCTCTGGGCCTGTAACTCATTCCACCGCAGAGATGACACTATTGGGTCAGGATGGGCATCGAGAGACTATTGTGTTTGATCTAATCAAAGCCCCACAGTTCCAAATAATACTGCAGATACCTTGGTTGGAAACACATAATCCTTGTATTGATTGGCGAGAGAAGAGAATAACCTTCCCGGATTGTGCACAAACCTGTTACCCAAAGAAAAATCAGAACGCAGGCCTGGCCACAGTAACCACAGCAGTCATGCAACTACCTCCAGAATACCAAGAATTCCAGGATGTCTTCCAAAAGGAACAGGCAAACACCTTACCTCCTCACAGATCGTACGATTGTCAAATCGATCTCATACCCGGTGCACAACCCCCTTGTAGCAGGATCTATGCCCTTACGGAACCTGAGAACCTTCACCTACGACAATACTTAGACCAGTACCTTGTCAATGGCTTTATTCACCCATCCAAGTCCCCTGCATCTTCAGCTTTGTTCTTCGTGCCCAAAAAGGAAGGTGACCTCAGAACGTGCATAGACTACCGCGCATTGAACCAGATAACTGTTAAGAACCGATACCCGTTGCCTCTGATCCCTGAACTACTAGACCAAGTGAAGGACGCTTGTATATACACTAAATTAGATCTCCGGGGGGCATACCATCTGGTACGTGTAAAAGAGGGCGACGAATGGAAGACTGCTTTCCGCACTAAGTATGGGTTATTCGAATACCAAGTGATGCATTTCGGGTTGTGCAATGTACCAGCAGCCTTCCAATGCTTCATAAACGATGTCCTTCGTGAACTCATTGACGTTTGTGTTGTCGTGTATATCGATGATATTCTAGTATACTCCTCTTCAGTATCTGACCATGTGAAGCACGTCGGAGCAGTCCTTGAGAAATTGCACCAGCACAAACTATATGCAAAACTAGAAAAATGCATCTTTCATGCCACAGAAGTTGAATTCCTTGGGTTTATCCTGACCCCAAAGGGAGTCCGAAAGGACTCACGGAAGGTGGATGCAATCCTTAAGTGGCCATCACCAAGTTCAGTTAAAGGAGTTCAAAGCATGCTCGGCTTTGCCAATTTCTATCGCAGATTCATCCCAGATTTTTCACATGTCGTACATCCCATCACAGCACTCTTGCGAAAAAATAAACGCTTTATGTGGACTGAAGAAGCTGAAAATGCCTTCCAAATGCTGAAAGCGAAAATCACGTCTGCACCTGTGTTAAAGCACCCGCGCCCTGAACTTCCATACATAGTGGAAACTGATGCATCCAGTCTAGCCGTGGGAGCTGTCCTGTCTCAAAAGGACCCTGAAACTGGCCAGCTTCACCCAGTAGCATTTTGGTCCAGAAAGTTCTCTGCACCCGAGTTAAACTATGCGGTTACCGAAAAGGAGTTATTAGCCATTAAATCTGCCTTCAAGGCTTGGCGGCACTATCTTCTCGGTGCCAGGCATACCATTACTGTGATCACCGATCACCAGAACTTACAGTATTTAAAAACAGCCAAGGCCCAATCGTCACGTCAACTCCGATGGGCATTGTTCTTTACCGAGTTCGATTTCGTGATAACCTATCAACCAGGTTGTAAGAATGGTAAAGCAGACGCCTTATCCCGAATAGGGATGGGAGAGGCAGAAGTGAACCCAGAACCAGTACCTATAATTTCCGAACAAAGGATTCTTGGCATGACTACTCTACAGACACTAGAGGGCATTCAGGTAAAGATCCAGCAACTCTTTGATCCTACAGCCCTGCAGGACTGGGTAAAGAAAGGCCCGGACTACTCTGTCACCAATGATCTGCCTTAATACCAAGTGCGGCTATTTCGGCCACATAAGGAACTACAAGAACTAGTCATTTCCCGTTATCACGATACCCTAATGGAGGGGCACTCAGGTATTGCAAAAACTGAAGCTAAAATTAAAAGACAATTCTGGTGGCCCACCTGGCGAAAGGATATTAAATCATTTGTGATGTCTTGTGGCATTTGCGCCCAAAACAAAAGTCAAAAGAAAAAACCAGCTGGACTCTTACAACCTTTTGACATTTCGCCTACACCATGGCACACCTTATCGTTAGACTTTATTACTGATCTACCTCCTTGTAATGGGTTTAACACCATTCTAGTTATTGTGGATCTTTTTTCCATGATGGCCCACTTTATTCCTTTAAAAGGACTACCTTCAGCCTCAATCCTGGCCAAAGAATTCCTCGAAAACATTGTTCGCATTCATGGATTTCCGTCCGTGTTTGTATCTGACTGGGGCAGTCAATTCATTTCCCATTTTTGGAAAAAATGCTGTCAATTGGTGCAAATTGATGTGAGGTTATCGACCAGTCACCACCCCCAGACCGATGGTCAAACGGAGAGGACCAACCAGACTCTCGAACAATACCTGCGTTGTATGTTACATCAGACGGAGAGTAATTGGAAAGACATTCTTTGGATCGCCGAATATGCATTCAATAATTCAGTACACTCTGGAACTGGACAAAGCCCCTTTTATACCTTATATGGGCACCATCCTCGAACCTCAGACCTTGACTCACCCCAAGACTTAGAAATGCCCGCAGTGGACCATCTGCACGCTACGATTACACAAGCCTTTAAGGAAGCAACTACACATTTAAAACAGGCGAAAGAAAAATACAAGAAAGATGCTGATCGGCATAGAAGTGATTCTCCACAATACCAAATAGGGGACCAAGTATGGTTAGCCACAAAACATATACCTCTAAAGGGAACACGGACCTTTAACCCCAGATATTTGGGACCTTACTCTATTAAGGCCATTATCAACCCGGTGGCTGTCAAGTTAGACTTACCGGCTAATATGCAAATTCATCCTGTCTTTCATGTGTCACTTTTGAAGCCAGTACAACCAGGGACAAGACTAACCAAGCCACCAGACCCCATCCTTGTAGACGGGGAACCCGAATTTGAAGTTAAGAACATCCTGGACTCCAAGCTGATAAAGTCAAAACTTTTTTATTTAATCGACTGGAAAGGTTACGGACCACAGGAAAGGTCATGGGAACCTAGTGACCATGTTCATGCACCCCGATTGGTGAAAAAATTCCACCGAAATTTCCCAGACAAACCGAAACCACAGGGAAGAATGACTTTAGGAGGGGCCTTGGGGTGGAGTGCTGTCATGATGCCTACCCCCGGGGACCCAGACCAAGTCCAGCAACCCCAGAAGCAGGAATCAAGCTACCCCAAGCAAGCCCAACAACCTCCGCTAGGGGCTATTTGGGTGCAGTCCTGGCGCCTATGGTGCCAGGCTCATATGGAGAGTCAGTCCTGGCGCCATAGGCGCCAGGCTCATAGATTAATACTTACCTGATGCAGACCATGCTGCAAACTTACCTGATGTAGACCATGCTGCAAGAGCTCAAAGCCAAACGATACTTGGAAGGGACTATTTTTCCTAGGGACTATTTTTTTACTCAGGTGGGGCTGGGGAGGAATACTTACCTGGGACTACTTTGGAGGCTATTTAAACCACGCCCAAAGAGCAGCACACGCTTCACGTTATTCTGCATCCAGCAGCGTAACGCTCACCGTGCCTGCAAGTCTGCATCCAGTCTTCTGCCACGCCCGCCTCGGGTTTGGAGCTCCTAGAAAAAGGGAGAAAGAAGGAGAGAGAAAAGGTTAGAACAAGAGCAATACCTTTGATCTTTACCTGAATTCCTGATCCATCGCGCCTTCGAGCTGGAAGAAAGAAGTTACTTTATGCGCGCCGCCTCGCCTGCTGCAGCGCCGCGCTGAACTCACCGGCCTTCGCAGCATCTTCACATTTCATTGCATCCTCCTGCATGTTATCACTGCACTCCGGCACCTAAGGAGAAGACAACAACAGCAAGGTGAGCCAAGGGAATACACAGAGGAATACCCCCCATAGACTTACCTGATTTTACCACCGGGGGTACTATTCTTCTTCACGGGTCGGCGCAGCTTCCACTGCATCCTAGCTGAACCCTGGCCCCTAAGGGGAAACAAAAGGACAGCAAGGTGAAACAAGGGACTAACAAGGGGAACTCTCCTCACCACAAAAGTCTTACCTGATTTTACCGCCGGAGGCATTATTCCCCGAGACTTCATACTTTCTCTCAGCGCCTGAATAAGGGAGAAAGTAACAGGTTACATATGGACATTATTTTATCGAACTGTGTTGGATAATACAAATCCTTACCAGAACATTACCGGTTGCCACGAGGAACTCTTCAGTAGGGTCAAGCTGCAACCTGCAAGGAATCGGACAAGAGTGAAAGTCAGGCATTTGAACTCTTACGAACTACATACTTACGGCATCTTGCCGGGAATATCGGAGTCAATATTGTCCTGGAACTCACCAATTCCTTCGAGCCAGTGAAGCAACTGGTTATCTACGCACCCCTGCGCATAATGCAGGATGGAGAGCTCATCTTTTCAAATCATCAGGTGAGACTATAAGAGGGAACATCCAAGGTGATCAGTGGGGAGAACAGCGGGGTGGGGGGATTTAGGCTCAACTCCACGGGTGGTTAATTCCCTTTCTCCACTTGCAGAAGAATATTCCTACGGGCCAAGCAAACAAAGCTAGGTGGGCCAGTCCAGTCCGTCATCTCGGCCCTACGCGTCACATTAGTGGAGTCCGCAGCAGTCCAGTCCAGATCGACGCCTCTGTGGGAGCCAGGTGAACCTAACACAGGTTTCCAGATTTTACAGTTGGAGACCAGATCCGTTGGCTCTGGCCACCGACGCTTTCCTGCAGGATTGGTCGGGTCATTTGGGGTATGCCTTCCCTCCTTTTGCCATGATAGCTCGGGTTCTGGTCCAAGTTCGCAGACAGGCGGTGGCTCTGGTTCTGGTTACCCCCTTTTGGCCCTCTCAGGTTTGGTTCCCGGCCCTTCTGGAATTGGCAGTAGATGTTCCCCGTCTTCTCCCTCTCGATCCCCAGTTGCTGGTGGATCCGGGGGGTCTCCCTCACGAGTTGGTCCTGCAGGGACACCTTGCCCTTATGGCTTGGAAGATTTCAGCTCTTCCTGGTGCTTCAGAGGACTTTCACAAGACTCTATGTCAGTCATCAGGGACTGCTGGGCGCCCTCTACTAAATCCGGGTATTCCTCAGCATGGAACCGCTGGGTTAGCTGGTGTGTGGCTAGGCACCTCAATCCCGTTTCTGCCTCTCCTGTAGAGGTGGTCAATTTTCTAGTGGAGTTGTTTAAGGAGGGGAAAGCCTACAGGACTGTTAATGGGTTTCGGTCAGCTATTTCAGCCGGTCATCTTTTGGTTAAGGGGGAACCCGTGGGTAGACACTTTTTGGTGCGTAGGGCCCGCAAATCTATTCGTATTAAGGTTCCACCACAACCGAAGTATTCGGTTCTTTGGGACGTTACGGTACTTCAGCTCTTCAGGTCCTGGCCTCCTAATGAAGATCTATCCTTGCAACAGTTATTTTCCAAGCTTGCTATGTTACTATGTCTAGTGTCTATTAAGAGAGTGTCTGATATCAGAGCTCTGGATGTGGATAATAAGATGTTCACCCCTCAAGGGGTTACTTTCTTTATCTCACGAAGTACTAAATGTTTAACTTTAATTGCTCATGTTGCTGTGAATGTAATGCAAGGGCTTTGAACTTGCATAATATGAGCCTCCTGTCTTGCCATAGAATACCTAATCCCCCACACTAGCGTGAGAAGGGGGTTTAGATTCTATAAAAGACAAGGAGGCGAGTATTATCCCACCCACCCTCCCTTACTGGTGTTTGGTTGTTGTTTCAGCTTTCGGTTGAAGGCTTCGACTCAGGAAGAAGCGGGATGTTCAGCTCCAACTTGCAGAAGGTTTCAGTTCTGCCGTTGCCATGGGAGTTTGTTCTTCGTTCGGCGTGGAGACAATGTTTGATGGGCGTGTGATGAAGTTCAGCGTCATAAATAGGAGGAGTTACTAAAGTAATGGACCTATATGGGACTGGCTCGCAGGCCATTGGCTACCTCTAGGGCATGACCTGCCTACCATGTTGGACTGGGATGTTTCCCATTGCATGTTTATAACGTTGTGTTTGTTTGCAAAAAATTTCGTTTTACAAAGTTTTATTTCTTTGCTGCTGTGGTTCAGAGTAAAGATTGTTAATGCATAATACTCGCCTCCTTGTCTTTTATAGAATCTAAACCCCCTTCTCACGCTAGTGTGGGGGATTAGGTATTGTAACTGACATCCCGTCACAGAAGTAACACTCGGGGCACTTAATTCTTGTGCCTGCTTCCAAGTAAAACTTTGCACTTTAATTTGTGGATATGCCGAGAGTGTGGATTTGGAGGCAGATGCAGGCCATTGATTTGGAGAACAAGTGAGTATTAAGGCAGGAAGAGGAGTGCACTTCATTTTTTTTTACACGTTAAACTGCATGACTAGTGATACCCCTGTTCCCTGTTTACAGAGGACTCAGTAAGCCTGTGTCCAGAAAGCATAGCCACTGTGCAAACAGTGGCTTCCAGCAGATGTGTTACAGAAACGACAGCACACTGCTGGGATGTCCTTCGTCTTTGCCTCTCACGTGCACGCACCTCGCTGCACCTTAATGAGGGACGGACATGGAGCTGTTCATGCAACGTCTTCTTTATTTTCCTTTCTCCTTTCAACTGGTTAACCCTGCCCTCCCGCGTCACTTCCCTCCCTGCCTCCCGCCTCCCAAGTGCCCAGGAACTAATGTGTCAACATGACACCCCCCACCCCCAATTTAAACAGTTACCCAGCAGGGGTGAAGAACAAACAGGAACACTGTTCACTAAGCCATTTCCTCAATGAGGTGGCGAGGCTTATTCCTGGCACTCTGAGGTCGAGAGCTGAAATGTTCAACAGATACGTTGGCCCTGGATCTCTCACTTGGGTCCTCGCGGTCAGATGCCTCTAAGTCCTCTTGGTCTCAGTTGTACGGATAATCAGATGCATCGTCAATGGGTATGTCCACTCTTCCACTTAGTCGCCGTGACCCCGACAGGTGAACCTTCTTGAAATGTGAGCAATTTCACGTGCTCAGTCCCTTGTCTACTTGGGCCCTGATCATGGAGCCCTTCTTTTCCAGTATGATCAGTGATTCTTCTTGAAAAGCAGCCGTATGCTTGTGAATCTGCGGTTGCCTTACAGCAACTACGTCCCCTACTTCAAGTTGGGGTTCTCGGGACTTCCGGCGACCATCTGCATATTCTTTTATGCGATCTTTCGCAGCCTGATCTCGTTCTCTCATTTCAGTGTCCAGTGGTGACCGGTCCTCCTGGCGAACTAGCCTGGGGCAGCCAAGTCCTGATGTCTCTCCCAAACATGACCTCCGCTGGGGTTTTCCCAGTGGTGCTGTGGGGTGTGCTTCGATAATCATTCAACAGCTGGTGGAGCACTTGCTCATAAGTTTGTCCCATGAGCCGAGCCACCTGCAATGCTCTCTTCCGATTGGCCATGAACCGTTCAATCATGCCTTTGGCCTGGGGCCACAGGGGGGGGACCTTGTGATGATGGAACCCCATGTACTCGCTGAATTTTGTGAATCTATGCCCATTGAACGGAGACCCATTGTCAGTTTTCACTTCCCGAGGAACACCGTAGGCCGTGAAAATGCAGTCCAACACTGGAATGACATGGTGAGCTGCCGTCGACGATATGGTTTGAGCTTCCGGATACCTCGAATATTCGTCCATGACGGCCAATACATATCTCCCCCCTTTGATAGGACCGAAGAAGTCACCACCACTGCTTCCCATATGCCCCCGTCAATTCGGACATTCTCAACGGCTCTGGATGCTGATTTGCCGTGAGAAGGCAGCATGTTGGGCAGTGTTTCAAGGGTTCCTCCACCATGGTGTCTAGCTGTGAAAATCACACTTTCTGGCGCAACATGCTCTTTGTGGAGATCACTCCTCGATGTCCCTTGTGAGCCAGCTCTACCACCTTCCTTTTTAGAGATGTTGGAATTGCTACTTTGTCACCCTTTAGCAAGAGGTTGTCCTCTGAGATCGTTAGCTCTTCTTTTACCTGCAGCAGCCTGTCCACCTCCTGCCGTACCTCTTCCGATGCGAGGTGACCCTGTTCTTTGGCCCTCCTCCATTGACCGGACTTGAGCCCCTTGCACATTATCGTGGGCCAAATGGGTTGGTTTAATGCCCTTGGGTATGTCTTGTTGGACCAGGTATCGGAGATATCGGTCTGCCACCAATGGTTCAGGGGTACACCCTGTTCTGGGATGATGGGATAAAAAATCAGCTAGGTTTTCCTCTTTTCCTGGTCTGTGTATGATTTTGAATGCATAGTCCTGCAGCCGGAGCCCCCACCTCATAATGCGGGGTGGCATTTTGGCTTGTGGGTTGCAAAAGAGAAACAGGAGTGCTTAGTGGTCAGTCACTACTCAGAATGGCTTACCATAAAGAAACAGGTGAAAATGTTCACACGCCCACACCACTGCAAAACTTTCCTTTTCCACCTGAGAGTAGGCCTGCTCGGTGGTTGAGAGGCTCCTGCTGGCGTATGCAACAATGTGTGATTGCGACGGGTCCTTGGACTCAATTTGAGCCAGGAAAGCGCCCAGCCCCACTGCACTTGCGTCCACTGTTAGCTTTGTTTTCCGGTCCGAGTTGTAATAAGACATGTTTTCCGCTCGCGCCACTCTTTCACGAATGATCTCAAAGGCTTGTTGGCACTCCTCCGACCAGTTGAATACTGCATTTTGCTTGGTCAGTGCTCTGAGGGGTTAACTGACCGTGGCAAAGTCCTTTATGTACCTCGTGCAGTAGCTGGCGAGGCCCAAGAAAGATGTGAGTTCCGAGTCATTGGTTGGAGGTGGTGTCTCATTGAGCGCAGCGACTTTGTCCAGATCAGTCATCATACAGTTTTCTGAGAACACATGGGCAAAGAAACGCAGCATGCCTTTCTAAACTCAAATTTTTCCTGGTTGAGGGTGAGATTGGCAGCTTCGAGAGCCATACACACTTTGGCTAAGGTCTCGTCATGTTTCCCCACGTCTGTCCCGAACATCAAGATGTCGTTGCTGTAGTTTATACAGTTCAGGATATGCTTAATTATGTTGTGGCCTTCCGCCTGAAAGATCTCAGCTGCTGACGAGACCCCAAAGCTCAATCTTTTGTATCTGTACAGTCCCAGTTGTGTGACGAAAGTCGTGATGTTCCGGCTCTCTGGGCTTGATACCAATTGGTGGTAGCCATTCTTTAGGTCCAGCTTTGAGAAAACTCAGGCCCCGTTTAATAAATGTATCATATCAGTCTTAAATGGGGCCATGTGTCTTTCCCTTTGGATTGCTTGGTTGGGCCTTCTCATGTCCACACACAGTCTAATTGTATCAGAGCCTTTCTTCAGCACCGGAAAAATGGTGGAGACCCGTATGGTGGGGCCCGTGGCCGGCTCTATGATGTCCTGTTTCAAGAGCTTCTGTAGTTCATCCTCCACTTTCTTCTGGATATTCACTGGTATTCCCCTGTAATGTTGGGCTATGGGGTGTACTGTTTCATCGATGTGCAGCTTTACTTGTCTGTTCTGTAGTTTCCCGATGCCACTGAATAGGTTGGGGTCTTTAGTACAGGTACAGATTTTTTATCATGAGTACTGGATCTACGTATTTCTGTACCATGATCTTGTAGAGTACATGTATTAGGCCCTTTTCAACAGCCATTTTAAAGCTGAGGGCGCAGCCAGTTTCGCTCCCTGTCGCTAGCACATGTATCAGCACTTTCTTTTCTTGTCCCTTGTAACGGCACAAACCTTCGAATTGTCCTGTACACTTGAGAGGCGTTGTCGCCCGTATGCGTATATATCTACGGTTGCCGGCATTAGCTTTGGACTTTGTGGCAGTTCTTTGAACACCTTATCACTGACCACGTTCACCGTCGCCCCAGTGTCTATGAGAAATTTGGTGGGCCTTTCGTCCAATTTTATGATCCGCGTTGGGCTGTGTACGGTGGCCACCGAGTTGCCCAGGGCATATACGTATGCCTTGTTTTGTTGTTCGCTCCCAGATGAGCTGATTTCGGATTCAGACGGGGACTGTTCTACCAGGTAACGCACGTGTCGCCTGGATCTGTGTTCTGGTCTCACACGAGTGACGTACCTTCTGTTTTCTATTCTCTCTCTACTATGTCTCTCAACACCGGATTCCCGCTCTTTCGGTTCAGGGTCAGTTGGTCTTGGTGGGAGATGTCAGGTTGTCCCCGATGGTTGTGACATTGAGGGAAGAGGTCTGGGTTTGTATCTGAGAAATGCCTCTCTGCCTCTCTCCCTTTCTCTCTGTTCAGTCGACATACCACCTTAAAGTGACCCTCTCGCCACGCGTGGCACATCGCTGTCCAATGGCAGGGCAGGTTCCTTCGTGCGGGTATTCAAAACCACATTTGAAGCAAAATGGCTCTTCTTGTCTTCTCTCCTGTTGTAGTCGATGCACTGCGTCTACCTGGGCTGTGGTGTTAAAGCTCTCCACTTACGAGTCCACTGCCCTTTCCGCCCTCACAAGTGTAAGTATTTCGTCCAAAGTGCGGGCTTTCTGTAGCAGTTTCCGCCTGACAGTCTGTGACTCACATCCTGCCATAATTTGAGACTGCAATGCCCCTGTGTTGGAGTAGTTTAAGAATTTAAATGAAGCATTGCAATTTTCACAGTCTCATGAGATAAGCATCCATCGTTTCACCCTTTGCCTGTTTGGCGCTGTGGAACGAGTGGCGCTCGTAGTCCACGTTGGTGTGCGGGCTGAAATAAGCTGACAACGGCGCTTTTAAGTCTTTTATAGAGTCAATAGTTGTCACAAGCATCTCATCTATAATGTCATGTGTGGCCGGCCCTACCGCCAGTTTGAGGAGACATTTTTGTCTTCCTTCAACAATGGGCCCGTGGCTCCCATGTACAACTCAAAGTCCCTTATCCATCTGGCCCACCTCGGCCCCATATTACTGGTATTAGTGACATGAAAAGCAACTGGCATCTGAGCTGCCAGGGAGTCTGGCAGTCTGTATGGGCCTTGATATTATTGGGCAGCGTGCCCTTGGTCCTGTGCAACCTGGCCTGCATCCTGGGCAGACATTCCCCCTTGCTATAGTGTGGACCTCCACTAGCTTGCTGGCCTTTGTATTCCTTGGTGACTGACACGGCCACCTGATAGGCACGAGCACCATGTCTGTATTCACTCTTGTGCTTGTGGATCTTCAAAGGGGTGGGCTGCTGCTGTGATGGCCGCCTCACGGCACAAACACCATCACGTGGCCCTCCTCCTCTCCCCCCACTCACCGTCGTAATTAGTATCACCGCCGCAGCCCGGGACTTGCAACAGCTCACCTCGAGCATTGTATTGTGGGCGTGGCACCTTGTCATCGCTTGCGGCTCAGGTCGGGAAGACACAGCCTTGCCGTGACGTTGCAATTCCTCCGGTACAGTGGGATGCAGCGGCCGTGTCTCCTGACACCCGCTCCTCACTGTGCTCCGACATGGGTCCACGCACCGACAGTGGGACCCCCTCGTTACCAGTGTGATGGCCTTGGTCTTGGCCTCTCGCGTGCACGCACCTCGCTGCGCCTTAATGAGGGTCAGACACGGAGCTGCTCATGCAACGTCTTCTTTATTTTCCTTTCTCCTTTCAACTGGTTAACCCCGCCCTCCTGCGTCACTTCCATCCTTGCCTCCAGTCTCCCAACTGTCCCCGGAACTAATGTGTCAACATGACAACTGCCAGAGTCTAATCTTCAAAGTAAGTTTAATTGTTGTTCATGAAGCCTTCAGGCCCCTTAATGTACAATACCTCCAAGTAAATCACAGCCTAATCTTTAAGGTAGCTGTGCCTCACCTCACCCAGTGTTAATGATCACGTGGGCCTCTAATTACGTACTGTAAGGTCACCACAGGTGGTGCTACACGGCCTGGCACCTCATGCCAGGCCAATCTTAAAACATTCTCCTCACATTCCCATAAAAATCGGACCACTGGCGCCGCCAGATGGGCACAAGCTTTTTCAGCAATTCTTGTTTGGTGTGTTCTTCAAACAGGTCACAGTTTAGAAAAACATTTTTAATGATGGTTTGTGCATTTCCCACCAAATCATTGTAACTAATCCCATCGTTTGTTTGTTTGTTTGTTTATTATTTATAATGCGCCGAAAAGCCCTAGGGTAACAAGGCGCAGCAGATACAAGAGTTTGCAAGACTTAGTTACAGACAGTAAAATATATACAAGTATGAACACAGTAATAATAGCAATAAGCGGTAAATATAAACATATGTACAATTAACAGTTGTGTATCCAGAGTGACCAAGTGAAGGTGGGAGACAAGAGGTCCTAGATGATAGCTGTCTTCAGCCAAGACATCAGCTTTGAGCGGAAGTTTTGGTAGGGTAGGTCCATTCTAAGAGTGGGTGGTAGGGAGTTCCATAGCTTGGCCGCTTTCACTGGGAAGCTATTGCCACCTATAGTTGATCGTTTGTAAGGAGGGACGGAGAGGCAGTCTCTGTATGCTATCCTAGTCGGTCTCATGGATGTTAGTCTATGAAATCTGTTGATCAGATTCTCCATCTCAAAGCATGTTAGTTGGGTTTTTGTCAACAATACACTTCCTTTCATTAAAGTTGCATTTATAACGCAGCCCAGAAATAATGCACCTCAATAGTATCAGTAATAATGACAAAATAAAATAGAAAATGAAGATTAGAAAAATTACTGGTGAAAGTGCACTGAAGACTTTGCCTGTACCAGAACGCTCCCGGACCAAATGGACTGGGTCTGCTGCGGCCTTCAGCCCCCACATAAAAAAAAGTTAACATTAACAGGAACAAAACGTCACTTTGAAAGTAATTACCCTCTAAACAAGTGTTCCAGTTTATGCCTATAGTGCCAGAGTGATGCTAATTTTCAGGGATTAAAGACGCTGCAATTCAGAGCCTGCAAAATCCATCTGAACTCTGCTGGTTTGTTGCTGGGACATGCGGCAGACACCCCCCATGACACCGATTTCCTATTACCATAACACTGGGGCGTTGCTAGGGGGGGATAAGGGGGCTATAGCCCGTGATCTTTTGGTTGTAGCCCCAGATAGAATCTCAGGAGCTACAGCCAAAAGACTAGCTAGCCCCCAGTCCCAACAGTTCCAACATCAGTGTAGCCCCGGGTCTTTTCCAGACCTAGCAACTCCCCTGCCATAACATATCCTCTTCTGCCTGAAAGCTACTTCCTGTCTTGGGGCATCCGCTTGTGTACATGGTGATTTGTGACTGCATAACTCTTCATGCAACATTTGCAGCTTTGCCAAGCCATGGTACATCTGTCCCAGATGTCAATATTTAAATGAATAAATACATTTTCTGAACTGTGTGCTTTTCAATGCAAAAAAGATCAAAACGCCGGCTCATGAATCTGTTAATATAATACCTTTAAACTAGGGCCTAACTGCCACTGTCTTGTTTTCGAAGCTGTGTATAGTTAAACTTTACTGTTAAATAACTAAAATTGGGTTGCTGGTGAACCCACATGTAGTCTCAGAACGCCCTTACACTTTAGTGTGTGTTGCCAGAAGGTACACAGGTTCTGTGCATTAAGACAAGAGAAGCGTTTTACAAAAAATGATGCTCATTCAACTGAGCCCAAACATTTAATTCAGCAACAAAACATGTGTCCTTAACTGGAAACCTGATAAGCAGGCACAGAAAGTTTGTCAGCTTTATGATGTTCCCTCTGGCACATTAAATCAACCCCAAAATTGCTCCAGGAGCTTTCATAAAATGTGACGCTATCCAGTGATCCATGGCAAGCGAGCGACCTCTCATGTTATAAAAGTTGGATTTTGACATTTGGATTTCAAAGCCTACTGTGTTGGCGTCTCATTCTGTGTGCCCTACCAGTAGGTAAACTAAGCCACAAAGATGTATTGTTTCAAAATAAAAAGCTAACTGCCTACGACGCCAAACATACCTGTTCATCCTTCAAACGTTGATTCCAACATGTTCAATGCCATCCCATGCTGATGTCAATAGTCTTTTTCTTTGCACTCTGAAGAGCAACGTCCCAGAATAAAAAGAAAAAGCAGGATACGGAAGGTATTTGTTTGTATGCCTTTTTGTGTAACTGCAAATATTATGCAAACCATGCATAACAAAACCGAAGCCTATGCCAGTCTACAAGCAGACCTTTATCACACAACCTCTTCAGTGTCGTATCTGAGTAGTTAGGGTAGCAGAAATGTTAACTTGTCCTAATGTCAAGTGTGAACAAAAAACAGCCCTGGCTTTTAAATGTATTCTGGTCTTTCCAAGTTGTTAGGGAGAATTCTCGTAAAAGGCTAATTTCCCTTACCTATAGAGTCCCCCAGTAGCTTTGCTGGATTTGAAGGGTTTCTTTTTTTTCTCCTGCTAAGAGTGAGACCCTTTTTCTCACTCTTAGACATATTGCCGATGTGTCTTTTAGGCTATTTTGTGCTCATGGTCTATGGGTTTTTTCTCACCCTCATAGTATCATCTTTTTACATGAGTGTTACACACCACCCTCAGTGCAGTAACACAGGGGTGTCATAGTGGCCCTCAAACATAGACTCCACACCCTGGGATTAACTACTGTCTCCCAGGGCCTGTAAAGTCCCCATTGACTTTACTAGTCAATAGTTATGAACAAAACTAGTACAACCCATCTTACTATGGAAGTACTGGAAAGAGTTAAGAGTTTTTCCATAGTGTTCATTTTGGAGAGGGTACCGTCCCGTCCCTCTCTCCAAAGTCTCTGGCTGGTGGCAGTGGTTACTACCGTAAATATTCAACAGCAAATAATTTCCTATGGGATTTTCACCTTGTTGAAGGCTACCAATTATACTGAAAGCCTCTAACATACCGCCCGTTTATTTTATTATTAACTTTACTCCGGTAGGGTTTTATTGCCAGATCTTTGATAATATTTCTTTCTCGTGTCTTTCTCTGAAATCCTAACCCAGGTCGGGGATCCTTTGTTCGTCCTTTTGGCGGGCTTCTGCACAGAAGCCCTCCTTTCGGCGCCACTCAGTCTGGGGTAGACAGGATGTGTGGGAGGGGGAATAGGCACCCTGGGCAGGGTTACCTAGGCAACCCAAGTCGCACTCTGCCCTGATAGGCTGGGGGGTTATCCTGCGAGGATAGCCACCCCACTGCGTGAGAGACAGCTCGGCTGTATGAATGGGTTTTTTTCTGCATAAAAGCAGGGCTCTGAGGACTGGAGGACAAGACGTCGCCACTGACGGACCTAAGAAATCCGAAGAGGAGAGAAGCCGAAGACATCTGCAACGACTGAACCACCGGTGAAGCCCTGCTGCAGACCCTCACCACTTTTCTCCAACGAACCGAGAAGATCTTCACCTTCAAGAGTCTTCTTCCCTTGAGCTGGTGGGGCCAACCAGTTCACCAATCGCCTGCCAGGATCTGCCTTGGTCGAATCGCCAGTGCCAAGCCAGAGCCAGGTACCCGTCCACCTCGACCGCGATTTAAAGGAGCGTACCTTTTATTCCGTTTTGGCATCACCCCGGCTGGCTTCATCCCTGGGCAGTGCAGTGACTCGAACCTTCCTCCACGACGAGAGCCTCTCTTCCTCTGCTGGATCTCCTGAACTGCAGGAACTGCCAGGAACTACCGCCACCGCAGGAGCCTCTTCCACTTTTATGGTACATTGTTCCGCCAGGCCCCCCGTTTCGTTGGGTACTGCTAAAGGTGTTTTAAATCCTTTACTTACCTTCTGGGTTGGCCGCCCCTATCCCTATCATCTAACATTGTCTTTTACCTTCTAAAAGCACCTTTTCAAACGTTAAACAAAGACTTGACTGCAGCTACTAGAACAGTTTGATCCTGGGCACTTTGCCTTGTACCACTGACTCTGGCACAGGCCTATTGACTCTGGCTAAATCTGTTACAACTGCCCTCTCTAGATTGCTTTTCCTCAAGAAATGTGTTGGTGTACCTGAACTCTTATAACCTCCTCTTCCTTCCCCTTTAAATATTGTGAAGTGCCATTTTGCTCAGTTTTCACCTAAATATTGCTTATGCTAAAGTACTGCCTTGCCTAACTTGTTCACAATCCAATTGGGAAGTGTTGCTGGTGTTTTTAGGAGTCTAACCCTGTATAACTTGACCTTTCCCCCACTCTGAAGAAATTGTTAGACCCAGGACCCCCCTTGTTAATTTGCATATTTAAGTAACATTGGGTCTCACCCTAAATTACTAGGGGAATCCAGATGTGGACCGCTTGCTCACTATTCTTAGAGAGGCACAGCTCCACCCTACTGATGAGGTCCAACCAGACCGAAACACGTGTCTGAGGTTGCTGTTGGTACTCTTGTTCAGAGGAGAATTGCCTAGCATTTCGGTGCTGGACTGCCCCAGGGCAGGACAAAGACTGATATGTTTGGGATATTTCTTCTCTGTGAAAGATAGTGAGCTAAAGACTCTGGGTAAGTCTCTCATAACCAGGACTAATGTCTGGCAGAGGGACTCCCAGGACCCCCCCTTGTTAATTTGAAATTGTTAGAGTGCCATTTATGCTTGGTTTTACACTGCGCCATTTTGCTCAGTTTTCACTCTTGCTCAAACTTGCCTACAATTTAATTAGGGAGTTGTGTATACTTTTCTTGACTGTTTTAACTTGCTTTAATGATAGTGATTTGTGTGTGGAATTAAGAGTGTGTAAAATAAATATATATATTCTTTTTGATACAAATATTTGGTCAGTGTTTCCTTGTTCCATAGTATTGTAGTCCTATTGTGTAAACCCTGAATGCTGCTCATTTCCCTCTTGAGATAAGTCTGACTGCTCAGCCACAGCTACCAACTAAATCAGTGTGGTATGGACTGATACTAAAGGGGATTTATTTCACATACCTGTAGTCCTAATCTTCTGTTATGCTCCCTAAGGGAACTGCAGAGGATTCTGCCTAACACAAGTCGTGCAGGCTGTGTACAGGAATGCAAAATTACAAGCTCTTCAAAACTGCATGACATGTTTTGAAAATATTGTTTCTGCGTATATTCAGGAAATGAGTGCCAATATTTTGTTTTGTTTCTAGCTCTTTGAAGCTATCAAGTTATGATGTGGCCTGAGATATGCCCTCATAGTGTTGTGCTCAGCACTGGATCAATCACACTATACGCCCAGCAAGCAACATCCCAGTATAATCTCAGCCACAAAGTCTATACTCCCAGTTAATCACCTACAATTCCAGCTTGATAATCCAAAACAATGCTCAATTGGACTGTGATGACACAATTCACAAAGCTTTTTAGACAATACTTTTGCTGCTAAATGTAGCATCCAAACTATTCCTCCTTGCAATAAATAATTCCAGCCTTTCAATGTCTCTGGACCCTAGCAATTTTGCATGTTTGGTGGGGGTGGGTGTAGTTGCTAGCTCTCTGCAGTTGAACTGACAATGTTGAGAAATGAGGGTATTGCTCAAAATATTCCCTACATCCAACTTCCAAATAGAAGTTGGAGTTATGGCATTCCAGTAGCTATAACGACAGTGCACTCTAATACCTTTGAGAGACTGAAGGCTATGTATAATGTTCTAACGTTCACATAAAATTCTCAAGCAGTTTTTGCAATTCTTCTGGGTCTGCGTAGACATGCATTTCCTCAGCTAATATTTGGGCACCAGTTTGTGAATGATAAAAATGATCAAATAAGCATCTGTTTATTAGTCCTCTTTTGCACCTCGTATTTTTGTTTCTCAGTTATATGTCATATACAAATACATTCAGGAGATTAAATTTAATAGCTCCTGGTCACACCGGTGGCTCCTGGTCAGAGTGATATCCGTGTTACCCAGGAGCTACTTTCAACTCCTGCAACATGATGTCCAATTTCGACCCCTGTGGGGGTGCAACAAGCAGGGCTTGCACGGAAGAGGCGACCTATGCAGCATAACTAACAGGGCATGGTTACTCCCCCCACTACCCTTGGTTTGTGTGAATTATAGATTTACCTTTGCTGTTAGTTGAGAAACGGGAAAGGCTTTGCATAAAGAAACAGCAGCCTCAAGGCCCGGCACTAGGCTTTGCACTTCTACGGCAGCAGAGGCTCGTAACACGGTGAAGATGACGTGCCCCGTCCCCCGGCCACACCCAAACATCTGCATTCCATGGCCTTATCAGTAAATGGAGATTGGCATGGGTGCGGCCATTGCCTGAGCTTCAGCTGTTGTTTGATGGGCACAAAGCATCACAAAACATTTGACATCATGTGCTAGCTCTCCAGGAGCACAGAGCAGGGACTGTCGGAAGCAGCTACATATCAAGTAGCTGCCTCGGCTTTCTAATATCTCCCAACTGTGGTTAATAGGAACGCGCATTTAGGCTGAAGAGCTTGTAGAGGCAGAAAACTTGCCAGGGTGCAAGCTCTCCATCTGCCCATTATGTCTTACTCACCCCAGTGCCATTTTCACTCGCCAATTGCGAGTGTCGAGTGTACATTTTGTGCTCTTCTCTTCTCTTTCAGTCTCTTTGACACAACTGAGATGAGGAAGATCACTAGTGATGTAATATTCACACTTGATACTTCTATCCCAAGCAGTGGTCGAAGTGTACGAAAAGAAGTAGTGGAACTATGTTCCCTGCTAGCCGGCACCCACTCCCCACAAATCCCATCACCACACCGCCTCCCACACACAATACAAACCTCCAAACACATGCACCTGCTAGTTAAGGGAACGTTCAGTGTAATGCACTGAAAGAGCAGGTTTTAACTTCTTCCTACACTGTTATTTAAAAACGAAACCGTTCCAGAATGGTTTCTTTTTAAAATAAAAGTATAGAAGCAGTAAAACCTAATTAAAAAAAGTAGAGGAGCACCACTCCCAACCGCTCCTGCTCACTTCGACCACTGATCCCAAGTGGAGATTACTCCAGAGGCTTTCTTTCTTTTCAATACTCTTGATACAATCACTGAGACGAGGGAGATTACTCCTGATGTCTTCTTTACTTTTGCTACTTTTGAGGCAATTACTGATATGAGAGAGATTTCTCCCAAGGCTTTCTTCCCATTCAATATTCATACAGTTACTGAGATGAGGGAGAGTACCCCTGATGTCTTCAACTTCAGCACCCTTTCACGATCCCCTACTGGGTCTCCTGTGACTCCCGTTACCTCTTCTTTGTTGGAGCTATTTTGCCGGTTCTTCCTGGGGTGTTGGTTCGATGCATTCCCAAGTAATGTTCTCTCTGCTTCTCTTTCTGCTGCCCACTGCCGTGCTTTGGCTCTGCGGGATCCCCGGCCAGGCGCTATCGGCGCAGCTAATGGGGCGCACGGTTCACCTCTTCGAGGTCATGCCTTTGCCTGTCGGTTTCCAGCTTCCAGTCAGGCCTTGCTCTGGGTTGGCCTGAAAAAGACTCCTGCAGGCGGCTGTCAGTGTCCATCCCCCACTGGAGGTTCACTTCCTCGATGCAGCTTCTTGCTCCCAGGTTTGAAATTCCCGGGTCTGACAGGCTTCACGACTGCTTCGCCTCTAATTGGGACCTATCTCTATTTTTATTTCCTTCACCTGGGTCCTCCCAAGCGGGGGTATCACAGTCCTTTATTTGCGTCCATTGGGTATTCTTCATACCTCCTTGAGGTTGCCTCTTCCCAGTACCTTCTGTACTTGACAAAGGAGTTGTTTGTATAATTCCATCAATCTTCTTCCTCACAGTACTCCTGGAAGATGACGTGAGAGCAGACTGTATATCCATTTTAGTCTTCTGGGTCTTGGTGGTATCAATATTTACAGGAAGAAAGGAAGGAGTATTACAATAGAGTACAGTAGTGCTTTCAGATTGTTTCTCAGCAGACCTAATGGATTTCATAGACTCAAGGGCAAGAGAGTTAGGGAGTTCCATCATGGAATGGGAGTCCTTGTCCCCATAAGGGGAGTCTCTCCCTGTGAGGTCCCTCTTTCCGCCACTCCTACAGGGAATGTTGCGTAGTGGGCTGACCTCCCTAGCCTCACAGGGAAGGGCTCCCCCCTGGCGAGAAGTGACGTGATCTCATTAATCGCCACAGTATGTTTTACCCAAACAGTTCTTTGTACACTGCAATGGAAACAATAGTGTAGCCTGAGCCTGAGTCACCCTTTTGGTTTGTGTGCACTGCCTCAATGCGTACAGCACAAAACAGTTTCTTCTGCTTCCAAATGTAAGGTTTCCATGAAACATGGAGAACCAATTGTTTGGTGGATTATGTGCGATTATTATCATCTGATTCTGTGCGGTTGCTGTCAACTATTGTGACATGCCTCGGGTTTTTTATTTGATTTGCACATTTTGGCAAAATTGTTTTATCCTTCCACATGGCATAGGCTTTGTTAATGGTGGGATACACCCTACTATTCAACCTGTGCGATTACTCCCACATCTAAAACATCCTTTATGGTTTTCCCTGTTTTTGGAGAGATTGCCTGAGCCATGTCATGATGAGTGGGGCGTTAAAGCTTCATCTTTGGATGTGGAACGCTTGGTGTGGCATCAGGAAAATGTGCAGGCTTCATCTGTGGGGCCTGGTCATTTCACTTTATCCACACACTGCACAGATTGTTCCGCACGCACTTTTCGCTATGGTGGTCACCTCATCAAGCGTCAGGTCTCTGCTGCGCCAAAGAGCTTTGTGCACTTTTGCAACCCTGCAATGAACAATCAACTTGTTACGGATCCGTTGGTCAGCCATGCGACCAAAAAGCACACATAATGGCTAATTCTTGCCGCCCAATGACAGAGTCCTGAATGCACTTGGTTTGAGGTTTGTAACCTCATACAGAAGTTGTGGTGTTCCAGGGCAATGTTCACATTTTTTTCAAACCGATTTGCAACTCTATTACTTGCTTCCAATTATACACCTGTGATCAGTGAGCCATATAGATTTGTTGCCAGGGTTGGTAGCATAAATAACCTTTCCGCTTCTGTATTCAAGGCTTTGAAGAGAAACGCTTGATTATGCTTGGAAGTGAAATCTTCACCACCCAGTGCATCAGTGTAGTTCTCGAAAGTCACAGAATACTGAGCCCATAGCCCTGGTGGCGTACCTGGAAATGGAGAAATGAATGGAGGTGGTACAACCCCTTGCATGGTTGGGAGATGAGCAGTACATGAACCAGGACTGGAATCTTTTTCAGGAGCCTCCGTTTCCTCTATTGTGTTGTTAGAGTTATCAGTGCCAGAAACTTGGTGGGCCGTTGTCCACTGTAGAGTCCTCAAGGAGAAAAGTAGGCAGCTGTTCAAGTGGAAGAAAAATGAAGACTCCAACTTTAAGGTTCAGGAACACAAGTGGAGGTGGAAACCAGGGGAACCAAGGACCATTATATTAAGACCATAAATAAAGAGGCACAGAGGTTGGGGGCAGTGCAGATGGGGAGCACTAATGAGACTTGCGGCTTTCAAAGATGCATAATGTTAACCTTCCCTGCTATCTTGACCACTCCCTTCACCTGGTTTAGAAAATCGGAAACCCAATGCTCTGCTTGCACTTTCTTGCACTAGTGATAACGAGGAGCAGGCAGTGGACAACGTGCATGAATGTGCAAGGAGCAATGCACCAGCTAGGTGACGCATAACAACGATCCTAAGATGCATAGGAAATGCACACAAGAAAAGGACTTCTCACTCGACAAAGTCCAGCTCCATCCCACCCAACGGAAGGCAAGCTGCATACCAATCCCCTCATTATAGAGGAAACCAAGCAACCGAGAAGATGATGTGGCCGTGAAGCTCACAACGCCAACAATCACAGATGCCAACCTCACTCTAAGAAGTGCACCACGTGTTGACGCTGGGGCCATTTAGTATGCCACTAGGGAAAACACAGGTCCATAACTGCAATGTCAAATGACAATCTTAGAGACGACTCGGGACATGAAGGAAACTATGACACCTTGGCCGTAGACCCGTTGCGCAGCAAAACAACCAAGCCTTCTGCCAAAAAAAAGTACACAGCAACAAAATGAAGTTGAAGGCTGATTCAGGGTCAGACCGCACAGCCATTCCTGTGTCCACGGTTGGCAAGGAACAGATCAAATTAAAACATTTCGAATGGCAGCATACCAGTGAAGCTGTTGGCATATGAAGCGTGCGACATTGAATTCAATGTTGCACAGCAAAAACACAAGTCTACTTTGTTGATCACAGACCAGCAGTATGAGGTTGGCACAACCACACCAAAATAACCATAGTTCTTAACCCCTGAGGAGACGACCAAGTTGTATGCATGGATGCACACACAGGGAGAAACATAGTTGACCCCACAATTACCTTTTTTTAGGGATGCTAGTTTGTATAACCAAAAACTCTCCCAAAATCAAGCTATGTGAGGGAACAATATCAATCAAGCAAAATGAACGTCCAGTACTAGTCACAGCTCACCAAGCCCTGCAAGATCTGTTGGAAATACTTTAAGGAGACAGTAGCAAATTAAAAAATGAGGCTTTCGAAGGGCTGAGCCCCATTGTACTAATTAAAAAACCAAACAGACAAGCATTGTTTGTGTGTTGATCTACAGAGTAGTAACAGGGAAATCGTAACCGACAGTTACCCCCTCCCCAGCAAATCTGAGCTCATTCCAATGTTACAAGATGCCAAGGTATTTTCCATGTTCGACATGAGAGAAGTATACTATCAAATCACGCTCCACAAATATTCCAAATCCTAACTACCTTCATTACTCCATTTGACACCATCAGACTGAGCTCCGTTCTCCCAAAGGCTGCCTGCGTCTTCCAGAGGATGATGGTTTCCCTCTTGCATTATGTCAGGTATCTTGCCTACTTCCAGGATGCTATGATGATACACAGAACAGCTAAACAGAGCCACAACAACACGCTCAAAACAGTACTCCACAGATTCCAGGCAGCTGTCATTCGCCTGAGATGACAGAAATGCATCTTCAAGTGGACTTGGTCGAATATCTGGGGTACACCATTTCTACCAATGCATAAGACGAAAAAGAAAGCTACTTAAAGCCGTAGTGGATGCATTCAAATCCGTTCTTGTGTTGGCCAAGTATTTTGCTAAATTTGTCCCAGACATTTTGGAAAGCACAGAATCCTTGAGGTCATGCCTCAAGGAGGGGGTCACATGTGAATTCAAGAATCAGCATTCAAAGACATCAAAGAATGCATTCTTAACACATCTTGCACCAAACCCTTTGATCCCAGCTTGTCCCGGTTAATCAAGGCTTAGGGTCCACACTGAGGCAACAGAAATGCAACAATGAAAACTTGGTGGCCTTTGATTCCAAAATGATCCCAGACTCAAGAGGGCAACTATTCAGTCATCAAGGAGGAGATGATGGAGTGCACTTGAGCTTTTGAATATTTCAGAACTTACACATGGGGTGATACATTTCACTTGCTAATAGGCCATAAACTACTCATACATATGTTATGAGGGGGGGGGGGGAGGGTTATCCACACCCATGCTAGCAAGCAGCTGCCAAGCGACAAGATTATTCCTTTTTCATAGAGCACATGCTAGATGGAAAAGCAATGAAGCCGACTGTAGGTCATGACTAATGTTTCAAAATTATCCTCTACACCTTTCCTCCATAATATGTGTGGAAGCAACACACAGACACAAACCGTCCATGAAAAGGACTGGGTCAATGTGATGAGGAGAGATGAGACACTAGAGAAGGTAGAACACTATCCCATCACAGTGTGACTGATGTAAATTCCCTCACCACGACAATATGCCCACACTGACAGGTAATTCTAGAAATCTCTCTAGTGATTCCATATTAATCGGAGGTGACAAGGTGATTCCCCCTGTCGAAATACACCCCACAAATTATCAGCAAGGTGCATCAAGGCCATCTGGGCCTAACACTCTCAAAAAGAAGGCTCCAAGAAGCCTACTGGTGGATGCAAATGGTGAGGTACATACCGCCATTGAACACAGCTATGAATACAGAAGCAGTGACAAGCAACTTCAGCTAAGGCAAGCCCCGCTGCAACTAATTGAGAGCCAATCTGTCGCATGGGAAAACGTGGGATGTATTTTATTGGCTCTCTTGAGATATTGTAAGAGGAACATACAAATGTTATAGTGATGGTTTACTAATTGTCTAAACGGATTGCACTCCACTGTTACTAAATATCACCATGTCGTATCGACCCTTAAGGAGGTATTCAGAAGGGAAGGGCTACCCAAGAATATGGTCACTGACAATTTGGTTCAATTAGTTTCCACTGAAAAGAAGACCTTCCTAGATCACAACGGGATAGTGCAGCATAAAGCAGCCCTGTACCACACCAGGCCTTACAGTCAAGTCGTATGGGCCAACAGATTCACAAAGGACAGCTTACAACTAGTGTCTGCATCGTAGAGGGATCCATTCCTCAGTGGCCTGGAGGTCATGACACATACCGGCTAACGCCTAGAATGACCAACTATGAGTAGAGGTGGGCAAAATGGCAAAAATTCATTCAGTAGAGAAATTGGCTGATTCTGGCCAAAATTCACCTATGTCTATTTTGCCAGCATAGCAAAATTGGCCATTTAGGAGCTTTTCCCCCCCAGAATTTCTCTTCCCCCCAACAGTTCATGCAAAAAAAAGCTAAATTTCCTTTTAAATTTCCTTTTAAAATTGAAATTTCATGAGCAAGAGAAATCATTTTTGGGCAACATCCCAGAACGTTCATGAAAAAACAAATGTTTCTTAAAGAGGTGACTTGGGAAATAATCTGCTCTGCCAGAAAAACAAAATTGGAGGCAAACTTTGCCAATTTTGTTTCAGCAGCAGTAATTTCACCCACATCTGCTCAGGAGAGGACACAGAGCTGTATTGACCCTCATACCTGCTTGGATGCTAGACACAAAGGAGGGCACATTCAACTCCATACAAGACATATTCTAGAGAGTCTACAAAAAACAAGACCAGTGGAAAGCGAGTCATGATACTTGCAAAGCAGTTCGCTGCTCAGACATTCCAGAAGGAGATCTAGTGATAATAGAACATACTCAAAAGTATGGTAGCACACTCTCCAGGTTTCGTACTCCCTAGAAGGTACTGAAGATAGGACACAGCTATGTCCTCACAGATGGCAGCAGGGTGCGGAACATGGAGAGGGTGACTCTACAGTAAAGGTGGACAAGAAACAAGAGATCCATGCAGTGTGAAGAAGCATACATTGGTACTACCCTCAGCAAGAGAGTGGGAGGTCAATGGTACCAAACCTGAAGATAGTTCACATCTGTGTACCTGAGACTGCATGCTTACACATCGCTTTAAGCAATCTAAGGCCATTGGCAGATCCAGTTTAGCTATGGCATCTAAATTGTGGCACTCTCTCCCTGACCTCTCACAGGCGACAGCCAATGTGCTTCTTTTCTGTAGAAAACTAAAAAAACATTGCTTCCCACATTGGGCCCTCTTCGAAGCTTATGGATAGTTCTTTCTGTTGAGGGTTTTTTAGGCCATGCACGTAGATAACATTTTTGTTTGTGTTGCCTCTCCTGATATCATTATCAATCAACAAGCAGTTCATATCAGAATTGAAGAATAAAACAAAGATGTCAATGATTCCCAGCAGCAGGAATTGGAAACCTCAGAAGGCTTACCTCAAGGGCATACATACGCAACCCAGTCGAGCCTGAGAATGGCTTCACTAGACCAATCTGCACAAAGAAGCTTCCTTTCTAGAGATTTTGAGATGTGTTCCATGGACAGTGGACTAGAGACTTTGTGTGAGAAAATTAGCTATGTAGAGCTGCATCGGGTGCCCGATGCTCAGCTTCACACTAGGGATGATGGGGAGCATGTGGCGGAAATCATGGACAACCGGCGCAAATGCGCGCAGAGCAACAAATGTGCTGTTACATCAGCACAGAGCTATAGATCGAGAAAGGGCTTTCCCTCATGATCCTTCTATGCCCTAGGTCTCCTCTCCCATCATCATATTGGTTCTCCTTACACTGTTGTAATTTGGAAAAAATCCTTCCATATCACTCTTTGCTCCTGAGATCATTTACTGTGGGTTACGCAGCAAAACACCACAACACAGTAGACTAGTGAATAGACAACCACTTTCTTTAGTCACTTCTTGCAAGTGCATGCCGGAAACCATCTGCTTCACACTTCTTTCCTTCATCTTTTACTGTGCGGGTCACATAATACTATGTGCGATGTAACCCCTATCCAGAAGTTGAACAAACCGTATTACTCCACATTCTGTCCATGTCTTCGATCCATCAGCCAAGAAACCTAATGTTCAATGTGGCCTTTGGCACACAAGACCAGCTGTTTCACGGGCAAGAGGCAAAACCTGCACCAAGAGTTCACTGCTTCCATGTGTTTCACTGGATGATGTTAGAGGAAATTCAGGATCTGTCACCAACTGCTCTTGAAACTTCTTGGCATTTAAGGAGTTTCCCATTGCACTCTTGTAGATTTGCTCCACTGCAACCCTACGTAGCAGCCATTGTCTGGTGTAGTGGGTTAAAAGTGGGGGAGGTATTACAAGCCATTAGCTGTCGGACTAGAACTGCATCATATCAATCAAATGACTTCTTGAATGTTCTCTGACACTGTTCAGAATAGGTTTTCTTTTCATATTTTGAAGTGGTATCACTGATTCATAGCTGATCCTTGGGGACTCTCTGACCAGACAGAAGAAGAAGAATCCTGGTCCTTATTGTCCAACCAAACATAGGTTCTGATGGCACCTACTGGCAGTGCCATATTGCAATAGCCTTTCACCAGCTGACACAGATCTAGCACCAGTGGTACTTTAATGCGGTAGCATACTCAAATGTTCTTCTTGTCACTGTCCATGAATCATTCAGCTAAGCCATTCGCCTGATGCCACGATGGAGTAAATAGTTGTTACCGGCAGGATAGCTCCTGGGCAATGCGTTTGTCTTGGGAGCAAGATAATGTAGAGCGTCACAGGTTTCAAGTGGCCAAGGTATACTCTATAGAGTTCCTAGAGTTCTCCTGCATGAAGCGTGATAAGGCTCCCTCTGTCCTGGCAAAGTTCACGATTCAAACCTGATATCGGTCTCCCTCCTGAACACGCACTCTGTGCCAAAATATGGAGTAGAGGTTGCTGACTATTTAGCCAAATTCTCCACTGATGTGATGGCACTCACAGAGACATGGCTGAATTCCTTTATTCCCATTGATACTACCTAAGCCCTTCCCTCAGATTACTTACTCTTTCGGACCGACCGTGTCATCCAAAAGGGTCAGAGGCGTGGCACTCATGTTCAAAAAACATCTTGACTGCCACGTTGTTGCTCACCCGAACCCGGATGATTGTGAAACTCTCCTTGTGAAGATAAAAATTAACGCAAACGTTTCCTTGAGTGTCCTGGCTATATGCAGACCCCCTAGGGACATGCCCCAGTTGAAGGAACAGTTGCTCAACCTCATTACTAAAGCCAAGACTCTGGTGATCGTCCTTGGAGACTTGAACCTTTGGTCCGAAGACCCTTCTGGCAAACATGCTGTCTCCCTTCTTAAGGGTCTTGATAACATCGGCTACTCTCAATGGGTTAAAAGTCCCACACCTGGGACACACACACACTGGACTGGGCTATTACACACCTTTGCCCCTCTCATATGTTACTGTCTACCCCTCTATTTGGTCTAACCATCACTTACTTCAGGCACTATTACCAGCACCTCCCAACCAGACTGAACTCTTTGAATTGATCCGAAAAGAAATCCAGAAATCTCACAAATGTTATACCAGCCACATTTTCTGCAATGCTGGTGTCTCGGTTACAGCTCCTCAATACTTTTATCGATTCCTCTAACCTGGTGACACATCTTCTGGATTCCATTAATTCCACCATCGGATTTTTGGCTCCTTTGAAAACTAAAAATATTAAACCTGAGACCCAGAAAAATAAAATATGTGGTATAATGATGGTATAATTTTACTTAGACGCAAAAAAAGGCCACTTGAGAGAGTGGCAGAATAATACCGGCCCACACACTCCCTCTCAGTACAAGCAGATTGTGAAAGATTTTAAAACAGCCACCACTAAAGCTAAGTCGACCTACCTTAACTCCAGAATCTTGAATGCTGGCTCAAGTTCCAGCAAATTATTTAAAATTCTGTCTGAATTTAAGGGTTCACCAACCTCGAACCAGTCGCTCTTCAAAGGCTCAACCTGGCGTCATGTCCTTCAAGACGAATTTGCTTCCAAAATTCGCGGCCACAGGAAGACCAACAGGAACCTGCAAGAGCATTCTGCTGGGCAGAGAGTGACTTCCACCTGAGGAAAATCTCCCCACACAAATTCACAAAATCATCCTTGGCATGAGACCTACATCATGTCTGGGAGATAGCTGTCTAGCAGATATCCTCAAAGGCTCCCTCGAGCTCCTCATGCCATGGATAGCTAAATGTATCAATGTGTACTTTAGTAAAGGCATGGATCTTGCCACTACTTAAGAAAAGCACCTTAGATCCAGCAATGGGCACTAACTATTGGCCCATTACGAACATGCCTTTCCTTCTCAAACTTCTGGACAAGGTAGCCTATCTTCAGCTCCAGGGCCACATTGAAGAACAAGGTATCCTGGGGGGCTCACCAGTCAGGTTTTCGAGCTTTGCATGGGACAGAAACTACTATGCTGGATCTTAAATCCACCTTGGCCAGCATAGTGGATCACGGTCACCCTACCCTACTGATGTTTTTGGACCTCTCGGAAGCCTTTGACCTGGTCGATCACTCCTTGTTGGTCACCAGGTTAAGGAACCAGGCATTTTGCTCAGACCAGACCGCTCCATGGATCTCCTCCTTTCTCGGGCCACGGACCATCAGAGTGGCAGTGGCTCAAGCCAGCTCATTACCCACTAATCAATCCTGTGGGGTTCCACAGGGCTCTTGCATTGCCCCACACTTTTCAACATTTACATCAGTCCCATGCTTAGTCTCCTCGACCATCTGGGTGCGCAGTATGGCAACTATGCTGACGACATCCAGGTCGTCCTCGAGCTCACTGGAAACTACACCCATGGCTCCAATGCCATTAACCTGGTGTACAATGCTGTACAAACCTGGATGACTGAGGGGGGGGATGGAGGGCCGCCACAAAATTAGGACAGGCCCCCCAGTGGGTGGGGCAGTAAGGTTTGGGCCCCCTGGGGGCAGATTGGCACACTACTGTGCCCATCTGCACCAAGGGAAGTTTGGTAAACAAAGAAAAAAATAGAAAATGGTATACTACACTATAGGGGGGGCTAAGGACACCCTAAACCACTGGGGAATTTTCTAATGTAAAGAGGGGTGGCCCTCTACCCCCCACACCAAATGCAAGGGGGGGCATCTCATTCAGCCCGCCCTGGGGGCGGATAAGAGGGGGGCCATCTCATGCAGCCCTCCCTGGTGTCAGATGCCCTTTCCTAGGCGCAGATAACTGCCCCCAGGGAGGGCTGCATGACATGGCCCCCAGTCCATTTTGGGAGGGGGGGAGGGTCACGCCCTTTCCATAAAAACAATTCCCTGGTGGTCTAGTGGGGGGCACTCCCTCCAAAATCATCCATCGTTTTTCCATATTTTTGTTTTGTTTCCCGTGGACCCATTCCCTGGGGGCAGATGGGGGCAGGTGGGCAGCCATTTGCCCCAGGGGGGCCCTAACCTGCAGGTCCCATCCTTTGGGGGGCCTGCCCACACTTTCCTGGTGGCCCTCCCCCCCCCAATTGGATGGGGGGGCCACCCTTTCCAACTGGGGTGGGAAGGAGAGAGCCACCACCCATTCATGTCCAAAAAAATCTGTGGTGGCTAGTGGTCCTCCACCCGGACCCCCCACCCCATTTCGTTCGTATAAGTTTTTATTTTTTTTTGTTTTCAAATTTCCCCACCCCTGGGGGCAGATGATCACCCATCTGCCCCCAGGGGTCTCCATACCTGTGGCCCCATGCTTTGGGGTCTTGTGGGGCATGGGGGCCACTTACCTAGTGAGCAGCCAGCCCCCCCACATTGAAAACATATCCCTGGTAGTCCAGTGGCATTGCTGGCCACAGATCGAGCACTTTGCGCCCGATCCGTGACCAGCAATGCTGTCACACAAGGTGTTGTTGGAAAGGGGAGAATCTCCCCTTTCCAACAACACCTGCCTCGATCTTTGGCTTGAAATACAGCCAGAGATCGAGGCAGAGAAAGGTGGACACTCACCTTTTATTTTCACTGCGGCAGCCCAAAATGGCTGCCGCGGTGAAAATACTTTCAATTTCATGTCGGCGTGCGTTACGCACGCCGACATGAAACTGAAGGTAATCCATCCCCCTGGCAGTGAGGGGGACCTCCCCCTCACATAGCCCGGGGGTTGGATTACAGTTTTGTGCGATCCCTGCTTTGCAGGGATCGCACAAAACACAGGGCACAAAAGGACGAGGTATCTCGTCCTTGGCAACAGGGAGGTAATCCCAAGGACAAGATACCTCGTCCTTGGCACTTGAGGGGTGAAAATAGCTCTGTTGCAAGAAATTCACTTAATGCCTGAGAAGTAAACCAAAGTGGCCAAGAAATGGGGTGCCAGATGTACAGCTCAACATACTCTCACTATACCAGGGGAGTACTGATATGGGTGGCCCCGGGAGTCCCATTTAAACTGATTAAGCAAGAAAACGACACGGAAGGCAGACTTATGATAGTACACGCAATGCTGGAGAAAAGGGAAATATGCTTGATAAACACATACGCCCCGAATCATGATGCCACAGAGTTCTTCAGGAAAATTACACCTAAGCTGGCTCAATACAGAGAGGCGACGTTCATCTGGGCAGGCGACTTCAACTACACCCTGGACCCGCTTATGGACAGATCTGATGACAAGTACAGGAAGCCGACACTGCCAGCGAAGGCTTTACGAATGGTCCTGCGCCAACTGCACCTGCAAGACGTCTGGAGGAAGGTACATGGACAAGGGAGAAGGCACACACACTATAGTGCCCCTCAAAGGATATTCACACGCATAGATTATTTATTCACGGGCACCAAATCTCTGGGTGAATTCACTGCGATTAATATTAAGGCACGGACACTATCAGACCATGCACCACTGCTAGCGACATGGGCACATACTCATAGGAAGGACCCTATACCAACGTGGCGATTAAGGGCGGAGACATTGAAGGAGGAAGAGTTCCAGGAACATATGCAAGATACGATAGTTGATTACTTCGAACATAATGTGGGAAGCGTAGAGAGTAACGGCATACTCTAGGACGCCTTTAAAGTAGTGATTAGGGGGGCGGCAATAGGGAAAACGGGAGGATTGAGAGGAGGTGCACTGGCGGATCTGGGGGAGGTGGGGAGAGAGATAGAAGTAGCTGAGCGGCAAGCAGGTATAACTGGGGAAGAACCTGGGGAACTCATGAGGTTGAGACTGAAATGTGTCACAATCTGGGAGAGACTGGGGAGACTGGACTACGGGAGGTACATACAGAGGCTGCATGCATACATGGATAAGCCCAGCAGACTACTGGCCTGGCTCACCAAGCAGGAGAACAGGAGGGAACTGATTAATGCGATAAGAGAAGCAGCCGGGGTAGAGTTAGAACCCAGCAGGGTATTGATAAAATATTCTCACATTTTTATGAGCAATTGTATGCTCCTAACCCAGCAGTAGAGACGGGTGATATAGCTGATGCCCTAGCGGAGATCAGACCCCCAAAACGAGTGAATAAGCAGGTCCAAATACTTGAGGCACACCTCATGGTGGAAGTGCTAGAGACTGTAATTACTGAGCTCCCATCTGGCAAAACCCCAGGACCCAACAGACTCCCAGGCGAGTTTTATAAAGAATATAAAGGCACCTTAGCATCGAGATTATTGGACACTTATCAAGAGGCGTTCAAGAGGCAGCAGTTGCCAGATAGCATGTCGGAATTGGTCATAGTGCCCATCTTGAAAACCGGGAAGTCCCCACTGGATTGTGCCTCCTATAGGCCGATCCCCCTGATTAACCAAGACTCCAAAATCCTCACAGCAGTGCTCGCTAACCGACTCAAGCGGATGATACCGAAACTAATCCACCCACACCAAACAGGCTACGTCCCGGGGAAGGAACACAATGTGGAACCTGCAAAGACTCCACTTAACACTGTCAAGGCCTTCGACTCCGTGAATTGGGAGTGGTTGCTGATGTCTTTGCACACTTTGGTATAGGGGAGGTGTTCCTCTGTTGGGTCAGGCTGCTTTATAGGAATCCCAGAGTGAGGGTGAAAACTGGGAGACATATCTTGGAGGTCTGGAGGACATATAGAGGCACAAAGCAGGGTTGCCCACTGTCACCAATGTTGAATATACTGGCCCTTGAACCGTTAGCGGTCTTTCTTAGGGCTGAATACAGGGACACTGGAACAGACATTGATGAGGTCCTACACCAAATCTCGTTATACGCAGATGACATGCTCCTTTCTGTGGGGAACCGAGGGTACATCTACCAAGCCTACTGGAAGCGAAAGATGCATGCGCTAGACATTCAGGAATAGCGATCAACAAAGAAGTCCTCACTCTTCCCGCTGGTTGATCTTAGAGGGTCCCATTGGACCAACTGCCAAACCTGGGACTCACCTGGGCACTGCACTCCTTGCGCTATTTAGGGATAGAAGTGCACCACGATACACTGGATACACATAAATTCAACAAACGGGTGGCCCTCGAGAAGAGACACATAAGGCCATGACCTTCTGGAAGACAGTGCCGTTAGGGATGATAGGGAGAGTGGCCCTGCTGAAGATGACTGTACTGCCACGCATGCTATACCACTTCAGAAACAACCCACACGGTATACCTAAGACATTTTTCAAACAATTAAAGGCAATAGTATGGGAATTCCTGTGGGGGGGAAAGAATAGGATTGCGTTGTACACCTTGCAGAGAGACTACGAAGCAGGGGGCATCAGACTGCTGGATTTTGAGCGGTATTATCTGGCAGGACAACTGCAATTTGTGGTTAGATGGCTGGGGGATGAGACATCAGTAAATTAATTACTCTTCCAGCCAGCGCTGAAGCAATATTACCTGAGAGAAATATTATGGATCGACAAGTCCCTGATCAAGGCTCTACCTAATATGGTCAAGCTGGGCATGACCCTGTGGAAGAGAGCATGGAAACTTTAGGGGGCACAGGACCCCTGCTCCAGACAGATCCCCCTAGCAGGATGTGTAGGCACAGACACGAGGACCCTCGGAACGTATAGATCCCATTGGGAAGCCAAAGGCATTGCTCAGATAGTCGACTTGAGAAAGGGGGGACAATGGACGGAAATCCAACAGCTGATGGAGGAGCATGACATACACAGCGGTCAGTTCATACTGCATAAGAGTATAGTTCAGAAAATTAAGAAAAGATGGCCAGAACTCCCAGAGACGAGGACCCGAAGGGGATGCTGGATGTATGGTGCAATGTATCTGAAGGGGGTCATACGGTCTCTAGACTGTATCAGCAGCTGCTGACATCTAACAATGAACGAGAGCTGCAAACAAGGGAACACTGGTAAGGGGAACTCCAGAGGCCCTTTACTGACTAGAAGTGGTCCAGGGTCCTAGGATACCCCAGAATGGTGTCTAGAAATGCAAGATTTAAACAGGCGCAGCTATACCTCATGCACTGAGCATACCTCACTCCCAAGAGAATTACTGCGATGGGGACTGGGTAGCCCTGCAGCTGCCCACATTTCGCCGAGGAAGAGGCTGACATGCTGCACATGTTTTGCACCTGCCCGGTGATAAAGACGTTTTGGGAGGGGATCAAACGAAGTGTGGAGGAGGGAGGAATCCATATGCGAGCATGGACCCCGGAATCATACCTGCTGGGCCTCTTCCCTAGCGGCGACAGACAGAGAACACATCTGGCCAAGATGAAGGACCTAGTGTGCATTTTGGCAAAGCGCGGCATAGCAATGTCGTGGAAGCCCAACTCAGGACCGACCATAGGCTTGTGGTGGGCAGATCTTAATAAATGATCAGTAGCGGAGATAACGGTGTGAACAAGAGCGTTGCAGAGGGGAGAAGGGAAGAGTGGACACAAAATACTTGCATGGAACACCCTGATACTGGACTTATTTGGTCAAAGGGAAGAGAGCAGCAAAGACAACCCTGGAGGAGTGGAGGAGCATACATAGGAGGACTGGCAAACGAGCAGAACACCCGTGGCGAGGCGGAATAGAGGGAATAAACATGAGATTGGACTAGATGAGAGGGTGGGCCATCGACCAAGGTGCACGGTCACGAGATCGAGCCACGAAGAATGACGACGCAGGGCGGAACCCATAAGAAGTGCTAGAGTGACTGTTATGTTTTGTTTGTTGTTGGTTTTGGTTAATGTTGTAAAACAAGAAAGAGTAAAAAAAAACAGGGAATGTATCCTCTAAAGGAGTTAAAGGCAGCGGCAGGGTATGTTAATCCAACATACGCACTCCCCGCTTACAATAGTGAGGACAACCCGGAAGGAAGCAAGAGCACAGAATGTAAATATATGTCCAGACACGATGAGCATAAGGAGTGCAATGAGAGAAGGTACAGAAGATAGAGCTAGAAGAGGAAGCCAAGAGACAAAAAGGGGAGAAAAACAAAGCAAGTGGAATGACAGTAATACAGAACGAGTGGATGGGAGGACAGATACTACTCAAATTAGATGGCAAGGGCATTGACGATGTTAAAGGAGAGGGAAGAAAGAGAGGAGCAAGAAAAGAAGGAAAGGAAACATGAAAAGGCATACAAAGAAGAGAAGGAAAAAGAGAGGAATCAAAAGGAAGAACGAAGAAGGTATGAGGAACAGAAAAAGACAACGAGAGAATGGAAGAGAAGAAATGTGAAGAAATAGAAGCACAGAGATTGGAAGAAGGTGGTCTGCAAAGAAAGCGAGATGAAGAAGAGAAAAGGGAGATGAGAAGAAGGGAAGACAAAATGAGAAGAAGTAGGGTACAAAGGGATGACGAGGTAGATCACATTGTTAACAGATGTATAATACCCATTGAAGCATGAGAGCGATAAGAAGAAGAGATTGGATCGCAACAGCCCTGCAGGGAGCTGCACAAGATACTGAATGTACAGACATGTGCTGACGAGCATGAGGCAGAAAGCATAGGGAAAAGAATTGGGGACTTGTATAGACAGATGAGAGAGAAAGATGGTTACGAGACCATAGGGAGTATCGAAGGATCTCCACCGAGAGAAACAGTAGATAGATCGGATGACCTAATGATGGACAGACATAGAACGCTGTCCCTGAGCAGACTAGATCTTGGTGACGGGGATAACAGCTATACTGGTTGGGGTATAATGATGTCAGACGAAGAAAGGGAAGAAAACGAGAAAACATGAAGAGAAGGCACATGCAAATTTTCGATAGATCCAAACTTAGAGGGAGGGCTAAAGTGGTCAGACTTAGAGGCCCCAAAGGAAAAAAACACCAGAGCCTCCACCATATTCTGAACGACCACAAGCACATTCACGTAGTGCAGGGGCTATGTCCCTGTCATATATAAGCAGATTGCGGTCATTGCCAGATGCAGACGAACAGGCAAAACTAGCCCAACCTGGAAGACAAGTATTGTAGGTGGATACAATTGTAGACCAGGATTTACACAGTTTCCATTATTAGAGCAAGGAGGAGCGCAACCACAATATATTCTGTGGCCACAAATGGATAAAGAAAATTTCTAATGTAAATGACCTAGTTTGACCGCAGGTGCAGGAAAATGTATTCATGAGTTAGAAAGAATGTCAGGGGAATGATGTTAGCAGTGGGTGACATAAAAGGCCTACTAGCAGCTATTTTAGGGGAGAGAGAGCAGACGACATTTGGAGACGAGGAGGATTTGCGAGTGTCACAGTACAAAATGGGAAACACAATGGAACGCTTTTTAACAATTGTAGAGCAGATATATGGAGGGCGCTCAGAGTACAGTATCCTAATACATCAGACATGGGAGCGAACATGACTAGGAAAATGGGAGAGGACGAAGATCCTGTTGCTTTTATTCAGGAGATCCAGAAACGTTGGCGTCTCGAGAAGAGAGAACCGTGGGATAAAACAGTAGCATTATTTTAACATATTTCATGTCAAGGACTGCACGAGCCAGTACAGAGACAGATGAAAAAACAGGTAGGGATGGAAGCGAAGCCATGGCCAGAAATACAGTTGACTATAATACATCATTGTTGATTGTTACAAGAAAAGAATAAGAACAAGGCTGAGAATAGAAAACAGGAGGAAGCAAATTTGGTTCAGAAAAAAATATCAAAATTTACCATAGAAGGAGCAGTATTGACGAGTGGTGAAGGTGTGGCCACATAAGATATACAGCCAGCACAGCAAAGCAATGCAGAGTGCCCTATTGAAATATCAAATTGGGTACAATATTTGGCCACGAGGTAGGGGGAATGGACCTAGAGGACGAGGTGGATTTCAAAACCCTCAAGGAGAGAAGGATTTAATGGAGGACAACTGCAGCAAGGTTGGAACTGTGGGAGGACAGGACATACAGCCCCGAATGTGTACAAGTAGAGGAGGCATCCAGCAGAACTGGCAAGATCTAAGAGGGGGGATGGGCTATTCTCCACAGTATAAAACAGAACCACAGGAGTATTATGCCCAAGATCACACGCAGCATCAGTCATGCGTGCCACAAATACATCAAACACAGAAGATCCCGCTGCAAACACAATTGCCACAAGGGCAACCACAGCAAATACCCATGCAGACACAAATATAGATGCAACAACCACAAGTATGTGCTGATGCAACAAGCAATGGTGTCACAATGGAAAGCAAATACGGGATCCCCACAAGAACCCAGACCCAGGATATGGAGTGTGAAAGTAAAGGAGAGAATACTTTTTCTGGTACAGGGATTAATTTATACCTACAACAGGAAAGTCAACAGAGCGACTTGATGTGTTCAGTACTATCTGTGACACCAGACCAACAAGAGGAACCAAGGGTCAGGATAACGATAGGAGGCAAGACATTTTCGTTCCTTGTGGACACAGGAGCAACTCGTTCCAGTGTTCGAGAGGATAAGTACCCAATGACTGGGATTGCCATAAATGCGCTGGGAATCTCTGGGGCCACAAGTTTGGTTCTGGTTACTGACGAATTACCACTTTCCATAGGTGGACATGACGTGTCTATGCCGCTATTATATTATCGGCAGACACCAGTTAACATGTTCGGACATGACTTGATGACAAAACTAAACATGACGAAATCTTTCACTGACAAAGCGATAGTGTGTCCAACTCCAGGGATACACTACATACATTTAAGAGAATTTATATTAGCATTTGCAGGCCAAAATGCATTATGAGGGGCCACTTTGGAACCAGAAGTGTGTTTGTATATAGCAAATATTTTATTGACATGTCTTTCTAGAGTGGCAGGTAAATTATTACGAATACCTGATTAATTTTTGTTCAAACCAGAAATACAGATGGATGGCAAGGAAGGGCAGATTATCCCTCTAGAATTAGAGACAGCAGTGGTAAGAGAGGAAAGGGGTTCATGGTACAGACGATGAGGGAAGAGCATGGAGAACAGTAATAACTCTTAATGAAGGATACAGACTAACCGACTTGACAGACAAGGAGTTGTTTAGGAAGGATTACTGAGATGATGAATTAGTATTTTTCATAAGTCTCACTTATTGGATTAAGGTTGAGAATAGAGAAATACTGCAGAGAATGGCAATAGTAAAAAAGAAACCATCATTTTTTCAGGAAGATTTAGAAACAGTGCCAAGCATTTTATGGACCAACAGTCCATATGAAGTGGGTCTACTGAGTGGAGCAAGAGCAGTTAAATTGAGCTTAAACAGGAGCAATTTTACCATGAATACAATAGTACCCCTTGTCCAGTGAACCAGATTAAGTCACATTTGATACCATTTCCGCTTTAATACAGCAGGGAATATTAGTGCCATCAGAGTCCCCATGTAACACGCCTGTGTACCCGGTGAAGAAAGCAACAGGAGGGTCATGGAGATTTATACAGGATTTCCGGCCCCTATATAATATATAGGGGCCCCTATATAATATAGTCGAAGCAGAGTTTCCTCTGGTTCCGAATCCAGCTACAATATTATGTAACATCCCAGACAAAGCCAAATATTTTACATTGATAAGATTTGAAAAATGCCTTCATTTCAATTCCCCTCCATGAGGACTCACAACATTTGACCTTGTTTTCATAGAGAAACCAGCACTCAAAACATACAAGATTAATTCAAGGGTACTGTGAGTCCCCATTAATCTTTAATAAAGTCCTTAAAATGGACTTAGGCAATGTACAACTCTACAGCACAATAATTCAGTACGAAGATGACATATAAGTGTGCAGTGAAACAGACGAAAGGGGCATAGAAGATTCAGTCCAACTAATGACCATACTGGCAGAGAAAGGATATAAGATAGACAAAGAGAAATTATAATACTGTCAAGAAGACGTCCAGTATATAGGACAGATCATCTCTCAAGAGGGGAGAAAGGTGACCGCCGGGAGAGTAGAAGCAATCATGAAAACTCCAACGCTGTCATGATCTTTGCTTCCAAAAGATCAGGACCTGCCCGACTCTCTTGGAAGCAGACCCAAAACCCGGGTTCCGAGTGCCAGCCAGTCCCAATTGGGACCTTTTGGACCCTGTCCTGGCGCCAGTGGCACCAGGCTCATAAAGATGCCCAGTCCCAGCGCTGGAAGCGCCGGGCTCATAATGCTTGGGTGGACTTACCTGCAGCAGACCATGCTGCTTACTTACCTGCCAGTTGAACCCCTGATCCTCTTCTGTTTGGGACTACTTTTCCTGTTGGGTGGGGCAGGAGCCACTCCCTAGGTTCAGAACACTGGAACTCTTCTGGAAAGCAGGAACTCTTTTCTTACCTAGGCGTGGCTGTGGAAGGAGACACCTAAGCACTACAGGAGGCTATTTAAACCACACCCGATGGATGAATCTTGCTTTGTGTTATTCTGCATTCTCTGCAGCAGAACGCTCATCGTGTCTTCTGCTTCTGATCCTGGGCCTAAGGGAACAAAGGCTTACCATCCTGGAATCCAGTCTTCAGCAGCACCTGTAAAGACAAAGAAAGAACAGGTTAGCACTACGGTCTTCAGTGGCAGCGCATCTCTTACCTGGTCCATCGGCTGTCACCAACGCCTCGCGCTGCATTCCGGCATCTGAAAGACAAAGGCTTACCTACTCTTCGCACGCTCCGGAGGACTTCGGCGCTGCATCCCGCATCTGAAAGACAAAAGAAGGTGCGTTTAAAGACATTGGGCAACTTTATTACTCACGTGCCATTACTCCTTCCAAAGCCGAATCCAGTGGGTATTCCAGTACCCTTCAGCTTCTCTAAAGCTCCGAACTTGTACCTGCAAGATAAAAGGGGCAGTTAGTGCGCATCGTGAAGCAGGCTACAAGCGCTTACTTACGTGCTTCCAGGCGCTTCTATTCCTCACGCGGGTTCGATCCTCAACTCTCATCAGCCCGCCATCCGCCATCGCCGGAACCCTGCAAAACAAGAGATATCATTACAAAAGACTTTTAAGACATTTGAAGTGCCCAGAACTTACCGTTCGTGCAGTTAACGACGGACAGCAGTCCTCTGAGGTCAAGAGGCCTGCACCCTTATCCAGTGAAGAAACTGGTTACGGCACCCTGCCCCGAGGCAGATGCAGAGCTCGGCGTTCACTTACCTAAGGTGAGGGTGTTAACCTTTGGGGTTCTACAGGAGAAGAGAAAGGGAAGAGGAGAGAGGCACCCAATAACCCCAGTTCATTAATCCCATATTTTCTATCTGCAGACATCTTACTCTTCGAGTCAGACATACAGTGCACAGAGGTCCAGCCCAAAGAGCCAACCGTGTGTTACACATCACCTTTGAAGATACGGCATTCACCCAGTCAAGACCGGCGCCTCTGCGGGAATCAGGTGAGCGTTACAGAACACAAAGCCTACCGCAAAACTCCCACCCAGGCGCTATGGAAACCTCGGATACCGACCAGCTAGCCCAGTTACTTGGGGAACTAAGAGCAGAAGTGCATGCAGCCCGTCAGGAAACGAATGCTCTAAGAAGGGAACTGATTATTTCCAAGGAGCGAACAGACGATCTCACTAGACAATTGCTACAGTCACAAGCCGGACAAACTCCGTTACCCGCATCAGGGGCAAATCTTCCTTCAACATCCTCTACGAAACCCATGTAGATCAACCTACCTGGGAATGTACCTCTGGCTCCGCCCGAACGATTTTCTGGTGACCCAAAGAGGTTTGCAGTATTTATTAATCAGTGCCGGTTGCACTTCTTATGCCGGCCAGCACCCTTTCCAACTGATCAAGCTAAGGTAGCTTTCGTGCTTTCGTACCTTAGTGGCAATGCGGCAGACTGGTCGATCCCTCTAGTTAATCAAGATGATCCGGTTCTCCATGATTTTCAAGCTTTTCAGCTCAGTATGGAAAAACTGTTTGCAAGACATTCACAGGGGCAGGCCTTGGACAATGAGCTCCTTTCATTGCGACAGGGTAATCAAGACCTTTTGGCTTATATTGCGTCTTTCAACAGACTGATAGTGGAAACTCGATGGCCTGAGGACAAAAGGATTACGCTGTTTTATAGAGGTCTACGTGGAGAGCTCAAAGATGTGTTAGCCCAAGTAGTGAATCCCCCGCAAGACTGTTCGGACTATATTGACTTAGTCGTTCAAATCGACCACAGACTGCAGAACAGGAAGGCCGATCGTTCCAAGTTTGATGCTCGAGTATTTTCCAAACCACCAACTCCTACCAAAGGAGTAGACTCCGGGGAACCCATGCAAATAGGGGGCCTGAAAGGACCACTAACACAAAAGGAGCGGGAAAGGAGAAAAGAGCTGCAATTATGCCTCTATTGCGGAAACTCGGGGCACTTTCTTCGAGACTGTCCGGTGAAACCAGCCAAGAAGGCAGTAGGAGCTGCAGTTACCAGGGTCACAAACTCTGAGCAGGGAAACGACCTCGCCCGACAAGAATAGAGGTCCTCTTGCCGAGCGTTAAAACCAGTTCAGTGACCTCGCATTTCGTGATACCTATGGTCCTCATTAGCCCTGAGCATCCGGATCGATTACATGCAATTGAAGCTTACGTCGACAGCGGTGCCATCGGCAATTATGTGGATCATGAAATGGTTTTAAGGATGAATCTGACTCTTTGTCCAAAGGCTGTAAAGGACGTCATTACTACGGTGGATGGTACGGAGATAGCCTCCGGACCCATAACGCAGTCAAGATGGACACCATGAGAAGATCGTGTTCGATGTGATCAAGGCCCCTCAGTTCCAGATTATTCTAGGAATTCCTTGGTTAGAGAAGCACAATCCTCAGATCGATTGGCGAGCAAGAACGGTTCAGTTTCCAGAATGTGTCTCTACTTGTCACCCTCGACCTGGTGTTGCACTGGCAGCAATTTCCTCGGAGGCTCCCCAGTTACCTCCTGAATACCTAGAATTCCAAGATGTTTTCCGGAAGGATCAGGCTAACTCTCTACCTCCTCATAGGTCTTATGACTGCCAGATAGACCTGATACCTGGATCTACTCCTCCTTGTAGTAGAATTTATGCCCTCACCGAGCCTGAGAATCTTCACCTCCGACAATACCTGGATCAATACCTAGCGAATGGGTTTATTCGTCCTTCCAAGTCCCCTGCTTCCTCAGCTTTGTTCTTCGTTCCAAAAAAAGAAGGGGACCTTAGAACTTGTATAGATTATCGCGCCCTGAACCAGATCACCGTTAAGAATAGATATCCGTTACCTTTGATCCCTGAACTCCTGGACCAAGTCAGAAAAGCATGCATATATACAAAGCTGGATCTTAGAGGAGCCTACCACTTGGTACGAGTAAAAGAGGGCGATGAATGGAAGACGGCCTTCCGCACCAAGTATGGGCTATTTGAATATCAGGTCATGCCCTTCGGACTTTGCAATGCCCCGGCCGCCTTTCAATATTTTATGAACGATGTCCTCAGAGAGCTCATAGATGTGTGTGTTGTTGTTTACATTGACGACATCATCGTTTATTCTTCATCGGAAACTGAACATCGGAAACACGTGAAAATGGTCCTCGAGAGATTGCGTCAACACAAACTTTTCGCTAAGTTGGAAAAATGTGTTTTCAACGTGACTGAAGTTGAATTCTTGGGATTCATATTATCACCTAGCGGAGTGCGTATGGATTCAAAGAAGGTCGATGCAATTCTCAAATGGCCATCGCCATCCTCCGTAAAAGGTGTTCAAAGCATGTTAGGCTTCGCTAACTTTTACCGCAGGTTTATCCCCGAATTCTCTCGAATAGTCCAGCCCATCACCGCCTTGTTAAAGAAAAACAAACGTTTTGAATGGTCTACCGAGGCGGAACAAGCTTTCCAGAATTTGAAGACTAGATTTATCTCTGCACCGATCTTAAAACATCCTCGCCCAGAACTCCCCTACATCGTTGAAACTGATGCTTCGAGCCTTGCCATGGGGGCAGTTCTATCACAAAAGGACCCAGTAACCAATCAGTTGCATCCCGTGGCATTTTGGTCCCGCAAATTCTCGCCTCCTGAAATCAATTACACTATTACTGATAAGGAACTTCTAGCTATCAAGTCCGCCTTTAAGGCTTGGCGGCATTATCTTCTGGGGGCCCGACACACCGTTAATGTGATTACAGATCACCGAAACCTGCAATATTTGAAAACCGCAAAAGCTCAATCCTCTAGGCAACTCCGTTGGGCACTATTCTTTGCCGAGTTTGACTTCATAATTACCTATCGACCTGGTACAAAAAACGGTAAAGCTGATGCCCTTTCTTGGATGGGAGTGGAAGAACATTTGATCAATCCTAAACCTGTACCTATCATTCCCGAACAAAGAATTCTAGGTGTAATCGCCACACAATCCATAGAGGAAGTTAAGGATAAAGATAGGCTACTGGTAACTCCAGCAGACATACAGAATTGGCATCTGCAGGGAAAGGACTTTACGGTGAAGGACAACCTATTATATTTCCAAGAACGGTTATACCTGCCCAGCACAGATTTACAGAAAAAGGTAATCTCTTGTTATCACGATTCTTTAATGGAAGGACATCCCGGTCACCAAGACCTCGGAAAAGATCAAGCGCTACTTCTGGTGGCCGTCTTGGAAAAAAGATATCAGAGACTTTATAATGTCCTGTGGAGTATGCGCCCAAAACAAGAGTCAAAAGGAAAAACCAGCCGGCCTCTTACGCCCTATTGACATCCCGCCTCGCCCTTGGCATACGCTTTCTATGGACTTCATCACCGATCTACCTCCATGCTCCGGATACAATAGGATCCTAGTAATCGTGGACCTATTCTCCAAGATGGCGCATTTCATTCCACTCAAAGGCTTACCAACAGCAGCAACTCTGGCCCGAGAATTTCTCGAAAACATCGTCCGACTGCACGGTTTTCCTTCAGTTCTAATTTCGGATCGAGGTAGTCAATTTATTTCTCATTTTTGGCGAAGTTGCTGTCGGTCGGCTCAAATTGATGTGAGACTTTCGACCAGCCACCACCCTCAAACCGACGGACAAACCGAGAGGACCAATCAAACTCTGGAACAGTATTTTCGCTGCATGCTACAACAAACTGAAAAAACTTGGAAAGATATCCTTTGGATAGCCGAATATGCCTACAATAACTCTGTCCACTCGGGAACTGGGAAGACCCCGTTTTTTCTTTTATACGGTAGTCACCCTCGAACCTCGGAGTTGGATCCACTCCAAGATCTTGGAACACCAGCAGTAGACCACCTGCATTCTACAATCACCCAAGCCTTTAAGGAAGCCGTTTCTCACCTTCAAAGGGCTAAAGAACAATACAAGAAAGGAGCAGACCGACATCGGAAGGAAGCCCCCCAATATTAAGTAGGAGATCAAGTCTGGTTATCCACCAAATATCTACCTCTAAAAGGACCACGCACATTCAACCCAAGATACCTTGGTCCCTATTCCATCACTACCATAGTAAATCCAGTAGCGGTCAAGTTGGACTTGCCCCCTCACATGAAGATACATCCGGTCTTCCACGTCTCTCTATTAAAACCTGTGCAACCTCAAACCCGACTAACTACATCTCCAAAACCTATTCTAGTTGATGGAGAACTCGAGTTTGAAGTCAAAAGTATCCTGGATTCCAAGATCTCCAAATCTAAACTATTTTACCTGATTGACTGGAAAGGCTACGGTCCCCAAGAAAGATCCTGGTAACCTGCAGAATATGTCCACGCGCCTCGTCTAATCAAAAGATTTCATCGAACATTTCCTAACAAGCCCAAACCCCCAGAGAAGCCCGGTTTGGGAGGGGCTTTGAGGGGGGGGTGCTGTCATGAACTCTGCTTCCAAAAGATCAGGACCTGCCCGACTCTCTTGGAAGCAGACCCATAACCCCGGTTCCGAGTGCCAGCCAGTCCCAATTGGGACCTTATGGACCCTGTCCTGGCGCCAGTGGCACCAGGCTCATAAAGATGCCCAGTCCCAGCGCTGGAAGCGCCGGGCTCATAATGCTTGGGTGGACTTACCTGCAGCAGACCATGCTGCTTACTTACCTGCCAGTTGAACCCCTGATCCTGTTCTGTTTGGGACTACTTTTCCTGTTGGGTGGGGCAGGAGCCACTCCCTAGGTTCAAAACACTGGAACTCTTCTGGAAAGCAGGAACTCTTTTCTTACCTAGGCGTGGCTGTGGAAGGAGACACTTAAGCACTACAGGAGGCTATTTAAACCACACCCGATGGATGAATCTTGCTTTGTGTTATTCTGCATTCTCTGCAGCAGAACGCTCATCGTGTCTTCTGCTTCTGATCCTGGGCCTAAGGGAACAAAGGCTTACCATCCTGGAATCCAGTCTTCAGCAGCACCTGTAAAGACAAAGAAAGAACAGGTTAGCACTACGGTCTTCAGTGGCAGCGCATCTCTTACCTGGTCCATCGGCTGTCACCAACGCCTCACGCTGCATTCCGGCATCTGAAAGACAAAGGCTTACCTACTCTTCGCACGCTCCGGAGGACTTCGGCGCTGCATCCCGCATCTGAAAGACAAAAGAAGGTGCGTTTAAAGACATTGGGCAACTTTATTACTCACGTGCCATTACTCCTTCCCACGCCGAATCCAGTGGGTATTCCAGTACCCTTCAGCTTCTCTAAAGCTCCGAACTTGTACCTGCAAGATAAAAGGGACAGTTAGTGCGCCTCGTGAAGCAGGCTACAAGCGCTTACTTACGTGCTTCCAGGCGCTTCTATTCCTCACGCGGGTTCGATCCTCAACTCTCATCAGCCCGCCATCCGCCATCGCCGGAACCCTGCAAAACAAGAGATATCATTACAAAAGACTTTTAAGACATTTGAAGTGCCCAGAACTTACCGTTTGTGCAGTTAACGACGGACAGCAGTCCTCTGAGGTCAAGAGGCCTGCACCCTTATCCAGTGAAGAAACTGGTTACGGCACCCTGCCCCGAGGCAGATGGAGAGCTCGGCGTTCACTTACCTAAGGTGAGGGCGTTAACCTTTGGGGTTCTACAAGAGAAGAGAAAGGGAAGAGGAGAGAGGCACCCATTAACCCCAGTTCATTAATCCCATATTTTCTATCTGCAGACATCTTACTCTTCGAGTCAGACATACAGTGCACAGAGGTCCAGCCCAAAGAGCCAACCGTGTGTTACACATCACCTTTGAAGATACGGCATTCACCCAGTCAAGACCGGCGCCTCTGCGGGAATCAGGTGAGCGTTACAGACACCTAAGACAGTGAGGGAAATGCAGCAATGTGTACGCCTATGTAATTATTGTAGAGCCTGGGTTTTTGATTACAGTACATATATTCGACCACTTTTAAAAGGACTCAAGGAAGCACAGATAGGTAAAAGTAAGATAACAAGGACAGATGAAATGACTGAAGGATTTGAACAATTAAAAAGGTGATTCGTACAGCCCCTCTGTTAGGAATACTAGACTATAACGAAGAGTTTTACTTATTCTGACATTCAAATGGAGAAGTGACGACAACAGTGCTCACACAAGAGGCAACATTAGGACATGGACACAAACCATTAGCCTATTATAGTGGGATTGCGAACAAGCGTTAGCAGCTGCTACTTTCGCGATCGAAAAGGCTGCAAGTATTACAATGGGATGTTCAATGATGCTATTTGTCGAGCATTCCTTATTTGCCATTTTGGAGAAAACCAAAAGTACCTTGACTACACAAAGAGCGTCAGGGTATGAAGTGATTATTTTCAAACTTAGCTATCAAAATTGTTAGATGGTGAGTAGTGAATCCAGTGACATTTATAGCAGAACTAGTAAAGGAGGGAGATTGCATGACTGTACAACATATACCGAATATTATGACAATATTCCCTATGTTATAGACAATGCTCTCTGAGGAGGCTTCATTGATGGTGCTTTGAAAATTGACCAAACGACAGGAGAAAGACATATTGGATCAGCAGTAGTGAGGTTAAAAAAGAATGGTGAATTTGAATTAGTGACAAGTGTGAGATTGCATTCACATTGTTCAGCACAGGCTGCAGAATTAGATGTGATTATCACTGCACTCCAGTGATATGAGGATGATGAAGTGGAGGTGTACTCTGACTCCGCCTATGTGATGTCAACCGTACACGCAGGATTGTCACGTTGGAAAAGGAGGGGTTTCCAACATGCAAACGGCACTCCAGTGCAACATATGTCTCTATTGGAGAAGCTCATTAAAGTACTAAAGTTTTCATTGGCTATCGCAGTGGTGAAATGCACAGCCCATACTAAAAGGACAGACATGATTTCTCGCAGTAACAAAGCCGTAGACATTGAGGCCAAAAGTGCAGCATATTTTCCAAAAATGACTGATTTCGTAGTAGAAGATGTTAAGCCAATGTCAGAGAGATGTGTGTTGATGCAGGAAGGCTTTAACATGTTATCCATTGTACAGTTAATTGAGCTATAAGGTCGAGCTCCACAGGAAGAGCAGGATTTATGTAAAAAAATGGGGTGTTCTTTATCCTCTGCTGAGGCTTCATGGAGACAGGACATTACTGGAAAGCCATCTATGTCTCTAGCATTATTGAAAGTGGTGCTGGAGCAGCTTCAATACTCTGCGCACACTACCAGAGTGAGTCTTGCTGCCATTATCGCAGAAGACTGGTTCTCACCAAATTTATTAGAACATGTTGCACAGTTTATAGTGAACTGCATTGTGTGCCAAAAATTCACAGCAGGGCACACCTTGCAAACAGTGAGAGGAGCAATCCGTAGACCCGATGGTCCTTTTCAACCTCTACATATAGATTGTGTGGACATGTTGCAAGTATGCAATGGTTATAGGTACATGTTAGTGGTAGTATGTCCCTTTTCCAGATGGATCGAGGTAGGCCCCTGCATGCACCCCAATGCCACATGTGCTGCCAAGTCTCTCAGCCGTGAGGGGTTTCCTAGATGGGGTGTGTGCAAAGTCCTGCAGTTGGATAATGGGCCGCATTTTGTAAATGAATTGTTCGAACAGATAGTTCTTCTATTAGGAATAAGACACAGGTTTTCGTCTGCCTATCATCCACAGGTGAATGGTGTCTATGAGAGGTTAAACAGACTTCTCAAAGAAAGGATAGCCAACATCAAGATAACTTTGAAGAAGGGGTGGCTACATTGCCTACCCGTTGCTTTGTTTGCCCTGAGAAACCAGCTTGGGTCAGATCACCACTTAACTCCTCATGAGTTGGTGACTGGACGCTGTATGAGAGTACCACTTGCTCCTCCCACTCAAATAAAAACTGATACCCATAGTGTAGCAAAAACATTAAGGGATAAAATGAATGATTATTTAACAAATATGACCTATTGTGTTTCTTTTATTTCCCAATAGATCAAAAATCAGAGAGAAGGGTCAGAAAAGATTGAAGAAGACAACCAAACAGTTGATCCTATTGATTTGTTAAAACAACCTAGTTTGTACCCAGGGGACCAAGTACTTGTGAAAGGGTTTTGTGCGTACTTGGAACAAGCCCCGCTTTGAAGGACCTTACCTAGTAGAAGGGGTCACAGCCACTGCAGTGAAACTCCACGGAAGAAGAGCTTGGTTTCACTTTAATAAGAGACCCCCACCCCTCCTGTATCCGGTGACAGAGAAGCAAGAGAAGAACAGAGCGCTACCAAGAGTCAAACCAAAGAACAGATGAAGTAAAAAGGAGTATTGGAACTATTAACTTTTCCTAAAAAGGGAATAAATGGACGTGTCGCATTTCCAGAACTATTGCAGGTGAGCTAAAAAGAGAATATATTTTGAAAATAAATCACGAAGCTTGCACACAACACTTTATGCTATCTGAAACGTTACACATATTTCTGCATGCTGTTTTTGTATTCATACTTCGATCATACCTAGCTTTAGTGTGATGATACGTTAATGTTGTCGCATTTTTGGGAAATCCTAAGAATAGTCCTATTATTCACAGAGTTATTCTTGCAATAATTATACAGTTCCTGATATAAAAGTGTGGTTTGCAAAAGGTGATAAAAAGTGAATAACTGAATTAAAGAAAATGAGAATTTTCCATTACATACGACACACATTGCTAGCAAAACGACTGCCTACTGTACAGGATATGGTTTGGCACATGGATATTCTTGGAATACGTCTTGTAGTTCCATTTTGTGCATTATTTTCTCTTTATTTTCTCATGCTTATAACATAACATTTCGCAAAATTATGTTTTACAATTCAAATTAGGTATTCAACAACAAGACATCTCTTTCTATCCCTAACAAAAGCACGAGTGATATTTCCCTGATATTTCTAAACAAATTATTCGACTTAAGAGGGATGCTGGGGAAGATCACGAAGATATAAATTCATATCTTCATAATTCGGCCCATTTAAAGAATAACATTTGGTACCAGCACATGAAGGAAATGGGGAGGAGAATGTCAGATGAGAGCTGCTATGTGTGTTCTCTCATCCCTTATGCCATGAACGCAGCCAGAACATTAATTGCAAGAGAAATACCTATACATGATGCAAAGTGCCTCATCCATCTAGCAGCATGCACAACAAGAGGACAATTTGAATGAAGATGGGCAACCCTACAATGGATGTTGAAAAGAGCGTTCCCATATGAAGATGCTTGCATAAAAACACAAGATGGAAAAAGGTTTAAGTTGGAAAAACAGAATGCTCTTACATTCATTCAGTGGTATGACTGGAGAACTGACAAGGATTGTTGAACAAAAGAGACTGGGTTGTTCAGACACATGGGAAACACTAATATTGCCAGGATGCTGAGAGAGACTTCAGCTATTGGTATTTGGACCAGTTGCCACCAGTACAGGATGGGAAGAAGGAATCTTAGCAGGCAGCGCGCAATTATTGATGACAGCACCATTGAAGATAGTTCAAAAAGTGAATGATGAATGCCTAAAGGAATGGGCCAAGTATTCAAAATTACTAACATGGGTTGAAAGTGAAGCAGGACCTGTGTCCATATTACTAACGAAGAATGCAACACTGTATTTCAGAAACAGGGGTCTGACCACAGTTGGAGAAAATAAATGATGTGAGCAAATACATGATGCACCAGGAATTAATGGAGGAACTGCTGTGTTAATGGATCACTATTGGGCGTGTGGATCCAAAGCTTGTATGCAGCTACCTACAAATGGTTAAGAATATGTTCTATAATGGCCATACATGTTCCTGCATTGGTGAATCCCCAAAGTGATCTCCACATAGGCAATTTTCCAAAAATGGATGCACACCAGAGGAAGAAGAGGTTGCTCATCCTTACCTGGCAGGAGAGAATTACTTTTCGGCAAAATCAATAGACGTCTTTTATGACACTCCAGATGAGCACAAATTATTTAGTAGAACAGCAGTGATGTTTACAGCTATATTTATGCCAGGACTTCAAACTGCAGTAATTGTCAAATGGTTACAAAAAAAACAGACGGGAGCTGCTACATATAATCAACATAAAAATAAAATGATTTCAGGCGGTGAGAGACAATTTGAGGGCCATCCGACTCATGACCCTCCTGACCAGATATGTCCTGGATTTGATTACAGCAATGCAAAGAGGCGTGTGTGCCAAGACCAGGCCTTCTTGCTGTACCTGGCCACGAGGGAGAAAATGGAATCCTGACTGAAGCAATAACGATTTTGTCGACCCTGCATACAAAAATGGTGGAATGAGACTGTGGATGAAGATTGGTTTTTGTACCTGTTTTCATAGGTTCCAACCTGGCTGGCAAATGCCTGCAAACTACTGAGAGCAATACTAGTGCTAGTGTTGCTGGTATTCTGTCTTATAAGAATAAACATAGGACGGTGAAAGAACACAGTGAAGAAAGCTATTGCGATGAAGATAATGATCAATTGGAATGCTGTGACTGATGAGCACACACAGACCGATGGCACCACCCAAGACCACCTGAAAGGAAGTCCCTTGGCACTCCATGAAAAAGGTTTTACTATCCCAAGGATCATAAGAACTATGTGGGACGTTGGGTGTTCTGTCAACTAACTTGGGGTTGTTCCCATATGACCTGGAGTGTGGATGAACACATAAAGAATGCAGGTGACCTAAGAGGTTGACAAACATATGGATTCCAAAGAAACCACAATGTAAAGAGGATTGGGGAGGTGGTTGAGGACTAGAATATAGGGGGGAATGTAGAGAAGCAACTGTATACGTCATTAAACTCCACTGCCTCACCTCTGTCATAGTGGAAGAACAACAAGAAGATAGTGTGCTTGACACCTGGTATAATCCCAATGCTGCATCGAAGATATGAAAGACTTTATGTGCTCAGACAACCTTATCAAATGTATCCTAGAACTGAAATGGTAGAAGGAAGTCTGCAGACTCCACTGAACATAGAAGAGCTGTAATGAAAATGTGATGGGTGCAAAGTGGTGTCATGAAGAGAAGACACAATGGCACACTGAAATGATGTAAGAAAACGTAAAGGATGAAGAAATAATTGCAGAGTAAACATATATACAAGTGAGAAGAAACCATATATATATATACAGAGAAGACAAGTAATCAGAGATGTAGTAAATGTATATATGCAGAAACGGAAGGTAGATGAGCCATATAAAAGCATGCTGCAGTAGAAAATACAACACAGGTAAAGCAGCCATGTTGAAAAGATTGACGTTGGCCCTGAATAATAGTAAGCAAAAAGCTTGAAGGAGAGAGACCAAGGCTGAAATAGCTGACAGGCGCTGGAACACAAATTTGTGCACGAACAAAGAATGGCTGTTGGCTTAGGTTCAAGGATGCCACAACAAGAAGCAACTGCAGGGTTCAAAGGGAGTCATAGAGGATAAGCCATGTACGTAAGACATATTTCTCTTACATTAAGTACAGGAGTAAACATTTGTGGGTGCCAAACAATGGACAATTAAAACTGAAGAAAGCATATGTAATACGAATCAACAAATTCTCCAGAGGCCGGAGAGAGTAATGCCAACCAGTATAATTGAATCAAATAGCAATAAATGAAAGGGCAAAATTGACAAAATCATGGTCTCCTCACACTTGGGTTAAGATTAAAAAACAAGGCCTAGTCATAAAGCTCCAGATGAAGATAACGATGCACCTTAACTCCCCTTAAATTTCCAGAGAAGAGAACATCCAGCAAAGTCAAATACAAAGAAGCAGGGCCTAACCAATTAGAGATGGTAGGCTAATTGGCCAAATGGACAGTTATCTGACATTGTTCCTCACACCTGGGTTTAGTTTTGCTTGCGTACTGCTAACAAGCCCAATGTCCAAGATTGAGACAGAATGCCAACCAATCATTAGGGCCTATTCAATGGTGAACATACATTGTTGAAGTGGCCAATGCGCTGCTGTTGATCTGCTATAGTCTGTATTATACGTAGTTAGAGGGAAGTTTAAGGGATGCCTACCAGACAAGGGCAGCAAATAATGTTTTGCCACGTAGGAAGGCGGCATAGCTTACGTATTTCGAGGTATAAAGCCTCTGTGTAACTGAAATATATCTGAGTGTGTAAGCTGTGACTTGTTACACTTGCCAGGTTTCCTTAGTAGTATTTTGCCATATTCTTTGAGTCCGTCAGATTATTTGAATCGAAGATCATTTATTGTGGTAATCCCATTCTGCATATAAACGTGCAAAGGTGATAGCTGCACAGACAGCCCAGTTGGCACACAATGCCAGATTTTTTTTTGACCATTTAGCACAATTGTGCCTTCCCCAGCTACATCTCTCCCTCTCTGTGTTCTTAACAAGCATTTCCTGCTGTCCCATCTTATCGACCCCTCGAAAATGGTCTTTCTTCTAGAAGATTAAAGTCAAGATACTCCTGTTGGGTCACAGTATACCACTTAACGGCCAATTCTAGGACTTTGAGACCATTTGGGTGGTGCAAATGGCGTAGTATAAAAGCCTATTAAATATCCCATTCCAACGATTTGGCATCATTATCTGATTCTATTCTGTCCATTGAATAGTAAGGCCTGTTAGCATAAACCGCGTTAGCACGTGTAGGGTAGCATTAACAGGGTCCCATACCAGACGTCCTGCTCACCTGTGTGCTCCTGCATGGCCTGCCACTACAGACACGCTCTTGCCGTCACTGCTCACACGGCTGCACTTTTCGCCTCTTCGGCCTCCGTCTTTTCCTGCTACAGTGCTCTGCATTTCGGGCTCCCAGAACTTCAAAACTATCATTATTTCGAAAATCACGGCGAGTGCACCAGGCTCCGGTATTCGGTGCTATCTGTGCACTGGAGAAGGTCTGGGGAGGGTACCGCTGAGTTGTCAGACGTCGAAGGAACAGAAACGTGATTGCAGGATATTTATCCTTCGCCATTTGCATGCCCACCGCGCGACAGGGTTTGGGTGGCTTTAAGTGTTCCGCCCCTCCAGGGTCCAAGTTCTGCTGATTGGCTAACTAATAGGCCCTGAACACCGTACTGCCAGCCATATGTAAATCAAGCGGCCAATGATGGACAGACACCCTGACTTTGAGCCGAGATAGGGCGGGCATTCCTTCTGTGTGCCTTTATTCCCAGCAAAAATCGCTCTGAGAAAGGAACATTTCTTGTGGAAGGAGTGTCTTCCAGCCTGCTGCTGCTGCATGCAAACCAGCGCTTGGAGTCACTAAGAACTCCGCCGAACAACGCTCGCTTCCAGGAGGAGGCGGAGCTGCGATCACGTGACGCATCACGTGAATTCACCTCGGCATAAAGCACTGCTCAATCCACCCTTGCGGCGTTAAGCCCGACGGGGTAAAGGGCGCCGGCTGTTGTGCGGCTGTTGGGTGCTGGGGTGCACCATCCAAACAGGGGAGACTGCGGAGATTTCATCTCTTTGATCCCCGCTTGAACGTTTAGCAGTGCTATTCCAGGTAAACACTCCAACAGTAAAAGTAACGAAATTACAACAACAGACACAAGAGACACCTTACGGTTCGACTTCAATTAGGCAACTACAAAGTGAGGCGGAGAAAAATGGCCTCGATAAATTTATTATCGGCTGACAACAGTAATACCTCAATCGGAGGTGCAACAGCCCGCCCACTAACAAGAGCTAACTCAAGACTTCCACAACAACAAAGAGATAAGCTGCGACACGGTCAAGAAACTCACGAAGAAGGAGGTAAGATTGGTGCCTTTCCTATACTCGCAAACATTAAATTGCCGAGAAACCTAGAAACCACAGAGATGGGAGGGAGTGAACAGAGGAGGCTCGCAACTAAACGAGACTTGAAAATCTTCCCACTCAAACCGACATCTTCATCCGCACTCATAAACACATTCACTCAAAATCAGGACGAAGGAAAGGCCGTTTGTGTGAATTTAGATAAAGAAAGGGCAACTTCAGAGCATGTAGATAAAACACAACTTTTATCCATAGGCAAAAACGCAGCTGCACTACAGTGTATAATTGTAAAGGACTCACACTGCGAAGACCCTGATCCAACAACACCAATGACAGTAGAACTTCTAAACGTTACAGACGCCGAACTAACAGATCTAGGTTTACTGCTGGAAGCTCAGCAAAACGAAATAGAATTAAGAAAGGAAGATGATGAAATGAGAGCAAACCTGCCCGTGGAAGAAAGGAATGAGGGCAGTCAAACATCAACAATCAGCGAACATGAGGGAGTACAGCCTGCAGAAACTCTGTTAGAGCAATATCCAAAAAATAACAAACAACTGATTATCAGAGAAATAGATTGTATCAGTGTAAACAACAATGAATTAGTCACACAATCACAGAATAAAGACCTGGACGAATCAGTGTATTCAGACGCGTCCGAAATACTATCAACAAGTGAAAAAGGAGAGAACCAGAAGAACGACAACAGCATAATCTCACACGATGTCTTGAGTGTTGCTGAGGAACAATCAAACAACACAAAGACTCAAACGGAAGCCGGACCAAACGAGAATGATTACAAAAAACTGGAATCATTAATCAAGCAAAGCCTACTGAATAGTGGACCTAGTCAGAAAGAAGGGTTTGACGCACACAGACTGACAAATCAGTTTCTTCAATCAGCAAAAAAAAAACTACATTCACCCTTAATTGGGAAAAGACCGTCTGTTAAAAATGGTGGTCAGGAAAACTCAATTGCTGAAGAGATCGGAGAACACGAATGGAGAGAACATTTTATTAAAACAATGGAAGGAAACACACCGAGGAGAACAACATCAGGTGCTAGATTAAAACATTGCCAGGAAAGCAGTCCCTCTCCTGGGAGATGCGAAATGAAAGACCTAGGATCAAGATCCAAAAAAACGACCGGCGCCCATGGACTGAGAACTGAGAAGACCCCGTGCAGGGCTTTAAGAACTCAGTACTTTCTTAATTTTGATGACGCTGACCTATCGACTTATTCACCAGCCGACAAAAGATCATTGCATTCAACATTCGAAAAAAGGCGCCGTTTCATTGACGCCCAAATGCAACAAGGGGACAAGATGGGCGAAAATCCCACAATGAGATGTAGCGCAACACAAACAGACGAACGTTCACCACAAAGAATGACTCAAGTTACCATTAATGCGCAGAGTAATGAAAAAAAAACAGGAAATACTAAAGAGAGCACAAACACTAATGAGGAAGTGGTTGTAGGTCAAACCTCATTCCCACTTACAGGAACACAATTGCAGAATAATATAATGGCCGCTTTAACAATCTCTCTAGCCCCATACATGAAACTGTACGAGTCCATCAGCGAAAACGTAAAGGACAACAACGCTCTTGTAGCATTAATGCTCACCAAGCTAACTGCCCAGGAAATAACAGCGTTGAAACTGGAAGCGAGGTTAAATCAAGAAGCAGAAACCTCAGCAGCATGGCAAAGGAGACTGTTCGATCTGGCAAGTGGAGACAGGCACGAAAAAGACATCTTGACTAATGCCTTATTAGACTCATTAAAATGGATGCGGAAATCCACTGAGTCGGCAGAGAGGAACAAAAATCTACTGAGCCTGGTAGATACTTCTAAACAAACAACCACGGCAGAAAATAGACCCAACATAAGAAATACCGAGAGTATTGACAAAGAAAATCAAGAAGACCGCCCAGCTCCAACTCACAGTGTAAAACTGAATAAAGTTACGTCATCAAAAACAAGTGAGCTTGAACTAGACGAGGCAAGAATTCGACCAAGCAGCACCAGTGAAATCACGAAGCGAATGGAAACAATAGCTGACGATCCCGTTGAAGATTCGAGAAACGACAACATGTCTAAACGAGACGTTGAGCTATTAGCTGAAACAAGAGACATCGATCCTTGTAAGAAAAACAAATTTAACAAACTTGTACACTTCCCCGTGTTTGGGCCAAAACAAAGGCAGGTGAACCAACACAAAATCGCGGTCGAAGCTACAAATACATCAAAAAACATACTTGGAATAACCAAAACTGTAGAGGCTAAAGACAAGAGAACCCGGAAAAGCTCAAAAAAAGGAGAGGGATCTATAAAAGGCACTCGGCCAATATTTAGGAACATCAATCAAACAAGTGAAAACGAAAAAGTGACCTTAAGCAGCGAACCAGAACCTACTTCTCGACCGTCTCCCAAACAAAGGGGAAGGCATGTAGTGTTGATCAGCGAGGATGAAGAAAGCAGCCTAGAGTCGGAAGACAATTCAAGAGATCTGATCGAGGATGTCTCCTTCTATATTGAAGAGGTGGAGGCAAAAAACAGGCAAAACATATCGGAAGTGGGTGAGTCTCCATGTCAAGTGTTAAACGAAGTAAGTCCACAACGCGGGGGAGATAAAAATAAAAAAAAGAGCGATGAAAGTGCAAACTGGGACTCGGACGATGATGATCACCACGACAGCCCAGGATTTCTAACTCTCGATGAAAAAAGAAACAGAATGAATAGGGAAAAAATCTTGATTGAAAAAGCAAAGACCAAGAGCGATCTCACGGGAGAATCGCATAACTCATGGAACCCTAAGCACCCGAGACACAAACAGTCAAGTGATCAGGATTGCAAGCATACAAAAAATCAGCAAAACGAAAGAGTCCAGTCTCCAATAAAGGTGCTGGTGGAAAATTTGCTTGAGGAAAACGAAGGAAAAAATCTAAATCGAAAAAACGTGATTGCCCTGCTTCATTGTGTAGACAAATTGAGAAAGGTAAGAAACGAAGATATAGCGGTGGTCGAATACATTGACGAAGATCGTGTGGATAAAGTTGCTTTACACCTGAAATCAAGAACTCTCAAAGAATCAATCCTAAAAGATGGTAAAGAGTTGTTGAAACGAGGTTACGAGATTCGAGAAGTCTTAAATAACCTAAAACAAGTTGACAACATCGCAAAAGAGCAAATATATCGTGATCAGAAAAGAGCCTCAAAAACTCCAGTACCACAAAAGGGAACAAGCAGGATGTCAAAAGAAAATTTCAAAATAACAGTGACAAACAGGAAGAGAGAACTCGAAGAACTGGCGAAAAACGACGTCAGAATAAGAGGAAAAACAAATAAAGACAGAAAAGATAGTTTGAAAAGGAATGTAGAGCTACAAGAAGACTGGACGTGGTTAGCAGGCTCCCTATCCTCAGAGGGAAACGAACGATAGCCAAGACAGTTGGAAGCAAAAATCGAGGAATCACTGTTATCTTGGAATACGAGGGGTTTCAAGCACCTGATGACGAAGGAGAATCCACATCTGAATAATGCCACATTTATATGTTTACAGGAGACCTGGTTACGCGAATTGCCAGCATGCAGAAACTTTGAGATCGCCATGAACCCCGCAAAAAAAGAAAGAAACGGGAGACCCTATGCCGGCCTAATCACACTAATAAGAAAAGGAAGTGGCTGGCGGATTAAGGAAAAAGGTAATGTAACTCACCTAATACAATGGACTCTGATAGAAACCGTCAACGACTCCAAGGACGTGGAAACGGCCTCCTTATTAATGATAAATGTCTATTGGAATCCAATAGGAATATCAACCTCCCAGTTCCTTCAAGCAATCACAGACATAATAATCAAAAGAAGGGAACAGAATTCCACTTGCCAAATAATCTTATGTGGTGATCTAAACATAAAATGTCTGACAAACAACGGACTCCCGCGGATAGATGAACTGCAGACGGGAAATTCCAATGTAGCCAGATGGGCACAGACGGCAAAAGGCCTCAACCTGCATATGTTAAATGGTCAAACGCGCGGCGATATTCCAGGTAAACACACGTGGTCGAATGGACAAGCAGCTACAACAATTGACTACATTTGGGTCTCGCTGCCCCTGATGTTGGAAATAGAAAATTTTGAAATCCAACAACAAAATGTCAGTGACCATAACATCCTTAAAACATCATGGAGGAGAGAGAAACTTACAAAATCTCAGGGAAACAGCTCAACTCTGGACTTAAATCCATCAGCAAATCGAATAAAGCTAACAACGAAAAATATCCTAAAGCTGAAAGAGATCTTCGTAGAAGCTGATAATAATGTGACGGGCCATCTCAACTACGAAACACTATTAGAAGCCTATAAAACAGCAAGATCAGGACTTAAATCTGATGCTTTAATACATAAGCATAAGTACAGTAGTGAACTAGTGGAAAGGAGGAAACTACTAAGAAAGGAAATAAGAGCTAGCAAAAAAAGCAAAAAAAATTCAAACATAGACAAGCAAAGGAATATCAAAGTACACCGAAATCAATATAAAAACTGGCTCACTGACTTTAAAACAAGACGACTTCAAGAACAAGGGGAATTAATGGTGAACTCCCTACAAAAGTCCAACACCAGAGAAACATGGGACTTAATAAATAACTGCACCCTGAACCATCGAAGTAGACTTATATGTGGGGTCTCCGAGAACGATTGGATTAATCATTATACTGATGTCTTCTCTGCTAGATCTGACGATGTAGATTTACCAGACGAGATCTCAACACTTCCTTGGAGGAACATGATGGATGAAGGAGAAATTGAAACTGCAATTCGGAAATTAAAAGATTCCTCCGCGGCAGGTCCAGACGGACTGACGAATATCCATTTGAAGAAAGATCCAAAATCATGGGCAGTGATAATAAACATCTTATTCACTAGCATTGTACTAAAAAGAAAGATTCCAGAAACATGGACAAAAAGTATAACAGTGCCTATATATAAAAAGGGTCAACGTGATTTGCCTTCAAACTACCGACCTATCTCGCTACTAGCAACAACAGGAAAACTGTTTGCAGCAGACTTACAGAAAAATCTGACAAAATGGGCAGAGACGAACAACATCATCGACCCGCGCCAAACAGGGTTCACAAAGCGGACAGGAACGGATTTAAACCTATTTATAATATCCATGTTAAAAACCAACGCAATAGAATTTAAAAAAGAACTACACTTGGCTTTTATCGATCTAAGTCAAGCATTTGACTCTGTCAACAGAAGAAAGTTATGGGAAAAACTAAAATCCTGGTCTTGTCCTGCGGACCTATTGAACCCGATAAGGGCGTTACATCAAAACACGACTACCCAAATCAGAGTAAACGATCGAGGAGATTTGACGGCCAACATCAGTATTAACAAGGGAGTGAAGCAAGGCTGTCCGCTTGCAGCAACACTGTTCAAATTGTTCATAGCCGATATTTCAGAAATCACTTCATGTACAAGACACTTCAGTCCAAAAATTAATAATCAAGAAGTTGCGATAATATGCTATGCTGACGACATAGTATTACTAGATGAAACAAGAATAGGGCTGCAACGACTTATAAACAACCTACAAACCTACATGCAAAAAAATGATTTGACGATCAATGTGGGAAAATCAAAGATCCTGACTATAAACGGCAAGAACAACGCCATAAGAAAAAAATTTAAATGGCATATAGAAGGTGAACCTCTCGAACGAATACAGATGATAAAATATTTAGGAATCGGACTCAATTCCTCGACAGTGGAAAAGAGTTGGATAGAAACGCTGCTAGTAAAAATCAGAAATCTAAGTGCACAAGGAAGGGTTCTGGACGGCAAATACGGAAAATTTTCACTGGTACCAGTTAGATTGTTCTATGTTCAAAAAGTCATGCCCTCCTTAGCATATGGAAGTGAAGCTGGTCTGAATCTAACACACAAACTATGGTCGAAACTGGAAAGTGGGTTTTGGAAAACAGTATTGAAGCTTCCAAGGTGTACTCCGATAGTGGCGATTAGAGCAGAACTGGGCCTCGAGTCACTCGAAGCTACAATGAAATGGAAATCATTATGCTTATTGAGGAAAATATGTGAAACCAGTCCGGCTGAAAGCTACAAACTACTGGCAACTAAAGGAGTAGATAAAAGCTCAATCTACCTTAATCATTGGAAAAGAGAATGGTCCCAGGTACTAACAAAAATGGACTCCTCGAAAGAAGAACTGATTACCAATCCCAGCAAAGTAAAAGAAAAGCTCATGAGACAGGACTGGATTGCTACAAGAGAAGCCAAAATGAAGCTATCGAATATAAACACCTTGGCAGTCGAACATAGAAAAAGAAATATGCTTCCGGAGTACCTAGTAAAATTTCCATCATATACACATAGAGCAACACTACTAAAAATTCGATTAGGAGTCTATCCAACAAATGAATATAAACACAGAACTGGAGGAAGAGGCGTTAACGAGGGTCGCTGCAGGTTCTGCCAAGTAGATTCGCAACTAGAGACTCCGGTACATCTCTTGATGAACTGCACCGCCGTTTCAAAAGACAGAAAGCGTTTGTTATCTAAATATATGTCAACAACAACCCATTGCAACGATGAGGAACGATGGGATTATTTTATCCAAGGACACAATCCACGTTTCTCATGTGCGGGTATAAACTTTCTGGATAAAATCCTCAACGATAAAAATAATGACCTAGCAGAGGGAATCCGCAATTCATCCGGTTGCATTAAGTGAGGAAAAGAAAGGAAAGGAGTCGGACTGAATTGAATTGGAAAGTGTGTTAAAAGTTTTAAATGAAACTAAAAAAACGACACTATAAATAAAAAAAAAAAAAAAAAAAAAAAAAATTCCTTCTGTGCCTTCCAATAATGGTTCTGTATCAGGTTAAAACCTCCCTCAGGAATTCTGGACACCTGCTGGCATCCATAATGCGGGCTGACAGTCAGTCAGTGGACAAATAACGTACGGATGGTGCTTTATTTTGAACCGTCTTTCCTTTCATAAATATTCATGTTTGGGGTTTGTAGTAAACAGCCTACTAATTAATTCGATGTCTAATATGTAATGCCTGTTGTACACACTATGGTCACTTATTGCCTAGTTTCCCACAATCAACAAAAAAGACTACTTCATAAGACACTGAAGGCTGGATCCAATATGTAATTGATGCCAGGCAACTACTCCAACATGGCAGCAGATGGGGAGAGAAAGAAGGTACGCTGATATGCATGGTGTTGGCAGGGTTCTTAATGGCTGTATACAATAAGAAGATGCTGCACACGTGTAGCATGGGAAAAGTGGAGGACAGAGAAGTTATCTAAAGGGACTAGGGCTATAACAGCTAACGTTCTCTGTGACATATTCTCAGGGACTTGGAGAATGAAGTTGGACCACCTGGTCAGTGCTGATAGGTCTCCTGGAGCCTCTGACCTCTAAAGGGATTTGGGATTTTTCCCCTGGAATATTTTCTAACTACAATTTTCTGATGAAATTGATAACAAGCCTTTTGATGTTTCCAGCCGAGTTCCATCAATGACCACGATTTTTACAATGCATATTCCATAGCATACATGCCAACATTCCGACGCACCTGGGAGGGAGATTTCATAAAAGAAATCGGTAGACAACAATTTTCTCCTGGAACGCATTGGGAAAATAATTTTTTTAGGCGGGAGAACGTGAAAAATAGCAATATTTTTCACTGTAAAATCGGGAGTCTCCCGCCTAAATCGGGAGGGTTGGCATGTATGCCATAGCTCCGTTTACAATTCTATGTCAAGACCTGAAGATTCCTATTATGCATTATCTTCTTATCCAGCAGCAAAGAAACACAATATGCATTAATACGTTTTTATGCGTAGCATTTACAGTTTTGATATAGAAATGCGAGATGGCTGCTCCTTAGAGAACCAGGTTCATGACTCCAGATCAATCAATCACTGGAGGTCTCAACACTTAAATGTCTGTGCAGTAAGTCCATCCTCCTCTTCTTTGTTGCTTGTCACAGCAGTACTCGACATACAAAAGTCAGATTACTTATTGCAGGTGTGATGTACATGCCAGGCTTCCTTTTAATTATGTTATTTGATTTACAGTGTTTGTGACAAGGCTTTAGGAATATGTTTGAAGTGTTTTTCTGCCTGGCTGCCTCTGACGAGGCATACCTGGTGAGGCCAGAGTGAGAGTAAGACCGGCTCTCAGTGTGCTCTAGTCCTAGTCGATAGTTGGGCATGCAGCGCAACTAGAACCTTGAGGTTCTACTCTCAAGCTCAAGTGTAACTGGATATTAGCAGAGTGGTGCTAGTTGTCCACACGAGCCTTGGTACTAATTATAATTGCATCAATCGCATAATTTGTACATAAAACTGGATTTATTGTTGTACCCTTGACAAGACGGTTCAGCCAACACGTGTTTCGACACTGGGTCTTTCTCAAGGCTGACAAATGTACAATAATCAGGTACGATCAATGGACCAATGCATATTGGCATTGACATTTACATACATAGAAGTTATCAATGAATACCATGGTCATGGATGAGGAGAAAAAGGAGCAGACAGAGACATGGGGGGAAAAAAACATAAAGTAGAAACTAGCGGTCAGCATGAATTGCTGTTTACATTTTCTTGAAGATCGAAGATATTCGTTATCAGCCCCTTTATGCTTGTGCCATAGGTGATCGTTAACAATAATGTGTCAGAGAAGGTTGGATTGGTCGTAGCACCCAAAATCCCCCAGCAAATATAATAACCAATTGGTTGTGCAAAACCCTGGCTGACAAAGCACTCTTGCGTTGTGTCAAGGGTGCCATGTAAAGCATTGATGTTCATAATTGTGATATTATTGTTACAATATAAAGAAATTGGGGCAGACATGTCTAATTCATTGGGAAGTGGTTTGGACAGTGCTATTTGTGAAATGTGGGATCTAGATATCATAACTTGGTCTCACCAATGGTAGCGTCTTAAACTGGCCTGTAAATCCCATTAGAAGGGACGGAGATGTTAGTGACTCAAAATACAATAATATTTCTGTACCATCATAGTATTGGTGGAATAGCCTGCTAGTCACTTACCCTGATAATCATGATTAATGCCAAGGTGAGCTTGTGCATATCCTGGTACTAGTTCGCTCCTTCTTTGGAGGCTGCGGGGATTAGCAGAGTAACCTGATTAGGAGATGTGATTAGGGCTGTATTTAAATAGATAAGGGTGAATTTGCAGTTCGGAATTACAAACTACCACGAAAGTGCAGGAGAGAAGGCAGGTGAGAGGAAGGGAACGGACACATGTATGCGTCAGATTCAGCGGCAACCCTCTGTGGCCGTTGCGGCTTGATGCTTGTGTAGGTTCCTTCCTCTAAGATTATTCGCTCCGCAGGTGAGATGGTTGCAGGCGTCAGCGGCTCCACCAGCACCAGAGACTCCAGCGGTGTCTAGCGTAGTGCCCCAGGGTTCCGTGTTGGCCCTCCAGCTTCATGGGCTCACCAGCTATCGCATTGCCCTCCTGGTGGGTGTTCCCATGTGAGGCAAAGGCACACCAGTTTGGAAGTCGGTAAGGTCCTTGGACGGCGAGGAATGATGTGGTGCAATCCAACGCAGATGCGGTAAGCACTGGTCCTAAGTAAGGATACCAGTATGTAAGCTCCTCCTCCTGCGTGGGGGGATCAGATCACCCTGCCATTACTCCCGCTTGTACTGTGCTTGCTGAATGTCTCCTCACACAAGGACCTTGCTTGATACTGTGTCCCTGGGGAGAGTGGGGGGTGTGAGTGGCCCTTTGTCGGGGAGCCTGGCTTGCACACATGTTCCCCCCTGGATGCGGGGTAAATTGGCTGCAAGACTGGCTGAAGTGGGTTTATAGGGATTACAGGACAGCATATAAAGACCTGGTACTATGGATTCTACGAAGCCTACTTATTCTCCAGTTGTGTCCGCTCAACCAGAACAATGCCCTCTCCTTATGGCCGTATTGCCAAAGAGCTCCTTTTATGTACCAGTCCCTTTGACCTTGGCTTATTGGTGGATTCTCTGAACGACTGGATGCAGGATTTACTTATCCTAGAGTGAACATTGCCTCGCAGAAAGACGTGCATCACAGCCCAGTCTCCTAGTTTCAGCTACCTAAGTTGGACACCGCCTGCCAAGTCAACATGCAAAGGAAGACGATAGATCAAGCCTCACAAACGGCATACTCCAGTGAGGGGCTCATGGTGGCCAGGGGTCCAATATCTACTAAAGAGAGGGCCAAGACCATCAATGCAGATATCAATTGCTCAATTCCCCCCTGGGAATGGAGACATTTCCCCCCTTGAATCTGGCCAAAAAGCAGTTAAACAACACATAGGGGTGAATGCTAAATTTAAGAAGGTAGCTCTGCGGAGTATGCAATTAAGAAAGTCCGAAATGCCTAAAATAAACGATGTGAGTATCCATGATTTTATCATGGACCAAAGGAATTTTGTCATCACCAATATTTCGAAGTCCGAAGGAAAAGAGTCCAGACAAGGTCTGCGCAACAAGATCCTCACCTGGTTACGACAGAGAACAGGGCGGGCGTAGTCAGACTGTCAGATTTGATGATTCTTCACAGGTTGGACCTTACTGACTGGTTCACGCAACCAAATAGTGATTGTGTCCTGGTGGGTTGTGGGGGTAGCACCTAACCTGCTTTTTTAAGACGGTATACATCTCTCCCCAGAGGATTCTCGAATTGTAAACTCATAGGCCCTCATTACGACCCTGGCGGAAAGTGACTGACCGGACCGCCACAGCGTAAATAGCGTTTCCGTCATTGCACGAAGGAGCAAAGTGCGGCCCATTCCGACCCATCGGGCACGAGCACCACGGCATGGCGGAAGTGCAAAGTCCGCGATGGCGGAAATGACCCCAAAACGGCCCACACCGCCGCCGTACGGCGCCCTAGGTGCAATACCGCCACCCATCACAGCGGACACCGCAGTGTGCGCCTACCGGAAAGTACGGTGACCGTAAATATACGGAAACGGAAGCAAAAACATGGACCCGGAACGGGAAACATCCAGCCGTACACCTATAAAACCACAAAAACCACACAACCACCAAAAACACTACCCCGAGACACACCCCAACCCGTCATCCACCCTAGCGAAACCAAGAAAAATGGGAAAAGTAGCGAAGAAAGCGTGCGACCGCAAGCGGCAGGTCCACTTCTCCCGTGAGGAACTCACCGTGCTAACAGAGACCCTCCAGGAGAATGCTGCCGTCGTCTTCTCCACGCAAATGACCAGGACGGCACTTGCGAACAAGAAGGCCATATGGGCTCTGGTGGCACAGCGGGTAAGTGCAGTGGGGACCGCACCCCGCAACCCACAGCAATGCAGAAAGCGATGGGACGACCTGCGGATACGCGTCCGCAGCATACTCTCTGCCAACCGCAACATTGCCACAGCCACCGGGGGAGGTCCTGAATCACCCATCAAGTTGACCCCCTGGGAAGAAATCTGTGCCTCCATCATCGGAATGGAGAGCATAGAGGGAGTCGGAGGGATGGAGAAAGGAGTGCAGACATCCGAAGATTCAGGTAGGTGGGCCAGATAAAACAATGCTAAATCCACAATGTCCAATCATGTGAAGTACCATGTGTCCACATAGTGCAACAGAAACACATGTCCAGGAGAACGTCCACACACATCGCCCTGATAGCGCACTTTAAAACTCACAATAAATACATAAATAATTAAAAACCCCTAAAACAACCACTACACGTGCAGCAGGCACACCCTAACTGCAGGCTGCCAAACAACTGCACCCTCACTCCACACACAAATGAAAGCACCTCCAAGGCCCCGACCCAAATCACCCTCAGGTACCACCCCAATGCATGTGATACAATGCCATTCCAATACCCACAGACCCATTAATAACCCTCGCCCTCCTTTACTCCACCACAGGGTCCGATCCAAACGACGAGCATCAGGACACCCCTACCAGCACACCTGCAAAGAGGGCCAAGACCAACGGCCAAAGACCCTCCACCTCAGCTGCACGCATCAAGACACGGCAGCAGCACAAATCAGGTGGCAGCACAGAGGAGGGTACATCAACAGGCACCCCAGCAGCCAGCATGCCCACAACACCACCACCACAGGTCCCCCCAACGGATGCCACAGAACGCACTGCCTCTGGTGGCAGCAGCACCATAGGTGACACCCCATTGATGGCAGCATGCTCCGACACAGAAGACGGGGATGTCGAAGTCAGATCCATCCATGACCTGTCCCAATCCCCCTGTCTGTCCCATCCCGTACAACATGAGGATACCACGCAGGGGCACCCACAAGACGACGACTGGCCATCCCCCACAAGCCCTGTGGCAAGGCAACATGAGGACAACAGCCCCTCTGTGACACCCCCGCAAATGGCCATGGCCCAGCAGAGGCAACAGTCCCTCGACCAGTTAATCGTGCAACAGCAGCAACTGGCCACGCTCCTCAAGGACCATGCCGATGAATGTGGGGGCACTAAGGCAGACATAGAAACATCAACTGAGACACTTAGGGCAGAAATGGAGAGAAGTACAGAGACACTAAGGGCACAAATGGAGAGTAGCACCGAGAGCCTGAGAGTCCAAATGGAGAGTAGCACCGAGAGCCTGAGAGTCCAAATGGAGAGTAGCACCGAGAGCCTGAGAGTCCAAATGGAGAGTAGCACCGAGAGCCTGAGAGTCCAAATGGAGAGAAGCACCGAGAGCCTGAGGGGGGAACTGCATGCGACGTCCAAAGACGTATGTGCCGAACTTGCCGCAGTGCGCCGTGTGCTCACTGAGCTCTCACAAACCCTTAGGGACATGCATGGACGTGAGCAGGCAGAGACATCATCCGTTGCAAGTTCCGTCCAGGGCAGCCCCCAACGTAGATCTGGGAGGAACCTGCGCTCCACAGGCAGGGGTGCCCCTGATACCCGCAGAGGGGGCTTGCAATAGCGACAGCCCACTGACAATGAGCATCTTTGGACACTGGTGTTCGGGGGGGAGGTAGGAGGGTGGAGGGGGTGTGTTGGGCTCACTTGGGTGGCGGGTCGATAGGGTGTTCAACATGATATCACATATGCCATAAACAGTGCACGATCAACCAATGAGATGTGTGGACAATGATCTTTGTGTACTAGGCCATCATAGGCGTACAGTCCATATTGTGCATGTACCAGACACACACAGTGCCACGAGTCCCGTGTCCATGTATCAGCCACCAGGCGTGAGTGCTAGAAGCATGCATCAATGAGATGCTGACGAATGTCACGGCCCTCCGGTGCCTCGCAGACTCCATGAGGTGCTGCCACATCCCCACCCTCATCATGACCATCATCAGGTGCTTGCAGTTCTGCGTCAGGGGGCATGGGCACATTTCTACGTACACACATGTTGTGGAGCATGACACATGCCATGACCATCTTTGCAACCTTCTCATGGCGGTACAGGAGTGCCCCGCCAGACCTGCTGAGGCAGCGGAAACGAGTCTTCAGTAGGCCGAATGCCTGTTCAATGACTACACGGGTACGTGAGTGGGCATGGTTGTAGTCCTCCTCATGCTGGTCCCGTGGGTTCCGGACTGGTGTGAGGAGCCATCTCTTCAGTGGATACCCAGCATCACCTGTATGTGGACGATAAACGTATGATGTGGAATGCCATTGCTAGGTACGCACACCCCCCCCCTTCCTGCCAGGTCATTGCCGCATCACATACCCCACATCATCATGCATGAAATGAGACTCACCGAGTAGCCAGGATCTGTTCCCTGCGTGTCGCTCCATGTAGCGTGGTATAGTGGAGTTCCTCAAGACCATAGAATCATGGGTTGATCCAGGGAATCTGGCACAACAATGTGTAATGATCCTGTTGGAGTCACACACCATTTGTACATTCAGGGAATGGAATTGTTTTCGGTTGCGGTACTGGGCCTCCATGGCATGTGGGACGACCAATTCCACATGGGTGCAGTCGATGGCACCAATGCAACCCGGTATGCCGGCAAGTGCATGGAATCCCACTTTTGTGTTGGTAATTTCCTGCTCCGAGCGTGGTAGAGAGATGTAGTCATCTGCGTGCTGCAGGAGGGCATCGAGCACTTGCAATAGTGTCCGTGAGAACAGTGGCTGAGAAATGCCATGCAACTGTCCGACTGTGTGCTGGTAGGTGCCTGTGGCCAGGAAGTGTAGTACAGACACCACCTTCAGTAGGGGTGGGATGGCGGTTGGGCTATCTATCATGCTGACAAGGTCAGCCTGTGTCATGTCCACAATGGCGGCTATGGTGTCCCGGTCCAAACGGTAGAGGGTGTGGATCTGCTCATCAGTGAGGTTGAACGGATGTGCTCGGAGGCGTGGGATTGCGGGCTGCCTGCGTGGTGGTAGTGGCTGTGCTAGCGGCCCTTGCTGGCCCTGCCTTGGCCTCCTCCTCCTCCTGCGTCTCCTCCGTGCGGCCGGTTGTAGTTGGTGTTCGTCTTCTTCTTGGAGTTGGAGTACTTGCAGTGCTATCAGGTCCCCCAGGGCCAACATCGCGAGTCCTGCCGGTAGCATTTCGGTGTGGTTGTGGGAGGAGACCGGGTGTGCAATTCATGTGTTTTCAGGCTGTATGGCCTCCACCTGTGGTGATTCATTCCACCTGTGCAAGCAGCTCTCCCCTTTGGGCGAGCACGTCCCGCACACAACGCTGCAATTCGAGGAATGGCATCTTGCAAATGCAATCATGTATTTGTACCCGATGGCCGTGTAACATTTGTTGATATGTACAATCGGCTATGGTCCCATTGTTTCACATACAATCTTTGCAGTCGCGAACAGACTTGTGATGGGTCAGTGGAACGTAGTACTCGAGTAACGGTGGGCCCTCATGCATCACTGTACCGAGTTGCAACGACGGGCGGGGCGTCCCATTAGTGGGTGAAGGCAGTTGCCATTTTCACACACAGCCGCACTAGATGGATTAATTTGTGATTTCAAACGGCCACAGATGCCTTTTCGACGTGATGTTGCAAATGAGGAATTCGAAGGGCGGCGCTTTCGGTTTTCAGATAGCGGCGAGGAGATGCCCACAGGTCTGACTGCAAATATAACGTTCTATTGTTCAATGTCCTTGAGACAGGGGTCATGGCGAGGAAGCAATGATTGATATGAATAGTTTGGGATGCGCAATAGCGACGTGGGCGATGAGGCCGGACGTTCCCAAATACATGTTACTTCACAACACTTGAATTACGGGCTGGGGCACTGTGGATTTTGCAGGCTGCATGACGCACAGACTCAATGGAAATTTCTAATGTTATGTGAGTAAATATTCAGGCGTTTTTATACCGGGATGAGGGAATGATGAATGGATGCATGGGCAGGTGATTTGATACAGGGTTTGCCATGTACAGGGCTTGTTGGAATCTATCCGCCTCCCCTGCGCTATGTGATGCAGGGCTGCCATAGTGGGACCATCGTCTATCTGGCCTTGTTGAGCCCTCCCTGTCTCGACGCGCCTTCAGACACTTGTGTCCATGCACGTTAACATTCCCATCTGATGGAATCTGTTTTGACAGACGCATGCACAGCTACACTCGTTTGTGATGGTGTTTACACCTCGATATAGATAGTTATGAGTCGCAAGTGGTTTTGGGGTGGTGATGATCCTTTGGAGTGGGCTAGCATGCATATGGCTGTGGATTTAGTGTGATCATTGAAGTGAGTTGTTCGAATGTAGTTCTGATGGCCATTCTGTTCTTTTTCTTTTCTTTTGGTTGACAGGTATCTCCTCCCCTTTTGCCACTGCCATCTGTATGCCACTCCGGCAGATGGCTTTTACTCCCGACACCTGCTGCTTCGTGTTAATCAGTGGAGCAGCATTACGATCTTATGGGACGATCGCCAATGGGCCACATGCCCTTACGCAGTACTAGTGGCTCGGAGCAACATTTCGGCCTTTCAGCTGGACTAGTGCCTCCCCATTGGGACGGCCCTGCGGTTCTGTGCGCTTCCATGTTGTACATTTCACTGGTTGCATTGTGACTTCATTGCACCTACGGGGAGTTGTACTTTGTGGGCAGGGAGCGGTGTACAGGCACTCAGTGGGGCCGTTTACGGTTGATTCGCGATGCCGTACTTCTCACCATGGCGGAATGGTACTTTCCGCCATGCTTGATGGCGTTAGGTACATGTCCGCTAGGGTCGGAATTCGCGTACCCTTGCGCCATGGTGGTATTTACGGTTTGGCATGGCGCGCGCGCGCGTACTTGGTGCAGTTAGCGTTGGCGTTCACTACGGTGTCGCTAATGGATTCGTACTTTGCGGTGACGGGTCATAGTCGCACCGAGCGCTATTCGATGGCGGTATTGCATTTCCGCCATCGTTTTCCGATTTCCGCCAGGGTCGTAATGAGGCCCATACTCTGATGTGCCCCGCCACAGGGGGTTGCTCTTCTTTGTTCTTTTGTTGCCTAATTGTCCTTTTTAGTTTCTGCCATTTGTTTATGGTGAGTTTCTTTCTGGTTGTGTTCCACAAATCCATTTTGGACCTTATCTCTGTAGATGCAATATTTATGTTTTTCGTTGTTTGTACTGTATCCGCCCTCACACCCCTGGGTCTTTTGGTGCGTGTTATAAATGCACTAAAGTAAAAAAGTAAAGTAAAAAAGAACTTATCTCTTGGCGTGGAGGTATTGTCGAAATGTAAGAGTGCTTGTCAGCATTATCTGATTATTTTCTATTCTATAGAACTGCAAAGGCAGGAAAGTCCTTAATTGACATGCATTCTGAATCGAGTTTGAAAGAATAATAAATTAACTTCTGTTGTGAATATCGTAAGTGAATTGGTAATCACACATCCTTGGAGGCAGCGTTTTTCTCACCTAATGGGAGAGGAGTGTCCTGTTAGGAATCGTCCCTCGCGTTTCGCATATGAAGAACGCGCGGCCATCCCGCGCCATTGTTTAAATCCGACTGCTGTACGTGACGTTACACGAATTCTGCATGTGATGTCACATGCTTGGTGCGCATCTCGTCACAGAGCACTGATGTCAATATTGACATCAGTGTGCGTGGCTCTTAGGTTCCACTGTACCTGGCCCAACCAGGGGCACTTCAAAAGAGATTGGAGCATAATCTGACAACACTCCCCCCAATGAACAGCGAGGACTCTTTCAGACAGAAATGATTAGATCCATTTTATAGCCATAGGGGAACACTTTCCTGTGTTTTCCAAGGCTGCCATTAGTGTGTCATGATCCATTAAATCGGAGGCCGCTGACAAGTCCAGAAGGACCAGCCAGCTGCATCCTCCAGAGTTCACAATGTTCAACATGTCTGACTGTAGGTCAACATGTGCGCTTTCAGTACTGTAGTGGGGCCTAAAGCCTGAGGGGCCGATTCATGGAACAAACGTGCGCCGAAAATCTTCGCGCAAGCAGGCGCAAGCAGGCGCAAGCGGAAAAAAACAGGCGCACGCGCACGCGTGCGATTCATGGAAGTCCCTGCGCGTGTACACCTCGGGATGTGCGCCAAACCCGTGCATGGCGCACAAGTCACTGCAACATCCTGAAAGGCGTGCGCGACGCGCACAGTGAAAGCGCACAACCTCGGCGCATACACCAGAAAGTGGGCGGGACACGGGGCGTAACGCGCAGAATGGGGAACAACGCGCGAAAATAAGGGCGTAACTGGGGATGTAATGCAGGGAAGCAGACGGAACGCCCACACGCACTCGAACCACACGTATTCATGGAATCGAATAGGGCAAAGCCACGCACACCCAAAGACACGCACAAGCTGAAACACGTCCGCCACACGAAGGCAGGCGGTAGAGTCCCAGCGCACCACAAAAGTGGCAACATACAGCAATTGGGCCTGTGCGAGCGGGGTACGTGTATTTCGGGGGCGCGCGGGAAGTTACACACGCGATTGAGCGGGGTACGTGTATTTCGGGGGCGCGCGGGAAGTTACACACGCGATTGAGCTGGGTATGTGTATTTCGTGGGGCGCGCGGGAAGTTACACACGCGATTGAGCGGGGTACGTGTATTTCGGGGCGCGCGAGAAGTTACACACGCGATTGAGCGGGGTACGTGTATTTCGGGGGCGCGCGGGAAGTTACACACGCGATTGAGCGGGGTACGTGTATTTCGGGGGTGCGCGGGAAGTCACACACGCGATTGAGCGGGGTACGTGTATAATAGGGGTGCGCGGGAAGTCACACACGTGATTGAGCGGGGTACGTGTATTTTGGGGGCGCGCGGGAAGTTACACACGCGATTGAGCGGGGTACATGTATTTCGGGGGTGCGCGTGAAGTTCCACACGCGATCTCATCAGGGTACGTGTATTACAGGGGTGCGCCGGGAGCACGTGTGGGTCCTCCCAGGTGTTCCCTCTACACCCTCCACGGCCCCTGAAGGTGGCTCACACCACAGGGGCCTACCCAGCACATGTCCTGCAGGCACCCCATCCACCATGGCCATGCCCACCAGCCAACCCACATGTCAACTTGCACTACTGCCCACCAACGCATGTGCCCCTGCACCCCCAGCCACCAGGGGCACCGACCACCAGGCCCCCACCCATGTCCAACTCATGTTCCCCACCACCCCCACCCCCCAGCCACCAGGGGCAGCCTCCACCAGGCCCCCACCCATGTCTCCCAGCACCCCCACCCCCACAGTCACCAGGGGCAGCCTCCACCAGGCCCACACCCATGTCTCCCACCACCCCCAGCCACCAGGGGCAGCCTCCACCAGGCCCCCACCCATGTCTCCCAGCACCCCCACCCCGACAGTCACCAGGGGCAGCCTCCACCAGGCCCCCACCCATGTCTCCCACCACCCCCACCCCCTAGCCACCAGGGGCAGCCTCCACCAGGCCCCCACCCATGTCCAACTCATGTTCCCCACCACCCCCACCCCCCAGCACTGTGGGGCACCTGCCAGCAGGCCCCACCCATGTCCAACGCATGTTCCCCACCACCCCCACCCGCCAGCACTGTGGGGCACCTGCCAGCAGGCCCCCACCCATGTCCAACTCATGTTCCCCACCACCCCCACCCCCCAGCCACCAGGGGCAGCCTCCACCAGGCCCCCACCTATGTCTCCCAGCACCCCCACCCCCACAGTCACCAGGCGCAGCCTCCACCAGGCCCCCACCCATGTCTCCCACCACCCCCACCCCCCAGCCACCAGGGGCAGCCTCCACCAGGCCCCCACCCATGTCTCCCAGCACCCCCACCCCCACAGTCACCAGGGGCAGCCTCCACCAGGCCCCCACCCATGTCTCCCACCACCCCCACCCCCCAGCCACCAGGGGCAGCCTCCACCAGGCCCCCACCCATGTCTCCCAGCACCCCCACCCCCACAGTCACCAGGGGCAGCCTCGACCAGGCCCCCACCCATGTCTCCCACCACCAACACACCCCCAGTCACCAGGGGCAGCCTCCACCAGGCCCCCACCCATGTCTCCCACCACCCCCACCCCCCCAGTCACCAGGGGCAGCCTCCACCAGGCCCCCACCCATGCCTCCCAGCACCCCAACCCCCCAGCCACCAGGGGCAGCCTCCACCAGGCCCCCACCCATGTCTCCCACCACCCCCACCCCCCCAGTCACCAGGGGCAGCCTCCACCAGGCCCCCACCCATGACTCCCACCACCCCCACCCCCCAGCCACCAGGGACAGCCTCCACCAGGCACCCACCCATATCTCCCAGCACCCCACCACCACAGTCACCAGGGGCAGCCTCCACCAGGCCCCCACCCATGTCTCCCACCACCCCCACCCCCCAGCCACCAGGGGCAGCCTCCGCCAGGCCCCCACCCATGTCTCCCAGCACCCCTACCCCCACAGTCACCAGGGGCAGCCTCCACCAGGCCTCCACCCATGTCTCCCACCACCCCCACCCCCCCAGTCACCAGGGGCAGCCTCCAACAGGCCCCCACCCATGTCTCCCACGACCCCACCCCCCCAGTCACCAGGGGCAGCCTCCACCAGGCCCCCACCCATGTCTCCCACCACCCCCACCCCCAGTCACCAGGGGCAGCCTCCACCAGGCCCCCACCCATGTCTCCCACCACCCCCACCCCCCCAGTCACCAGGGGCAGCCTCCACCAGGCCCCCACCCATGTCTCCCAGCACCCCCACCCCCCAGCCACCAGGGGCAGCCTCCACCAGGCCCCCACCCATGTCTCCCACCACCCCCACCCCCCCAGTCACCAGGGGCAGCCTCCACCAGGCCCCCACCCATGTCTCCCACCACCCCCACCCCCCAGCAGTTCAGAGGCACCCACCACCAGGCCCCCACCCATGTCTCCCACCACCCCCACCCCCCAGCCACCAGGGGCAGCCTCCACCAGGCCCCCACCCATGACTCCCACCACCCCCACCCCCAGCCACCAGGGGCAGCCTCCACCAGGCACCCACTCATGTCTCCCAGCACCCCCACCCCCACAGTCACCAGGGGCAGCCTCCACCAGGCCCCCACCCATGTCTCCCACCACCCCCACCCCCAGCCACCCGGGGCAGCCTCCACCAGGCCCCCACCCATGTCTCCCAGCACCCCCACCCCCCCAGACACCAGGGGCAGCCTCCACCAGGCCCCCACCCATGTCTCCCAGCACCCCCACCCCCCAGCACTGTGGGGCACCTGCCAGCAGGCCCCCACCCATGTCCAACTCATGTTCCCCAGCACCCCCACCCCCCAGCACTGTGGAGCACCTGCCAGCAGGCCCCCACCCATGTCCAACTCATGTTCCCCACCACCCCCACCCCCCAGCACTGTGGGGCACCTGCCAGCAGGCCCCACCCATGTCCAACGCATGTTCCCCACCACCCCCACCCCCCAGCACTGTGGGGCACCTGCCAGCAGGCCCCCACCCATGTCCAACTCATGTTCCCCACCACCCCCACCCCCCAGCCACCAGGGGCAGCCTCCACCAGGCCTCCACCCATGTCTCCCAGCACCCCCACCCCCACAGTCACCAGGGGCAGCCTCCACCAGGCCCCCACCCATGTCTCCCAGCACCCCCACCCCCCAGCACTGTGGGGCACCTGCCACCAGGCCCCCACCCATGTCCAACTCATGTTCCCCAGCCAACATGTCATCACAATCTAGATCCCTGGTCCCTATGGTCAGCCTCCAAATGCAAAACACCCACCCGAGTATTGCATCCACCCACTCATAATTTGCAATTACATCACAGAACACCAATTGCAAGTTCCGAAACAAACACATTTCCCTCACATACACCCAATGGGTGTCAGTGAATCTCAAAACACATATCATGAAATGCATGAAACCAATGAGATACCACACATTGAAGTTCACCAAAAAATAATATGTATTAAAGGAAACATAAATAGAATAAAAAATGAAGAAACAGAAACGTGAATGTGCAAAAATGAAAAGAAGCATGTCCGTTAAAAAAAGAAAAAACAAAAATAAAATTCCAAAGTAATGTTGTCCAAAGTCAATGTCCACAAAACAAAATCCAATGGGAAATAAAAAAGAAAGCCATTGCTCCATGGTTAAAAAGTAAAAAAAAAATACAATCCAACTGTGAACTATGTACATGGGAACAAGCGAGGGTCCATTATCCCAACAAAATAAAGGAAACCTATCTAACTACACTAACTAATAAAATAAACTATATACAAAAATGTGGCCAATGTCCGAAAGGTCCAAATAAAATAAAAACAAAAATGAAACCTAACACTACCTACATAACTATGTACAAGGGCAGCGGGCTAGTTTCACGGCTCACTTGTGGATGTCCCGGGCCAGGGCATCATCGAACTCCTCCTCAATGTCCCGGAGGCGGTCCTCCTCCATGGCCCCGAGGGTCCGCAGGGCCGTTGACGTCTCCACCTCCAAACCCCTGCGGATTGCCTCGAGGCACTCGGCCCGCCTCAGGGCCCTCCGCATGGAGTTCTCCGCCCTGACCATTGTGAGCCGTGCCTCTTCCGCCCGCTGCCACTCCGCATCTATGGCGTGGCCCAACCGCTGCCACACGGAAGACACTCTCTGTCCTGGGTCCTCCTGCCCTCCGGCCGATGCCTGCCCCTCCGATGTTGAAGGCCCCGAGCCTTCATGGCTCCCACAACGTTGCTGCTGCTGCTGTGCCTCTGCCCGTGCACTGCCTCCTGCTGCCTGCGCATCCTCCGCCGGATGGGGTGCAGTCGTTGATGTGGCCACCCCTGCTGGACGTCCGACTCCCGACTGTGGCAGGGATGCCTCCTCCACCAGCCTGGCCGCACCGTCAGAGGCAGCTCCACAGGGCACCCAGGTGACTGATGGGTGGGAAGATGGCACAGAGGACGACTGGCGCGTAGGGGGTCCAGTTGAGGAGGGGATCGGAGCAAGCCCCATCAGACGGAGGAATCCGGCCTGGGTGACCTGTCCCAGCAGGCTGACGTGGTCAACGAGCCATTCAAGATGACTTGCAGTCTCTTCATGAAAAGACTGCAGGTCACCTCGCATGGCCCGTTGATGCAACGCCACACCAGCCAGGACAGGCTCAACCCGGACCTGGATAGCCACGTCCGCAGGCAGAGGAAGGCCAGTTGACATGAGCTCATCCCCTGCCTGAAAACGGGTCTGGACGTAGGCATCCCTGCTGGTGCAAGATGATGCAGGGACAGGATCAGGGACAGGATTGCACACAGGCACCTCCGCGGCGGCCTGTGCTGCCTCCTGTCCCTGGTCCTGCACTGCACCACTAGCACCAGTGGGATCCCCACCTCCAGACCCCGTCTCTGGTGCTTGCACGGCCTCCTCCTCCACCAAACCCCCCACCAACCTGGATGACTCCGTGCCATCTTCCCCTGTTGGGCCCTGTGGGGTCCCAGCTGCCCCTTCTGCTGCCGAGGAGTCCAACTCCAACCTCCGCCTCTTGGACCTCCCCCCGGCAGCTGCGGCCTGGGACACGGCACCGGACTCCTCACTCCCCGACGAGATGACAACATGGGAGGGGAGCCGGGCCTTGCGTCTCCAGCTGGCGGTGGGATCCCCGCCGCTGTGCTCCACAGCACCTTCTCCGCCCTCTTCATCAGTTGACGCTGCAGACAGGGAGAAACAAAACACAGGCATCAGGGCACTGTACAATGGACACATACACACATGACAGTTGTACATGAGTGGCATTGGCAAACCTCAGACATGTCATCACAATCCCAAACACACATGTCATTACAACTCGCACACATGAGCCATACCACAGCCATATCGCAACTGCAACCACCATCCATACACATACAACAGCATGAGCAGCCAAAGGTGAGCCAGACATCACATGCAAAACAGGAAGTGCACCACACATGTACACACACCACCACACTTGCATGCATGTGTACACCTCTGCCAAGTGTCGCAGTGTTCAGACGGGCATCCATGTCACATCTGCCAATCAGGCTTCCACATACCGCTGTTACATGCATCCATGTTGCATCACTGTTGTACCCTTGTCAAATACACACACATGCACATGTACACAGTGCTGATACTTGCAGCCAAAAACAACATACATGCGTGACATCACGGACATGTCTACTTACATACACATTCATCCAAACATGTGTGCCCACACAACTGCATTTGGCATGCAAGCCTACACACACAAGCACCATCCATGTCTCACACATTCCAGCCCTCGCATGTGTCAGTCCCACGGCCCTGTACACCCCCACCCATACTCGACCCCATACAAACATATGTGCAACCTGCACACTACTGAATAATCACCACACGCACTGCTCATAATCAGGATGCATGTACACTCACCGCTCGACTCCAGACGGGTCTGCTTCTCAAGGACCTGGACGTGGAGCGCTGGGGATATGCGTTCCAGGACCCTCATCTGTTCTTCCGACAAGTGGCCCCGGCGCCCTTTGGCATCCGCTGCCTTCAAGAGGCGCCGGGCCTTGTTCAGGGTCCTGGACCTGAAGACCTCCCAGCGCTTCTTGACATGTTGTAAGTCGCGGACTGCCACCCCCTCCGCGTTGATGGCAGTCATGATGTCAGTCCAGATCCGAGTCCGTCCTTCCTTGTCGGCGCGGGAACTTCCGAAGAGGGCATCATACTGCCCCAGGACTTGCTCCACCAGGACACCAACTTCGGTGGCACTGAAGCTGGTGCCCCTCTGCCTCTCTGGCCGGGGGTTGTCAGTGGTCCCAGATGGTGTTTGCCCCGACATGAAAACCCCAGAGGCAGGAGTGGGTGGGCAACTCGGTCCTGGGGCTGGGCTGTGGAGCGATGGAATCCCAGTCGGGAGTCTTCGGTTCCATCAGGGGTGGTCACAGCAACAGCACCCCTGGCTGATGTGCAGGCAGCAAATGGCAGGGCACGTGGGCAGCAGGCAGTCAGGCAGCAGCAGATGGCAGGTGGGAGCGTGCTCTGGGCTCTGGGGGGCAGTAGTTCGGCCTTCTGGGCAGGAGCGTGGTCTTCCGTGTGCTTACGCGTGGCCAGCTTGATACGGAGTGATTCGGCACGTGAAAAATCTGCAAGTCAGCGTGTAATTCGAGGAAAGGCCCTTAGCGCGTAAGCGCGTCTGCACGCATACACATTTTCATTGGACAGAAGGCCCCTCAAGCGGAAGCGCCCCTGTGACGTGACGCGTACAGACGTGCATGGGCATTTCAGCGCGTGTGAAAAACTGCACGTCCGCGTGTAATACGAGGAAAGGGCCCATGCGCGTAAGCGTGCGTGGAAAACTGCACGTCCGCGTGTAATACGAGGAAAGGCCCTTAGCGCGTATGCACGGCAGCACGCATATGCGATTTCATTGGACCAAAGGCCCTTAGCGCGTGAGCGCGTCTGTGACGTGACGCGCGCAGGTGTTTCCCTCATTGCACGTGATGACAGAACACACGTGGACTTCCACCAATCGCGTGTGAAAGTTCCCGGCACCCCGGAACACACGTACCCAGGCCAGTTGCGTGTACGCTCTCTCCCCTCCGATCACACGCGATGACACTCGGACCGTATCCGAATACGGGAAACCCGCGCACGGCAAAAGACGTGCACAGGCGTCAACGCGTCCGCCCACATGAAGGCAGGCGGAGCGTCCCCGCGCACAGCATAAAAGTGCGCGCAAACAACAAACGCGTATATACAGCTACGATGAATGCCCCATTTGTCGCTGCACTGATCGTGGGACACCGCAAGAGGAGGAGAATAGCCAGGGCACGCATTTTCGCACCACGGACAAGCCTTTTTGGGATGCCTGACGACCAGGTCTATGGCAGGTATAGGTTTCCACCCCATATCATCCTAGACCTGGTCAGGGAGTGGGAAGATGACCTCACATCCCCCACCCTTTGCTCCCAAGCATTGAGCCCCTTGGAGAAGCTGCTCAATGTCCTGCATTTTTTGGCCACTGGGTCATTTCAGCGGACCACTGCCATAGTGGGGGGGGTCTCACAGGCCACGCAGTCACGCTGCCTACACCAGGTACTGGCAATCATGACATCGCGCCCCTCAGTCCGCAGGCACATATACATGCCCAGAACACCCGCAGAAAGGCAGGCCGTTGTCCTGGATTTTTTCAGGGTGGCACACTTCCCCAAAGTGCTCGGTGCCATAGATTGCACCCATGTGGCCCTACGTCCACCTAGGGCCATTGAGCACATCTCCCGAAACCGCAAGCACTGGCATTCCATCAATGTACAGGTGGTATGTGATGCAAAGGGAATCATCACCTCTGTCTATGCAAACTACCCTCGCTCCACCCATGACAGTTTCATATACAGAATGTCCGCCCTGAGCCGGGCCCTGGAAGCTGGGCAGCATGGCGACACATGGCTCCTAGGTCAGTACAAATGCCCTTGCACATGCATGCAAGTCACACACAGACAAATATCCAAACCCTAATAATCTCAACTATTATCACCTCCCCAGGGGACAGTGCCTACCCTCTGAGCAACCACATGATGACGCCAATCCGGAACCCCACCACACCACCCCAGGTAAGATATAACGCCGCCCATATTGCAACCAGGGGCATAGTTGAGCGCACATTCGGAGTGCTCAAGTGACGTTTCCGCTCCCTTGACCGCTCTGGTGGGCAACTACTCTATGCACCACCAGTAGTATGCAGGATCATTGTAGCAGCATGTGTCCTGCACAATGTTGCAACACGGCAGGGCATCCCGGTGGACATGGTGGTGCCCCCACATCCCCAACCACAGGCACAGGCGCTGCCCATGGGAGGGGACAGGGCACGTGGCGAGGAAGCCCGGACCCAGCTTGTGGCCACATTTTACACCTAAACTCCCACCCCTGCGGAGTGCACACAGGCCTGGCACATACCAGGTGACAATCGATGATGGCAAAGAGACAGTCAACTGTCACAACCCTACCACCCTGAGATAGTTGCCATGGAAGTGCCACATCGTCTGCATCCCTAGCTACTTAAACACAAGCTATCCTGTGTGACCAAAAGGTACACATATGACATATGACATGATATGGGCCATACACAAGTATTCCAAGGCGCAATGAGGCAGGGGGGGGGAACAAGGGAACACAGAGAACGGTACTACTAGGCCAGGTGTCATTGAGATCGTGCAAGTGCAGGGGTAGGGGGGGTGGGAAAAGTGCAAGGGGAAGGGTGGGGGGGGAGTCCAGTACAGGGGAAGTAGCCCAAAAAAATAATACATAGGTCGCCTGGTGGCAACTACAAAGGTAAGTGCAGACAAGTGCTGGGAAGGGAGGGCTGTAGGGATGGGGAGACAGTACTGCAGTGCAGGGGTTTCCAGGGAGGCAGTGCAAGTGGAGAGTGGCTGGGCCAGGGACCGAGGTCGGTGAGAGTGGCCCAGTTGCAGCTCCTGTGCAGTTCCAGTGGAGAATTCTGCAAGGGAGAGTCAGACAGTAAGCAGAAGCAAAGAGGAAGGTCTTGAGGTGCTTCCAGAACTGGAGATGGTTCCCCTCAAGTTCAAGTCAGGCCGGAAGTCTGTTCCAGGGGGAGGGCCCTGCTGCGGAGAGAAATCTACCCCCAGCTAGTTGCTCTGAGAAGCGGATGACCCAGACATTCAAGGTGTGCATCACACACACCTACAAAACAGGCCATGGCCATCACTGTCATGTCACTCAAACCCTCCCAAACATCAACATGACATGGCAAGCAATACCCATACACCAATGCAGTAACGATAAGGTACACATTGCCATGTCCTAAATGTACAGTGGCATCGGACACTGCTGCCTGACCCGGAATCAGATGAAATGACAGATCAACAAAATCTCCCACCCAAAATAAGTCATTTCCAAATGCATTACAACAGTCGTAGACGTAACATCACAATGAATGCCTGTCTACATGCACATTATGCATTGCAAAATCAACACTGCAGCTCATGTGTGCAGTGTCCTACTCCTGCATCACACTGCTCAGCGCACAGCACAGTGAACAGCCATTGTGTGTGATGCACACCCTGAGCATCACATCTAAGTGACAGACCACGTCAAACATCAAATTAGGCATGTACTGGATCCATGATTGGTCACAGAACATGTGCTGCCGGGACACAGTGGGCACCAGAAGGCAAACAGTGTACACGTGGATATGCAAGGGTGGGAGTACATGTAGTGCATCAGAGTGCAAGTGTGTGGTTCTGCAAGGACATGCACTCCACATATGCATGTGCACTCAAGTGACCATCAGTGTTCCCTACACATCACATGTGAACATCCACCATTTGTACACCCCAGCATGTCAAACCACAACTATCCCCTCGCACCTGAAAGGAAAACACAACACATGAACAGGCATTAATCAGCAGAACACAACATGTACATAGGATACCACCATTACTATGTCAGAGTTCCAATCACACTGCAGGGCAAGGCAACTATCAACAACAACCCCCCCCCTCACTCACAAATGACCATGACCCACTGAACAACTGCACCTGGGTCATGGAGCCTCCAAACCTCAATTCCACCTGGCCACAGGATCACCTTTACCCTTCGTCACCATCTCCCACCTTGTGTGTAAAAAGATGCCTGAACCCTCATAATCCACACTCATTTCCAAAATCACAAAATCCAAGGCATAGAAACGAACCCGAACACCCTCCAGTAGATGACCTGACGTAGCAGTACCTCACAAAGGCTAAGTACTACCACAATGATGCAACAACCAAGGTAGCACAGCAAAACAATGTCACGACAGGATGTGAGACATGTGTGGTACTTGACATAGGATGATGCACCATGAATGGATGTGTACTGTCACAGGTCCCCTGTACAGGCGCGGGAGTGTCACGAAACAACCACCCCACCATGTCCCGGGTGCCTGCAAGGTCAAACTCACACAGGCCCCTGAGACCCTGGTGGGGAATGAGGTTCAGGGATATGCAGTCGGGACAGGTGTTGACACACTGGATGACTGGAATGAGTGGCAGGAGAGGGGAGGAGGAATGACACATGAAACTAGGGAATGCACGAAAATGTACAACCTGCATGAACACATACACAATCCAAACAAACTTGGACATCATTGTCATGGCCTTCTGTAGTCCAGGCTCAGGAGTGGTACGAACCAACCACCCCCTCTAGGGTTTTGATGCCTGCAAGTTCGGGGCTTACACAGGCATCCGCAACCCCAGTGGGGAAAGAGGGTCAGGGAACGTTGCTTGGATAGGCACGGGAAGCAGGAACACCGGGTAGAGGGTACAGGTTTCAAAATTGCATAGGATCACGGGTGATTAGGGAGAAGAAAACATACCAAATTGAACCACACAGACATCCATGCATCAGTACACTCCCCAGCAAGCCTATGCTATGCAGAGCAGTTCGTAAGAAAAACAACAAGACACTTAGCTCTGGTTTTGAGTGCTGGCCTCCTGCCTGCGCACTCTCAGGTCCAGTTACAGGAGCACTGCAATGCTGCAAAGAGAGCCACAGTCAACAACCTGTACGTGCCAATTACACAAAAACACAACACCAAACATGCCCCATAGCAACAAACTACTCTACAAACAGACAATCTGTGGTTGATGCTTCGTACCCATATATAACATCACCCCTGTGACGGGTCATACACAGTCAATGCAGTAAGGCAGCCGCTGGTGGGTGCGTGGCAAATGGAACACCAATGTGTCACAATTCACACAACATGCAATGTTCCCTGGGTAAGCAGACAGACCCATATAGCAAGCCATGACTACCGAGCAAGTTGCGTACCACCATGACCGAAACAAAGTTGGCAGTGCATTTATCATGAAGGACGTGGAAAAGACATGCACTGCACCCGAGTATGTCCCTTGCTGTATGTCCCTGTGAGCTACCCCTTTCCATGTCTCGGAAGGCTACATGGTTGATACAAGTGCCTCAATGGACCATGGTGTACCGGAGGGTATGTGCCACTGCCCCTGCATGTGTCCCAGACAACCCTACTATCAACAGCCATCAGTCCATAAACACATCCGAGCTGCATTGCGTGCTTCAACACCAATATTCGTCTAAGCTCACCCTCAGTGCTGTGACTAAGCCTGCATGTGCAACTCGCCTGGTGCAAGCTTTGCTGTGTCTTGGCCCCCCTGTGATGCTCACCTTGCCTGGAGTTCCTTGGAACATGTCAGCAGTTCTAGGATGTGGGTCTGCAATCACTGTGCCTCTGCTTGTGCACACATGTGCATGTGGGCACCAACAAACGGGTCCAGAATTCCGTCGTCCAATGGGCCATGTCTGCTGGCAAAGGTGCTCTGGAGGCTCATCCCCCTGCAGAAAGGGCATGAAACACGTGATTAATGCTTCAAAGTCATCTGTGTGTGTGTCTCATCAGGCATCTCATTACTTGACCATGTCAGAGAGTCACATCACAAATCACACCATCAGTCCGTCTTTCACCTCCAAAGTGTGGAACACTATCTACAGCATGAATTGCAACAAGCACATGTACAGGAAAGATATGAAACATACTACACAATGCATAGCAATCAATGTCCACATTAATCATGACACACCCCATCTAGCAAAAGCTGAACAGTGGACAATGACACCTAAATCATCCCCACTAGGGGTGTCAACACAAATCACACAGCACCAGACATGCCACAGATATGACAGTCCAATGCCCTTGTGTAAAATGCTGTAACACCGAACCATCCTTGCGAGCCCATGGATAAGGGAGGCAGGAGTGGCATATGTGAGTCAAGGACCCCAAGCAGCAAACACATACACAAGACAACCATGAAGGGCCCAGCTGGAACAGACAGTGGATGCCTTCAAAAGCCACAAAGCACCGCACCGTCACATGAAAGCACAATAGACTAGCAATTTTAAACTAAATCAACTATTAGCTAATTACACTAACTATGGAAACCCTACATTACCTATTTAAACTAACTATCAAACAGAAACTTAACTAACTAAACTAAAAGAAAAATCAAAAATGGCCACATACGACCCGGGGGGGAGGGGAGGCACCCAGGAGGGGGGAGGTACAGGGTGCTGCTCAACATCCACATGCGATGATGCTGAGCCAAAAAAAATCCTCCATGGGCTCAACGCCTGCACAGCACGACCTATGTGGGAGATAGATGGTCGTCCGAGTCTGGCTCATCCTGGAAAGGAGAAAGTGGCACAGTGGCCTGGCCACGCCTAGCCGCAGCTTGCCCCTCGTCGGCAGCAAGTCTGCTGGATGGGTGAGCCTGGTTCTGTGTGGCGATGTGACGTAGGTCTGCATGCAGAACCTCACGTGATACACGTGCTTCCTCTTGCAAGGTAGCACGTGTAACACGGAGTTCCTCCTGTAAGGCCTGGCTGGACAACCGCTGCACCTCCCGGCAAGCCTGTAGCACAGCCGAGATGGTACGCTCAAGCTGTGCAAACTTCTCCTCTGCCTGCTGCCTCTGGGACATCATAAGGACACCCAGAGTGGATCTGAGGGAAGCATACTCCTCCCTCAGGGCATCCATGTGCGCCTCTGCGTGAGCAGCAATTGCTTGACGCAGAGACGACATTTCAGCCTGGCGTGCCCTGTCTGAGGCCGCCATGCCCAGCCTGAGCGAGCGGGCCGTGGACCGTCCCGCCTGCTGCTGGAGAAGCACCTGCCTAGCAGTGGGGAGCATAGATCGGGCCACACGCTCCATGCTCTCAGCGATGTTCTCCATTGCTGCCCCCTGCCGTTCGGAATCGGCAGTCATGTCTTGCTCCCACTCAGTATACAGCAGTTGCGCGCGGCGCACGGCGACCGCGTTGCCGGGCTTGACCCCTGCGGGACCCAAGGACCGGGGGTCCTCGCTGTGTTGGCACCGCCTGCGGCTGCACGACTACATGCCCCCGTCGACGTGATGTCCCAGGCACATTAGTGACTGGTGTGGAGGGTGACCCTGCGTCCCGATCCACCACGGGCAGAGAAACCAAGACTGTCTGATCCCTCAGTGCAGGTGTCGCAGACAGAGGAGTGTCCACATCAGAATCACTCACCCCTGACACATGGACTTGATGCTCATCCAACTCAACATGGACGTCAGAGTCGTCATCAAGGCTGGACTCATAGGCAGCCAGAGACAAGATGGACTTCAGCACTTGGGGGTTTTCGTGGCCTACCACCCCACGACCCCCACTAGTGCTGGGTTGATGTGGTGTTACCAACCCTGTGTCTGGCATGACAACACCATCCTCCGCCTCCATTGCGTCATCACCTGAAAAATAGAGAGAAAAAGGTCAATACACATGTCAGAAGCATACGACACACACACACACCGACAGCAAAGGCATCCGGCAGACATGTGACACACAACATATGACCTGTGTATTGACAGGCAGTGTTGACTGGCATCAACAGCTTAATGTGATTCAAATTACAACACTGCAAATGATGCTGGGACAGTGGGCAGGACACATGATGGAAACTCCGGAGGCCGCCCACGTGTGAAGAAGACACAACAAGAGTTGGACAGAGTCATTGGCCATTGAACAGGCTGAGGCCTGTGAGCCACACAGATTGTCAGAGCCTAAACATGTGTGCAACGCAGGACTGAGCAACAGTTGACATGGGAAGGCTGATGAGATGGCAGGCAATGTATGTAACCAAGGACTTATATTACAGTGATCATCCAGTCAAGGACACATAGGGGCATGCGTGCAATGCACATGGAGCATGAATGGGCACTCATGTCCCTGCGGGACATCTGACCCAGGCACAGTACAAGTGAGATACCCTGCTTCGAGTACTAAGGCTGTACCACACGGCATATGTCTGGCAGATTCTACGCTGGAAGTTAGCATCTACACAGGACACATGAACAAGAAAGTACACATTGGCAAGATTGAAGCAGACCAGTGCAAAGGTGGAACTGGGGTGCAGAGTGGCGGAGGAGGGGCAAGGGAGCATGCCTACATGGAGTCCCGCATGCAGGCAGAGGAGACATGCATGACGGTAGCATTGCATTACTTACACATCAGAACCATGTACACGTCACATGTAGCAGCAATCATGCACAACACATCCCACAAGTGAAACACACACGTCCTCAACAAACACGCATCAACACTCACTGGACTGGGCATCAAAGTCCAGCTTCTCTCCCACTCCTTCGACCAATTCAGGTGGTATGAACTCCGCAACGAGAGCCTCATGCGGAGTGAGTTCTTCCTCCTCTGGTGCAGGCCCACCGCCAGTCACCAGAGTCAAGTTGTAATTTGAGGCACGCTTGGCCTTAGTGCTGCGCTTGATGTCATTCCAACGCTTTTTGCACTCCTGTGCCGTGCGCACCTCATGGCCGAATGAACTGACATGTTCCGGAACATGCTTCCAGTGGGTGTCACGTTGGGCAGCCGTAGTCTGACTATTGGCACCCACTAGCATGTCACGGCTGTGGCCCCGCACGTAGTCCACGAGGAAGTCCAGTTCCTGCTTACAGAAAGGCTTCTTCCTCGACGTGCATCCCCCGGAGCCACAGGGGGTGGTGGCATGGCTGCACCGACACATGGCACAACATTGTGCTCAAGTGGCGCACCCCTGCCTCTTCCCCCTCTGTGGCTGCCCTGGACACCCTGGAGTCCCCCTACTCCCTGGTCACCATGGCCACGTCCCCGACCACGCCCGCCACGAGGAGTACGCCCAGCTGAGGCGCCCCTCACCTTTGGTGGCCTCCCAACCATGGCACAGATGTAGTAGTGCTGGCACAGATGGAGTGGTGCCAATGGGAGGTGTACACCACAATTGACCTGGGCAATTGGGGTGAAGGGGGTGGGAAGCAAGATGTTAACAGCCCCCCTGCACCTGCAGAGCTGTATGTGACCCCGGTGATGTGGTGACGGGTCACGCAATGCTCAGGCACCCCAAAACTGTAGTAAAACCGTGCACGCAACCCTGCAGCCTACGTGCGTGGATTCAACCTCCCGCAGTACGCGGTGGCACCCAGTAACACGAATAACGCATACGCGTGGGACATGCAGGCTACTATGACATCGAAAATGGGTGCGATACACAGGGGCACCCGCAGTGGGAAAAAGAGCGTGTGCGACTCACCGTCTGACTAGCGCAATGCAGAAAAACACGCGTAGCCAATACCCCCGCCAAAAGAAGAGATACGTCCTTGATAGCTGTGAAGTTGTGATGGCGCGCGAAACAACAGGAAGCAGCAACACACGTCGGTCTCCACGAAAGGCACGTACAGCGAACTGCTGGGCCCGCTCACCTTTAACCCGTGCTGAGGGAAACGCACACGCGCGTCACGTCACTTAAGCGCATGGGCCCTTTCCTCGTATTACATGCAGACGTGCAGTTTTTCATGCGTGCTTACGCGCATGGGCCCTTTCCTCGTATTACACGTGGACATGCAGTTTCCATGCGCGCTTACGCGCATGGGCCCTTTCCTCTATTACACGCGGACGTGCAGTTTTTCACGCGCGCTGAAATGCCCATGCACGTCTGTACGCGTCACGTCACAGGTGCGCTTGCGCTTGAGGGGCCTTCTGTCCAATGAAAATGCGTATGCGTGCAGACGCGCTTACGCGCTAAGGGCCTTTCCTCGAATTACACGCTGACGTGCAGATTTTTCACGTGCCGCATCACTCCGTATCAAGCTGGCCACGCGTAAGCACACGGAAGACCACGCTCCTGCCCAGAAGGCCGAACTACTGCCCCCCAGAGCCCCGAGCACGCTCCCACCTGCCATCTGCTGCTGCCTGACTGCCTGCTGCCCACGTGCCCTGCCATTTGCTGCCTGCACATCAGCCAGGGGTGCTGTTGCTGTGACCACCCCTGCTGGAACCGAAGACTCCCGACTGGGATTCCATCGCTCCACAGCCCAGCCCCAGGACCCAGTTGCCCACCCACTCCTGCCTCTGGGGTTGTCATGTCGGGGCAAACACCATCTGGGACCACTGACAACCCCCGGCCAGAGAGGCAGAGGGGCACCAGCTTCAGTGCCACCGAAGTTGGTGTCCTGGTGGAGCAAGTCCTGGGGCAGTATGATGCCCTCTTCGGAAGTTCCCACGCCGACAAGGAAGGACGGACTCGGATCTGGACTGACATCGTGACTGCCATCAACGCGGAGGGGGTGGCAGTCCGTGACTTACAACATGTCAAGAAGCGCTGGGAGGACTTCAGGTCCAGGACCCTGAACAAGGCCCGGGGCCTCTTGAAGGTAGCGGATGCCAAGGGGCGCCGGGGCCACTTGTCGGAAGAACAGATGAGGGTCCTGGAACGCATATCCCCAGCGCTCCACGTCCAGGTCCTTGAGAAGCAGACCCGTCTGGAGTCGAACGGTGAGTGTACATGCCTCCTGATTGTGAGCAGTGCGTGTGGTGATTATTCAGTAGTGTGCAGGTTGCACATATGTTTGTATGGGGTCGAGTATGGGTGGGGGTGTACAGGGCCGTGGGGCTGACACATGCGAGGGCTGTAATGTGTGAGACATGGTTGGTGCTTGTGTGTGTAGGCTTGCATGCCAAATGCAGTTGTGTGGGCACACATGTTTGGATGAATGTGTATGTAAGTAGACATGTCCGTGATGTCACGCATGTATGTTGTTTTTGGCTGCATGTATCAGCACTGTGTACATGTGCATGTGTGTATATTTGACAAGAGTGCAACAGTGATGCAACATGGATGCATGTGACAGCGGTATGTGGGAGCCTGATTTGCAGATGTGACATGGATGCCCGTCTGAACACTGCGACACTTGGCAGAGGTGTACACATGCATGCAAGTGTGTGTACATGTGTGGTGCACTTCTTGTGTTGCATGTGATGTCTGGCTCACCTTTGGCTGCTCATGCTGTTGTATGTGTATGGATGGTGGTGGCAGTTGCGATATGGCTGTGGTATGGCTCATGTGTGCGAGTTGTAATGACATGTGTGTTGGGGATTGTGATGACATGTCTGAGGTTTGCCAATGCCACTCATGTACAACTGTCATGTGTGTATGGGCCTCATTAGGACCCTGGCGGAGAGGGTATTACGCCAGCGTAGTGCATGGCGTACCTCTCCGCCATACTACGAGTTCCCGTAGCGCCATGGAGGTTTTCTCCGCCTGGTTTTACCAGCCGGAGAAAACCATGGCGCTACGGGACCTCGTTGTTAATTACGCCACCGTATTTTACGGTGGCGTAATTAACTCCTTCCCCACTCCCATTATACCCTATGGGGCAAAAATGGGAATGGGGAAGGGCAGAATGGGGATTGGGGATTTACCGCTCCGCCGAGGTCGGAATGGGGCGGTAAATCCGCCAACCCCCATGGCGCTATCGGCGGCTTTCCGCCATGCTTCGCGGTGCATTTAGCACCGCGAAGTCCGCCTGGGTCGTAATGAGGCCCTATGTGTCCGTTGTACAGTGCCCTGATGCCTGTGTTTTGTTTCTCCCTGTCTGCAGCGTCAACTGATGAAGAGGGCGGAGAAGGTGCTGTGGAGCACAGCGGCGGGGATCCCACCGCCAGCTGGAGACGCAAGGCCCGGCTCCCCTCCCATGTTGTGATCTTGTCGGGGAGTGAGGAGTCCTGTGCCGCGTCCCAGGCCGCAGCTGCCGGGGGGAGGTCCAAGAGGCGGAGGTTGGAGTTGGACTCCTCGGCAGCAGAAGGGGCAGCTGGGACCCCACGGGGCCCAACAGGGGAAGATGGCACGGAGTCATCCAGGTTGGTGGGGGGGTTGGTGGAGGAGGAGGCCGTGCAAGCACCAAAGACGGGGTCTGGAGGTGGGGATCCCACTGGTGCTAGTGGTGCAGTGCAAGACCAGGGACAGGAGGCAGCACAGGCCGCCGCGGAGGTGCCTGTGTGCAATCCTGTCCCTGATCCTGTCCCTGCATCATCTTGCACCAGCAGGGATGCCTACGTCCAGACCCGTTTTCAGGCAGGGGATGAGCTCATGTCAACTGGCCTTCCTCTGCCTGCGGACGTGGCTATCCAGGTCCGGGTTGAGCCTGTCCTGGCTGGTGTGGCGTTGCGTCAACGGGCCATGCGAGGTGACCTGCAGTCTTTTCATGAAGAGACTGCACGTCATCTCCAATGGCTCGTTGACCACGTCAGCCTGCTGGGACAGGTCACCCAGGCCGGATTCCTCCGTCTGATGGCGCTTGCTCCGACCCCCTCCTCAACTGGACCCCCTACGCGCCAGTCGTCCTCTGTGCCATCTTCCCACCCATCAGTCACCTGGGTGCCCTGTGGAGCTGCCTCTGACGGTGCGGCCAGGCTGGTGGAGGAGGCATCCCTGCCACAGTCGGGAGTCGGACGTCCAGAAGGGGTGGCCACATCTACGACTGCACCCCAGCCGGCGGAGGATGTGCAGGCAGCAGGAGGCAGTGCACGGGCAGAGGCACGGCAGCAGCAGCAACGTGGTGGGAGCCATGAAGGCTCGGGGCCTTCAACATCGGAGGGGCAGGCATCGGCCGGAGGGCAGGAGGACCCAGGACAGAGAGTGTCTTCCGTGTGGCAGCGGTTGGGCCACGCCATAGATGCGGAGCGGCAGCGGGCGGAAGAGGCACGGCTCACAATGGTCAGGGCGGAGAACTCCATGCGGAGGGCCCTGAGGCGGGCCGAGTGCCTCGAGGCAATCCGCAGGGGTTTGGAGGTGGAGACGTCGACGGCCCTGCGGACCCTCGGGGCCATGGAGGAGGACCGCCTCCGGGACATTGAGGAGGAGTTCGATGATGCCCTGGCCCGGGACATCCACAAGTGAGCCGTGAAACTAGTCCGCTGCCCTTGTACATAGTTATGTAGGTAGTGTTAGGTTTCATTTTTGTTTTTATTTTATTTGGACCTTTCGGACATTGGCCACATTTTTGTATATAGTTTATTTTATTAGTTAGTGTAGTTAGATAGGTTTCCTTTATTTTGTTGGGATAATGGACCCTCGCTTGTTCCCATGTACATAGTTCACAGTTGGATTGTATTTTTTTTTGACTTTTTAACCATGGAGCAATGGCTTTCTTTTTTATTTCCCATTGGATTTTGTTTTGTGGACATTGACTTTGGACAACATTACTTTGGAATTTTGTTTTTGGTTTTGCTTTTTTTAACGGACATGCTTCTTTTCATTTTTGTACATTCACGTTTCTGTTTCTTCATTTTTTATTCTATTTATGTTTCCTTTAATACATATTATTTTTTGGTGAACTTCAATGTGTGGTATCTCATTGGTTTCATGCATTTCATGATATGTGTTTTGAGATTCACTGACACCCATTGGGTGTATGTGAGGGAAATGTGTTTGTTTCGGAACTTGCAATTGGTGTTCTGTGATGTAATTGCAAATTATGAGTGGGTGGATGCAATACTCGGGTGGGTGTTTTGCATTTGGAGGCTGACCATAGGGACCAGGGATCTAGATTGTGATTACATGTTGGCTGGGGAACATGAGTTGCACATGGGTGGGGGCCTGGTGGCAGGTGCCCCACAGTGCTGGGGGGTGGGGGTGCTGGGAAACATGGGTGGGGGCCTGGTGGAGGCTGCCCCTGGTGACTGGGGGGGTGGGGGTGGTGGGAGACATGGGTGGGGGCCTGGTGGAGGCTGCCCCTGGTGACTGTGGGGGTGGGGGTGCTGGGAGACATGGGTGGGGGCCTGGTGGAGGCTGCCCCTGGTGACTGGGGGGGTGGGGGTGGTGGGAGACATGGATGGGGGCCTGGTGGAGGCTGCCCCTGGTGACTGTGGGGGTGGGGGTGCTGGGAGACATGGGTGGGGGCCTGGTGGAGGCTGCCCCTGGTGACTGGGGGGGTGGGGGTGGTAGGAGACATGGGTGGAGGCCTGGTGGTGGGTGCCCCTGCACTGCTGGGGGGTGGGGGTGGTGGGAGACATGGGTGGGGGCCTGGTGGAGGCTGCCCCTGGTGGCTGGGGGGTGGGGGTGGTCGGAGACATGGGTGGGGGCCTGGTGGTGGGTGCCCCTGCACTGCTGGGGGGTGGGGGTGTTGGGAGACATGGGTGGGGGCCTGTTGGAGGCTGCCCCTGGTGACTTGGGGGTGGGGGTGGTGGGAGACATGGGTAGGGGCCTGGTGGAGGCTACCCCTGGTGACTGGGGGGGTGGGGGTGGTGGGAGACATGGGTGGGGGCTTGGTGGAGGCTGCCCCTGGTGACTGGGGGGGTGGGGGTGGTGGGAGACATGGGTGGGGGCCTGGTGGAGGCTGCCCCTGGTGACTGTGGGGGTGGGGGTGCTGGGAGACATGGGTGGGGGCCTGGTGGAGGCTGCCCCTGGTGGCTGGGGGGTGGGGGTGGTGGGAGACATGGGTGGGGGCCTGGTGGAGGCTGCCCCTGGTGGCTGGGGGGTGGGGGTGGTGGGAGACATGGGTGGGGGCCTGGTGGTGGGTGCCCCTGCACTGCTGGGGGGTGGGGCTGGTGGGAGACATGGGTGGGGGCCTGGTGGCAGGTGCCCCACAGTGCTGGGGGGTGGGGGTGGTGGGGAACATGAGTTGGACATGGGTGGGGGCCTGGTGGCAGGTGCCCCACAGTGATGGGGGGTGGGGGTGGTGGGGAACATGAGTTGGACATGGGTGGGGGCCTGCTGGCAGGTGCCCCATAGTGCTGGGGGGTGGGGGTGGTGGGGAAGATGAGTTGGACATGGGTGGTGGCCTGCTGGCAGGTTCCCCACAGTGCTGGGGGGTGGGGGTGGTGGGAGACATGGGTGGGGGCCTGGTGGAGGCTGCCCCTGGTGACTGGGGGGGGTGGGGGTGGTGGGAGACATGGGTGGGGGTCTGGTGGAGGCTGCCCCTGGTGACTGGGGGGGTGGGGGTGGTCGGAGACATGGGTGGGGGCCTGGTGGAGGCTGCCCCTGGTGACTGGGGGGGGTGGGGGTGGTGGGAGACATGGGTGGGGGCCTGGTGGAGGCTGCCCCTGGTGACTGTGGGTGTGGGGGTGCTGGGAGACATGGGTGGGGGCCTGGTGGAGGCTGCCCCTGGTGGCTGGGGGGTGGGGGTGCTGGGAGACATGGGTGGGGGCCTGGTGGAGGCTGCCCCTGGTGGCTGGGGGGTGGGGGTGGTGGGAGACATGGGTGGGGGCCTGGTGGTGGGAGCCCCTGCACTGCTGGGCGTGGGGGTGGTGGGAGACATGGGTGGGGGCCTGGTGGCAGGTGCCCCACAGTGCTGGGGGGTGGGAGGGGTGGGGAACATGAGTTGGACATGGGTGGGGGCCTTCTGGCAGGTGCCCCACAGTGCTGGGGGGTGGGGGTGGTGGGGAACATGAGTTGGACATGGGTGGGGGCCTGCTGGCAGGTGCCCCACAGTGCTGGGGGGTGGGGGTGCTGGGAGACATGGGTGGGGGCCTGGTGGAGGCTGCCCCTGGTGACTGGGGGGTGTGGGGGTGGTGGGAGACATGGGTGGGGGCCTGGTGGCAGGTGCCCCACAGTGCTGGGGGGTGGGGGTGGTGGGAGACATGGGTGGGGGCCTGGTGGAGGCTGCCCCTGGTGACTGTGGGTGTGGGGGTGCTGGGAGACATGGGTGGGGGCCTGGTGGAGGCTGCCCCTGGTGGCAGGGGGGTGGGGGTGCTGGGAGACATGGGTGGGGGCCTGGTGGAGGCTGCCCCTGGTGGCTGGGGGGTGGGGGTGGTGGGAGACATGGGTGGGGGCCTGGTGGCAGGTGCCCCACAGTGCTGGGGGGTGGGAGGGGTGGGGAACATGAGTTGGACATGGGTGGGGGCCTTCTGGCAGGTGCCCCACAGTGCTGGGGGGTGGGGGTGGTGGGGAACATGAGTTGGACATGGGTGGGGGCCTGCTGGCAGGTGCCCCACAGTGCTGGGGGGTGGGGGTGCTGGGAGACATGGGTGGGGGCCTGGTGGAGGCTGCCCCTGGTGACTGGGGGGGTGGGGGTGGTGGGAGACATGGGTGGGGGCCTGGTGGCAGGTGCCCCACAGTGCTGGGGGGTGGGGGTGGTGGGGAACATGAGTTGGACATGGGTGGGGGCCTGCTGGCAGATGCCCCACAGTGCTGGGGGGTGGGGGGGACATGAGTTGGACATGGGTGGGGGCCTGCTGGCAGGTGCCCCACAGTGCTGGGGGGTGGGGGTGGTGGGGAACATGAGTTGGACATGGGTGGGGGCCTGCTGGCAGGTGCCCCACAGTGCTGGGGGGTGGGGGTGCTGGGAGACATGGGTGGGGGCCTGGTGGAGGCTGCCCCTGGTGACTGGGGGGGTGGGGGTGGTGGGAGACATGGGTGGGGGCCTGGTGGCAGGTGCCCCACAGTGCTGGGGGGTGGGGGTGGTGGGGAACATGAGTTGGACATGGGTGGGGGCCTGCTGGCAGGTGCCCCACAGTGCTGGGGGGGTGGGGGTGGTGGGGAACATGAGTTGGACATGGGTGGGGGCCTGCTGGCAGGTGCCCCACAGTGCTGGGGGGTGGGGGTGCTGGGGAACATGAATTGGACATGGGTGGGGGCCTGCTGGCAGGTGCCCCACAGTGCTGGGGGGTGGGGGTGGTGGGAGACATGGGTGGGGGCCTGGTGGAGACTGCCTCTGGTGGCTGGGGGGTGGGGGTGGTGGGAGACATGGGTGGGGGCCTGGTGGTGGGTGCCCCTGCACTGCTGGGGGGTGGGGGTGGTGGGAGACATGGGTGGGGGACTGGTGGAGGCTGCCCCTGGTGACTGGGGGGGTGGGGGTGGTGGGAGACATGGGTGGGGGCCTGGTGGAGGCTGCCCCTGGTGACTGGGGGGTGGGGGTGGTGGGAGACATGGGTGGGGGCCTGGTGGAGGCTGCCCCTGGTGACTGGGGGGGTGGGGGTGGTGGGAGACATGGGTGGGGGCCTGGTGGAGGCTGCCCCTGGTGACTGTGGGGGTGGGGGTGCTGGGAGACATGGGTGGGGGCCTGGTGGAGGCTGCCCCTGGTGGCTGGGGGGTGGGGGTGGTGTGAGACATGGGTGAGGGCTTAGTGGAGGCTGCCCCTGGTGGCTGGGGGGTGGGGTGGTGGGATACATGGGTGGGGGCTTGGTGGTGGGTGCCCCTGCACTGCTGGGGGGTGGGGGTGGTGGGAGACATGGGTGGGGGCCTGGTGGCAGGTGCCCCACAGTGTTGGGGGGTGGGGGTGGTGGGGTTACATGAGTTGGACATGGGTGGGGGCCTGGTGGCAGGTGCCCCACAGTGCTGGGGGGTGGGGGTGGTGGGGCACATGAGTTGGACATGGGTGGGGGCCTGCTGGCAGGTGCCCCACAGTGCTGGGGGGTGGGGGGGAACATGAGTTGGACATGGGTGGGGGCCTGCTGGCAGGTGCCCCACAGTGCTGGGGGTGGGGGTGGTGGGAGACATGGGTGGGGGCCTGGTGGAGGCTGCCCCTTGTGACTGGGGGGGTGGGGGTGGTGGGAGACATGGGTGGGGGCCTTGTGGAGGCTGCCCCTGGTGACTGGGGGGGTGGGGGTGGTGGGAGACATGGGTGGGGGCCTGGTGGAGGCTGCCCCTGGTGACTGGGGGGGGTGGGGGTGGTGGGAGACATGGGTGGGGGCCTGGTGGAGGCTGCCCCTGGTGTCTGTTGGGGTGGGGGTGCTGGGAGACATGGGTGGGGGCCTGGTGGAGGCTGCCCCTGGTGGCTGGGGGGTGGGGGTGCTGGGAGACATGGGTGGGGGCCTGGTGGAGGCTGCCCCTGGTGGCTGAGGGGTGGGGGTGGTGGGAGACATGGGTGGGAGAATGGTGGTGGGTGCCCCTGCACTGCTGGGGGGTGGGGGTGGTGGGAGACATGGGTGGGGGCCTGGTGGCAGGTGCCCCACAGTGCTGGGGGGTGGGGGGCTGGGGAACATGAGTTGGACATGGGTGGGGGCCTGCTGGCAGGTGCCCCACAGTGATGGGGGGTGGGGGTGGTGGGGAACATGAGTTGGACATGGGTGGGGGCCTGCTGGCAGGTGCCCCACAGTGCTGGGGGGTGGGGGTGCTGGGAGACATGGGTGGGGGCCTGGTGGAGGCTGCCCCTGGTGACTGGGGGGGTGGGGGTGGTGGGAAACATGGGTGGGGGCCTGGTGGCAGGTGCCCCACATTGCTGGGGGGTGGGGGTGGTGGGGAACATGAGTTGGACATGGGTGGGGGCCTGCTGGCAGATGCCCTACAGTGCTGGGGGTGGGGGGGTGGGGAACATGAGTTGGACATGGGTGGGGGCCTGCTGGCAGGTGCCCCACAGTGCTGGGGGGTGGGGGTGGTGGGGAACATGAGTTGGACATGGGTGGGGGCCTGCTGGCAGGTACCCCACAGTGCTGGGGGGTGGGGGTGCTGGGAGACATGGGTGGGGGCCTGGTGGAGGCTGCCCCTGGTGACTGGGGGGGTGGGGGTGGTGGGAGACATGGGTGGGGGCCTGGTGGCAGGTGCCACACAGTGCTGGGGGGTGGGGGTGGTGGGTAACATGAGTTGGACATGGGTGGGGGCCTGCTGGCAGGTGCCCCACAGTGCTGGGGGGTGGGGGGGTGGGGAACATGAGTTGGACGTGGGTGGGGGCCTGCTGGCAGGTGCCCCACAGTGCTGGGGGGTAGGGGGTTGTGGAACATGAGTTGGACATGGGTGGGGGCCTGCTGGCAGGTGCCCCACAGTGCTGGGGGGTGGGGGGGTGGGGAACATGAGTTGGACATGGGTGGGGGCCTGCTGGCAGGTGCCCCACAGTGCTGGGGGGTGGGGGGGTGGGGAACATGAGTTGGACATGGGTGGGGGCCTGGTGGAGGGTGCCCCTGTGCTGCTGGGGGGTGGGGGTGGTGGGAGACATGGGTGGGGGCCTGGTGGAGGGTGCCCCTGGTGGCTGGGGGTGCAGGGGGACATGCGTTGGTGGGCAGTAGTGCAACTTGACATGTGGGTTGGCTGGGGGGCATGGCCATGGTGGATGGGGTGCCTGCAGGACATGTGCAGGGTAGGCCCCTGTGCAATTCACGTGTGGAACTTCCCGCGCACCCCTGAAATACGCGTACCCTGCTCGCACGGGCCCAATTGCATGTGGAAATTCCTGCGCACCCCTGAAATACACGTACCCTGATGGAATCGCGTGTGGAACTTCCCGCGCACCCCTGGAATACACGTACCCTGCTGAAATTGCGTGTGGCACTTCCCGCGCACCCCTGAGATACGCGTACCCTGCTCGCACGGGCCCAATCGCGTGTGGAAATTCCCGCGCACCCCTGAAATTCACGTACCATGCTGAAATCGCGTGTGGAACTTCCCCCGCACCCTGAAATACACGTACCCTGCTGAAATCGCGTGTGGCACTTCCCACGCACCCCTAAAATACGCGTACCCTGCTCGCACAGGCCCAGTTGCATGTGGAAATTCCCGCGCACCCCTGAAATGCACGTACCATGCTGAAATCGCGTGTGGAACTTCCCCCGCACCCTGAAATACACGTACCCTGCTGAAATCGAGTGTGGCACTTCCCGCGCACCCCTGACATACGCGTACCCTGCTAGCACGGGCCCAGTCGCGTGTGGAAATTCCCACGCACCCCTGAAATGCACATACCATGCTGAAATTGCGTGTGGAACTTCCCCCACACCCTGAAATACACGTACCCTGCTGGAATCGCGTGTGGCACTTCCCGCGCACCCTTGAGATACGCGTACCCTGCTCGCACGGGCCCAATCGCGTGTGGAAATTCCCGCGCACCCCTGAAATGCACCTACCCTGCTGAAATAGCGTGTGGCACTTCCCGCGCACCCTTGAGATACGCGTACCCTGCTCGCACAGGGCCAATCGCGTGAGGTACTTCCCGCGCACCCCAGTGATACACGTAGCCCGCTTGCCGTGCTGGTACAGGGTTAGCGCAGCCCTTTGCGCTGGATTGGGTATATTGATGGCTTTTCCCTGCGCGAGAGGCGTTCTTGGAGGCGTAACTGGCGCTGTTGCAGGGTCGCTGCGCCACTGTGCGCCCCGGCTGGTTTTGGTGGCTGGAATCCATGAATACGCTGTGCGCGGAAATGGATTTTAGCGCACGCAGCTGGCGCAGGGATTCGCACGCGCACACTGTGCGCCAGCCGCGTGCGCCACTTGTGCGCTGAATTCTATGAATTACCCCCTGAATGTTTTCGGTGAAGAACATGGTGGACTTCCAAGAATTCTTGATATTGTTTCATAGCAACTTTATCAAGACGTTTCAAGAAAAAGAGGGTGTTTGTGAATGGTCTAAGATTAGTTAAGTCTTTGGGGTTTTTCCCCACTCTTTTACTAAAGGTGTGACCGTGACTTGCTTTATACATATGGGAACCTCTTCATATCTAAAGGAATAATTAATAAATCAAGTGAGAAATGGGCTAAAAATGTTTGCATTGGCTAAAATGATCTTAGAAGAATGTCCCTTGATCAGGTTGCAGGATGCATGCTTTTCATAATTTCCAAGAGTCCTGCTATGTTTATATCTTGGAAGATAAAGTCCTGTGTTTCCACCTCTGTAGTTCCGGAGTGATCACTGATCATGTCATGTGTACTTGTAGACAAGAGGTTAACTTTAGCGGTAGCCGCTACTGGTATTTTAATCTTATCTCTGGCCCTTAGTACTTTATCAGCACTTTATCTTCATTCCTGTCCCCTCCACTTCCTTTAAAACCAAGCACTTTGGGTATGATCTCAGAAGACAAAGTCGACTTGTCTCAAGGACAGGGACTGAACCCCTACAGCAGACCTCTTCTTTTAAAAGAAGGGTTCTCCCACGTCTTCACTGATAGACTCTTGGTCAAACACCTGAGGAAGATTTCATTTGTACCTCTTTTGAGAGGGTTGATCTTTCTAAAGCCCTCAACCACTGAGGTGAAGAGGGAGCAGTCCAAGGCAGAGGCAAGCTCTGCTCCCTAACCACTCTCAGGGCACATTGGGATTAATAAGGACCAGGACATGTCACTCTGCACCAATCCTCCCTACGCACGAGAGCAGACCCTGAAAAAACGAATTCTGCCTTGGCGCTGCTGGAGTCAGTCGCGCAGCAGCATGAGGACCACATCAACTAAGGCTCTGTGTTCTCCAGCATCAAGCCAGTCAAACCACATTCTGACAGCTTTCACTGAAATCGAACCAGCGTGATCCCCTGTTGTGCTTTTGGCATTCTACTGAACCTTGAAAGCACCGTGCGGCAACTTTGAACCAGCTCAATGCAGAATTGTGCCTTGCCGCCGCTGTCACCTGCTTGCCTCGAATCGCCGCTCATCACCGGACTCGACATGAACCTCTGGAGTGTCACTCCACGACTCGAACCAGTAGTTACTGAACAACTGAACCTGGCTCCACCTCCATCTGTTGCTTTGTTGAAGCACACACCGGAACATCAGGATTGTTGCTTTGAATCATCAATTACCTTTGATTGGAACCACTGCAGCATCAACCCTACCCAGCAGCTAGTACACGTCTCGAACCGGCTCGATTCTGAACAGATTCTTGTGACCCCTCTGACCTGTAACACTGGAGCGCCGCCTTTCAATAAGGGGTGAACTGACCTCACAGGCATGACGGGGCCCCCCGAAACTCCGGCCATGCGGGGACCCCGCTGCGCAATGTCCTGTAGAAGGGTCCAGCCTTCAGAGCCAGAGGCTTCTTAGATATCATTTCTTTCAGAAGAAATGTTCCTGTTGCACCGCGGGATGAAACACCCACTCCCTCTGTGCAACCAGAAAATGCCATTGTTATGGAGCCAGAGACCCTTTGCGCATGATAGGATGGAACAAGGAAGCAGGGAATGGAGAGCCGTTGCTTCCTGGTTCATTGTCGGCGTGGCGCAGCTCAAGGAGCCGGATGGTCGTCTTCTTCCTGCCTTTTTAAAAGTGTATGTGCATGCGTGCATGCGACCAATGGTGTTTTTATGTGGATGGATGTTTGTTTATGTGCATGCAGGGGGAATTATGCAGATTATGTGATTGAGTGAATGTATAGTGGCTGCATGCGTGCCTGTGAGTGTTTGCTGTATGGTTGCCAGTGTGAATGGAGTTTCTGCAAGAATACGATCAGCCTGGCTTCAGGACACTTGCAAAATAAAGTCCCCGCTTTGGCTGTGAGGAGGGCTGGTTAAAAATACTACATATCAGTTGGTAAGGGTGTGGCGCAGTTTCTTTTAATGTTCCTATCTTGTCAAACCTTCGCCTCCCACTGTAAGCCTGCACCCACCTAAGGCAAATTTAAGAATTGATGCACATATAGTATGGTGTTATGCATTGGGACACAGACTTTGCTCAGCCCATACAGGCTTTGAGCCCTTCCCCTTACTGTGTCAATAACATGCTAGCCAGGCTTGTACTATGGTGTTGTGGGTTAGGACAGAAGCTTTTCTTAGCCTGCTTAGCCCATTTGTGGCATGTCATTTTGAATGGCAAATCCAACAGGAGTTTGTCTTCTGCAGGGATAGTAGCTGAGCCAGGCTTGGCATATTTTCTTATAGTATCATTATTGGCATTATGCACAGAGCAAAAATTAGCATGTTCTTATATGGGAATACTGACATATACATAGGTACTGCCAAGGTGGAGATTGTAAGGAATGCATGGTGGCAACAGTAAAGTAAAGACTGGCACAAGTGATCACAGTTCAAGGGTGTTTATTAAATTGTATGTGCAGGTTGGAAAAATGCCTAATCTAAACATAAATCTAAGATGGGAGCAAGCTACGACCATCAAATAATAATAAGTTAGTCCTAGTGGTATCTTGTCAAATAAAAGGGCCTATACTAAGAAAAACCTATTGCCAATCCTTACGCTAAATACAAAAGAGTATGAGATAAGGTTCACAAGAAATAAAGAAGTGTTCACAAATGATAAGTCAGGATGTGGTAGCCCAGGGTTTCCCTTCCCACGTTTTGAGCATGGGACAAGGTTGGACACCTGAGCACAGCACATGCTCGAGCTTTCCCAGCACAAGAAAACAGTTCTGCTCTCCGATATCACGACTGTAGGTGGTTAAGTCTCATTTCTACAAAAAGTCTCTTGCCTCCGAGGACCTGATGTGTTTAAAACAATAAACAAAAGTTCCTTTCAGCTTGTACATTTGTCTTTTCACCCCTGGATCCCCCATCTTCTGGGCTCAGATCCACAAACAATTCATATCGATATCAGGACCTTTGGTGGTTGTCTCTCTTGCTTCCAAGGGCCTGATGGGTTCAAAATAACAACAGTTCAGTCGAGATTGCACTTGGGGAGATGATTCTTCACCCATAGGTCCCTCTCTTCCGGGCTCAGACCCCTCTCGAGTATCAGCCTCCCTCCATCGGGTTCACTCTGGCTTGTATGTATTTCTCTGCTGAATTCATGTGTCAGTGGAGTGATGGTTTTCCACCCCTGTATTCCCCCTCTTCCGGGCTCAGACCTTTCTCAAATGTTTGCCTCCCTCGTCGGGTTCACTAAGGCTCTCATTCACACGCTTTCTCCTTTTGCTTTAGCAAATCTTTGGGTGATGACTTTTCACCCTTGGGTCCCCCTCTTCTGGGCTTAGACCCTACTTGAATGATAGCCTACCTCTGTCGTGTTCACTATGGCTTGGTGTTCAAAACAATTTCTCCTTTTGCATTCACAAGTCTTAGGGCCTCATTACAGGTGAGGCTGTAAAGGGTTAATGGTGCCGGTAAAGGTGCCGGCGTCGTTAACCCGTACTGCCTCATTACGAGGTCCCCTCGCGGGACCCGCTCTTGGTGTCTGGTCAGACCAGACGTCCTTTGCGGGTCTCGCGAGGGGACCAGCATGCTAACAATGGGCCTGTCACTAACAGCCCGTTGTTAGGCATGCTCCCCATTCCCATTGAGCCCTATGGGGGCTCAAATGGGAATGGGGATGATCTGGGTTCCCTGAATGGGGAAATACCGGCTATCCAAAGTCAGAATGGCCTGGTATTTCCCCATTCAGGGACCATGGACCCGGACCCGAGTTTGGAGGCAGCCATGCCCTTATTAAGGGCATGGCTGCCTCCAAACTCATAATGAGGCCCCCAGTGTCTTTTTAAACAGTTCACCGTGGACAACCCTCTTTTGGGTTCACTTTTGTCAACACACTGTTGATTGGGACTTTAGACTTCGCCCCTCTTTATTGGCATCCCTCCATTGGGCTCAGTCTTGCGACTTCATAATTCCTTTTACTTTCTTATAATGCAGGATTCTCAATGGTTTGTCGGTCAAATAATTTCGTCTGTACAGGATTTTACTAGACCCCTGTTTGAGCACTTTGACCTTTTCCTCACAGCTCTCCTAGGGCCTCCTGGTTACAGTAGTTTAATTGAATGCGGGATCAACCAGAGTCTCTCGAGTGAGCACCCACGTGGTGCCGTACCCCTCTGCTGCTGGATTTTGCTTAACAGTTTAGAGTTCTTTGAACTTTCCTCAATGTGCCACTTTGCGACTTTCATTCAACACAGTTTGGTTTCTTATCAATTATCCCCTCGACTCACTGGCTGTGATGAACCGGCTTTCCTCATATCTGGAGTCAAGGACGGTACCACGGTAGCAGACTGTTAGGGAGAATTCTCATCTATGGCTGATTTCCCTCACCTAGTGAGTCCCCCAGCGGCTTTGCTGGACTTCTGGAGTTTATTTTCGTTTCACTTGGTAAGAGTGAGAGCTTTTTCCCCACTCTTACCTGTGTTTTGCTATGTGTTTCTATCTGTTTTGTGATTGTGGATTCTGAAGTACACCACTTCAGTAGCCACCTTCTTTTTGTGTGTCACACAGCACCTTCAGTGCCGTGGCACAGGGTTGTCTTTGAGCCTTCCCACGACTCCATTTCTGAGGCGACTACCGTCCCCCAGAAAAGGGTAAAGTTACCATTAACTTTACTTAGTCAATTTACCAGAGATCCAGTACACCCCATCTTCCATGGAGTACTGGAAAGGGTTAATTTGTATCCCTTTTTATCTGTACCTCCTAGAGCATTGTTTCGCTCTTTTAACATTTAGACTTGGCTGGTGGCAGTGGTACCTACCCTAACTTTTCTACTGCGATTATATTAGATAAACATGGTATTGTTCTTGGCTATTATATTAGCCTCGAACATAAACCCGCTTGACCAAATCGTTTTTCTTTTGGCTCCGGTTGGGTTTATTCGCCATTTCTTTTTGTTAAAGTCCTTCTAGTGTTTTACTTTGCACTGCAAACTAGGTTTGCCTTCTTTGTTCACTGCCTTTTGCCGGGCTTCTGCTCAGAAGCTATCCTTAAGGTGCCTGGGTGTCTAGGTGGGCTGAATGTGAGGGAGGGGTGTAGTCACCCCCTGCACAGGGTATCCTAGGAAACCCAAGTCGCCCTTTGTCATGATGGGCCAGGGTAGCTGTCCGGGCTGGACAACCCCCCTGCTGGGTGATTGACAGCCAGGCTGTGTGAATAGGGGTTTTTCGCATAAAAGGCAGGTCTCTTGGGCTAGAAGTCAGAGAGTCGCCACTGGAACTACAAGGAACCGAAGAGAAGCGGAGAGAACGACGGCTGCTGCAACTACCCCGTCCCGCTGAAGCCTTGCTGCAGTCCTGAGCTATCTACCCTTCAACGACTAAGAGGAGATCCAGTCCGGAGTCTTCTTCCCTTGAGCCTGGTAGGGATAACCAGCTCATCTTCTACAGCCAGAGGATCCTCTTCCTTGGTCGAAATCGCTGCACACTGCTGTAGTGGTCCGGATAGCCACCTGAAGAGCCTCTCCTGTTTTTATGGAGCACCCCTTTTATTCCTCGTTGCTGCTGCCGGCTTCATCCCTGTGTGGTGCAGACCCCCTTCAGACGTCCTCCTTCACACCGAAGCTCCAGGAATCGTGGGTCTGCGGGAAACCAACAGGAACAGCTGCCAGGGCACCAGCTGCACCATTGGAACAAGGTACTGTGTTCTGCATGAGGAAATTGATTGAATCCCTTTTTCTTCATTTCCAAGGCTTGCCCTTGTCTTCCCTCCTTCTTATAACTTTTGCTTCCGAACATTGACAATATCGAAGTACTTTTTGCTACGTCAAATCGTGAAATGTCTGACTGTGGGATCTGCGGCAACAGGCCCTGGTGTCTTTCGACCCTGGCTCCGGCCCTTTGACTTTTGAATTCCTGTCTCTAAGTGTTTCTTGATTCTGCCTGCCTAAGCAAAATATTGCCTGTGATTTTTGCCTCCAACTCTCTCTGGGTATCTCAGGTGCTAAATGTGTTTTTGCCCCGGTAGCATTTCATGTCACGGATACGCGTTTATTTAGTAGACCGAACTGTCAAAAAGTGATCGCAATCGTATTTGCGGTAATGTTTTTGTTCGTAACACCGGTTCATTCAAACACAGGGTACTTACCTTGAGACTTACTGTACAAAGTGAATTGGCTAGTTGTAGTATATTTAACGTGTGGTTTTTGTTTAATAGAAGTTTTGTGTTTATAACAAATGGTTTTAAAATAAATGTACTTATATTTTTCTACCTGAAACCTTGAGTCAGTGCTTGATTGAGTCACAGTAATTGTGGTCCCTTTGTGTAATCTCTGCTACTGCTCATATACTCTTGAGATAAGCCTGGCTGCTCTGCCACTGCTACCACTCTGACATAGCGGTACAGGCTTGTACCAAAGGTAAAACTTGTTTTGCCACCTGTAGTCTTGATTGTGTGTAGTGGTCCCTAAGGGCACTGCACAGGATTCTGCCTAACACAGACGTCTTTCTCTGTCCTGATTATTAGCGTAGGCATGCCCACACACTATTGACATCTGCTGCAACACACTCTGGCTATTGTTTGCGGTCTTATGATTCCTTCCACTGAGGCTTCACAGGTCTGGGTCGGAAAGGGCAAGGTCGCTTCTCTCCTTGTCACCCTTTCTGTTCTCGCTGCCTTTCTCCTCCTCTTGAACTGCCGTGCCGGGATAGCTGTCACGTTGTGCGGTCTGCCTGGCTCATCGTGTGCTACCGTGCTCCATCTTTTATTCCTGTGGGGAAAGGAAAGGGCCGTCAGGTGTGTGTGATTCTGGTCAATTGCCTGACCCTTGTGTTGGGACATGTCAGGTAAAATGGCTCTGGTGTTAGTCCGTTGTCTTTCATGGTGTGCGAAAGTGTTTGTGTCGGAAAAGGGGGGTGTCCAGTATTTAAGTATACCACAGGGTAGGATGGAGAAAAGGTGTTACAAGAAGGGGGATACCACATCCCACCCGTCAGTGTCCCACTTCTACTACCGAGGACCCCCCCATCTAGGTGATCCTCCCGCACTGGTCCACCCCCAGGAACTGGATCCAATAGCGATGGCTGTGTCCTGGCCACCTGGATGGCAGATCCAGGGAGACTAGTCAGGGAGACACCTTCAGGTTTCTAACAACAAGTATGGGCACAACCAGCATGAACATGTTTTAATACTGGCATGTATTGTGGGCAAAGGCATTATGGAAATGCTTCTATGCACTTTTGGTGAATTTCATCTGTTGGATTTTTGGATTAAAACCAATTGCAATTGTCTGGCTTTCTAACCAGTTTTTCACATAAAGTGTGCTGTAAATCCCACCTTTTTGACCTGGTATTCACAAACATTTCTTGGGTAGGGAATGACCTTTCCTCACTCTGAACCACATTTGGTTGGTGGGGACTCCCGCACTATGTTTGCATGCTCTGGCATATTCGAGGGTAATGTTTATACCCCTCAAATTAACTTAATTGCCAGCTGCCAATTTGTGAATGGCTGCTGGGTGAATGAGTATGAATGTGTGCATGCAACGCCGGGCCCCAGGCAAGGGGCAGTGTATCATGGATGCTTACTTACATGTTTTACTGGTATTTTTGGGCAATGCCAACTTGATGAATGTTATTACATGGATGAGGGGTGGGGATTTATAGCACAATGGGGCAAACAGTCTGGGCATTTTCTTTCTTTGACATGGCATTTATTACACACATAAATAGCAAGGCCAACATGTGTGTTCTTAGGTTGGAGGCACTTGTGCAGTCAGTAAGTAAAGGTTTTCTTACTGTGGCATTGCATGTTTTACTGGTGTTAAAGGCAAAGTCAACATGACGAGTGTTCTTAACTATTGGGTGAAGGCATATGTGCAACCAAACAAGGAAATGCTTCCTTACTTTAGCAGTGTATTTTTTACTGGCATTGAGGGCAAAGTTAACATGAGCATTCGTACATGGTGTTTTGGGTTTGAGAAAGCAATTTGTGCAGCCTCAGTAACGTTTTCTTCTTGTGGCAGAAGAGTATTACTGGCATTAAGGACAAAGCCAACAAGAGAATATTCATACATGGGGATACTGGCAGAGCCAGCATGAACATGTTTTCTCATGGTGTCATAAATGTGCATGATATTATTGTCCACACGCAGAGTTGGCTGGTAGATTTGGGTGTCAGGACTCAGGGGCGAGGCACAGCCCTGCTGTTTCTACCCTTCCTAGGTCAAATATTTAAGGTTTGTTTATACATCTTTCGCCCTTTGCAGCATGTGGCATTTCTCTGCAGCAGCATGATCATCATGCACATTGCACATGCTTGGTGGTCCAGGCATGCCTGGCATGTGGCCTAGCCCGTGCTTTGTTGCCAAGCTTGGGGTGGGGGTCCTCAGAGTGGCTTGCAGGGAGGCCCACATATTTTGTGTTACGCCACTGACTGGCCTATAGGGAACTCTGGAGATCTGCCTGTAGGCCTCTGACCTTGGGCCTCGTGTGTGTTAACCTATTTTATTTCCACATTTTCTCATAGGAAAATTGTTGGGCTTGCTGAAAATGTGTAATATGGGGCCACTTTGAAAATGATTTACAGGGTCTCTTTTGGTTCCCGGTCCACCCCTGCTTTCAACTGCTCAGAGCTACCACATTCGCCCTGACTCGATGCCAGCTCGTCATTTGGGCCAACACGACTCACTGCAACCGACTGGGTACGATCCGCTCCCACAACAGCTCAACACTGTTTAACCGCCAAAGATACATAAAAAGGTACTATTGATCCATAACATCTAGCATGGTCCATTTTGGGCCATGGGTAATAGTTAGGCCCTATGTGCGCCCTGTTCATCAAAGACATAGCCTGTTTAAAGAACACTGTGGTTGTTGGCTTTCACCACTGTATTCTTACCCAGACTGCTGTATCTTTCTTTCCTTGTGTATTCTCTGTTCTTTCGACAGGGGAGGGTTTTGTGCAGTGCTTTTCTACTTAGTTATTCTTGCAGATGGTGTGTTTAATTAAAGTATACATATTTTTACAGAACTTTTATTGAACATTGCCTTTATTTTGGACTGTTATTCTTTGCTAATTAGGTTGTTAGTAAATACTGAATTACAATCACACCCCTCTTGAGAGTATAGCCTTCCCTTGGCCCACTTTACCACAAAAGGCAAAGGAGGTATCTCTCTCTTAACTTTTTTTATTTTGCCTATATGATTGGGATCACTGTTGGTTTGTAAAAGTGTGAGGGGTGAACCAATGGTTTAGCCACTACTCATCCTTATACTCCTGCAGAGCAGAAGTCATTTTGTCACAGTGACCCTAACGGAGGTCCCAATAACCTGTGGTATTCTACTCTCTCATACCCTTTGAATGCCCTCTTTCCCCCACTCCTACTCACCTTTTCTCCTTTCCTCAAGCCTGTGGGCACACTCTGGAGCTAGTGATTGGACCTCATGGTGGAACCTACTAGTCGTGTAGTAGCCAATGCAGTTCTCGCAGGGGGGCATCTGTAGGAGTGTTTTCCCCATATAGTCCCTGTGTTTTGGCTCCGTTTGTATGCCTGTTTTTTCCCCCGACTGCTAGGTGGACGACTAAGAGCTCATAAAGGGGCAGTAACATATTTTCAAGGACATGTTGTTTTTCTTTTCACTTGCTTCTCGCAAGCGACACAGTAGAGCTTGGCAACTTGAATGCTACCTAAGGGGTAACCAGTTATTTATACCAGCCCAGGGTCAACACACACCCTCAATGTGCTCACATATATGTGTATATTTGCCTCGCTTTCTCATTACTAGTAGTCTTCAAGGAACACTACCATATTTTAAAACTTGTTGCTTTTTATTATTGCTGTTTGCAAGTGACGCTTGAGAGGTTTGACAGCCTCTATGCAGACTAAGGGGCCTCTTTGTAGTTCATACCAGCCCAGTGCCAGCACCCTGCGTTGGTGCTTTGACATATATGTGTATAATTTGCCCACTAGCTCGGTGCATTACTAATGATTTTCAATGGAAACGTAAATATTTCAGACCGTGCAGTGGACTAACACAAAATTTGGGTGCCCCTCTGCGAGGCATGCTGAGGGCCCCCCAACTCGACAACAAATCACGGGTCGTGCCACACTCTGGGCCGGCCTAGATTACCATGCTTGTGTAATACGCATGAACATGCTGCTGAAGCGGTATGCCGCACACTTCAGTCGGAGAAAGATATAAATACGTTTCATGCAATATACAGCATACTGTATGAGAATAATTGGCTAAAAAGCCAGTGTTTGCAATTGTTTTTTAGGGTAACACCAATCCAATAGAAGCAAGTCATCAACAGTGCAGAGGAACATTAATGCTTTGCTATATAAAATGCCATGCCACACGAAAACATGTCCAAGTGGCTGCACAATGAAGACCAATGTAGACACGTAATAACATTCAAGTAAAGAATGCCAAGCCACATTTAGACATACTAAACCGGTTGCACCAAAATGCCAGTTGAAGCAATAACACTCATCAATAAGCGTACACGCATTCAAGCCCGCGTCTCTGCGGCCTCTAACAACATGCCCAAACTCTTTAAAATCTGCAAGGAACTGGCCAATCCTGTTGCGGTCTCTTCCTCTCCTGTTCCCGCCCAGGTCCTCTGTACGTCTCTGGCCTCTCACTTCTCTGCTAAAACTCAGGACATCCTCTCCTCTTCCTCTTCCTCTTCCTCTCTCGGCCCCCCTTTGGTCATCTCTCCCTCTTCTCCTGCTTTCTCCTCTTTCTCTCTGACAACACCTGACTAGGGTTCTAGAAAACTCCAATCTATGAAAGTGTTGTCCAGACAGGTGCTCCCCTGCTCCTCCAGAACCATCAAGGACCATATTGACACCCTCGCTCCAGCCTTGGGCAATTTCTGTAATCACTCTTTTGCCACTGGAACATTCCCCTCTCCCCTTAAGCACTCCCTTGTGCACCCACTCCTCAAGAAGACGTCTGCCAATGCTACCTGCCTGGCAAACTATCGCCCAATCTCCATCACCCCTTTCCTGGGCAAACTCTTGGAAAAGCTGGCAATCTCCCAGCTTACTCTCCACACTGAATCTGTTTGTTGTCTCCATACCATCAGTCTGGCTTCAGAGCTGCTAGAGGCACAGAAACTGCACACCTGAACACCCGTGAAAATCTGTTCTCTAACCTTGATTCCAGCATTCTTTCTGTCCTCAGCCTCCTTGATCTTTCCTCTCCTTTCGACATGATCAACCATGCCATCCTGATAAATTGACTCTGTGAGAACCCGGGCATCACAGATCAGGCCCTGGAGTGGCTGACCTCTTTCCTCTAGGACTGCATCTCCCAGGTCCAACTTGGTCCCTTTCTCTCTGCCACCTCTCTCTCTACCTGTGGCATTCCCTAGGGCACTATCCTCTCACCCTGGTTTTTCAACATCTATTTGGCCCCTTTGGCCCACCGGATCTCTACCGTCTCCTCTAACTTTCAGTGTTATGCAAATGACACTCAGATTTTCTTCAGGCTCCCCTCAGCCTCCTCTCCTCTCTCGCTCATTCCTGACTGTCTATCCACAACTCAGGATTGGTGCGCCTCCAATGATCTCTGCCTTAATGCCAGTAAGACGGAGATCCTTCTCATTGGGACCCCTGCCCCTGCTTTCCCTCTCTCCCTTCGGCCGCCTGCCTTGGGCCCTCTTCCTTCGCCCTCCTGTGACGCAAAAATCCTTGGTGTCATCTCTGACTCCACTCGCTCTTTCTCTCCTCACATCTTGGACATCGCCAAGAAGTCCCACTACCAACTGCACCCCCTCAAGAGCCCTGGTTCCCTCTATACTGCAACAGCCTCTTTCTCAATCTACCTTCCTCTACTCTCCGCCATCTGCAACTAATCCAGAACAGGACTGCAGGTCTTATCCTTGGCCTCAAGCCCAGGAAGTGTATCTCTTCAGCCGTGAAATCTCCCCGCTGGCTCCCATGGCTGCAAGGATCAAGTTCAAGACCTTTGCATTGTCGGCAAGGCTTTCTGGGGCCAGGGCCTGCACTGCATCCAATGCTCTCTTCCAAAATACCTTTTTTCTCGAGCCCTTCGCTCAGCTACCTCCAACTCTCTAACGGTTAGATGCTTCTTCAGGGAGAGAGTAGGGGGTAGATCTCTCTCCTCTGCAGGTGCCTCTCCCGGGAATGGCCTCCCTGCCCTTCTCAAACTTGAGCCGAACCACCTGAAGTTTTTCGGAAGCAGCTCAAAACTTTCCTCTTCTCCTCTGCTTTCTCTCTCTCCCTCCCCTGCTGACCTACCTGTCTACTGTACCGACTGGTTGCTTGGCTATCCTCAGAGTCTCACTGAGTCCAGGCTCTTTCTTCATCAGTCACCCTTGCACTGCCTCTGGCCCTACCACACACTTAGGGGCTGTAAATGTAACCCTACAGTCCCTTGTTCTTCTTGCACTACCCAGAGCCGTGCTGCCCTGGCTGCTCTTACTCAGAGCATTGCTGCCTGTCTTCCCCTCCCCTCCTCCTTCCACTTCTCGTTCTCGCACTTGCACAATCTGAATGACACAAGGCCTAGTAAGACTGTTTTTCTTGTCCATGCTCTGTCTTCCCTCCCTTGTCTTGTCTCGCCTAGAAACACTTGTGTACAGGTGTGTTATAAATGACTTATCATATCACATCATTGTATCACAGATGCCCATAAAAATATACAATGGCGCACTAAGAAACGGCTAGACTGGCAGCACCCAAATGCTAGTCTAGCCAGGTAATTACACTTAGCAGGACTGCTTTATCAGAAAAGCCCAGTAAAAAAAGTGATACCAAACTGAGGAATGACTAGACTGGCTGCACCAAAAGGCCTCTCTAGCCACTAACATCACATATCATGCCTGCTTAGCCTGGACATGGACAACCATTATGATTTATCGCACAATCCCACCCCAACACATCCTTTCCTACCCCCTACCCCAACCTCCAAAATCAGCTCCTTGCCCCAGAATTAACTCCTTGTCACAGTGCTTACATATGAGGCTCCTTGCCTCATAGGTAAGTACTGGGATGAGGAAGAGTGGGACTAAGAGTAATGAAGAGTACAGGTAGCTAAGTCAGGCATTACCTTCATGTACCTCTACCTCATCCCAGAACTTGTGTATGAGGCATAGTGCCTCATACACAAGCACTGCCTCATACACAAGTACTGGGACGAGGAAGAATAGGGCTAAAAGTAATTAAGATTACCAATAAGTAATCAAGGCATTAAACACAAGCAGTGTCGAAACACCATTGAGCTGAATGGGCTTCAGAACTCACCCTCCTGAAATTTTGGGCTATGTTGACTCGACCTGGCTGACCTACAGAGCAGTTGCCAGACAGAAAAGGACACAGATGTTAAACGCCACCCTGGTTTTGCTGTTAACAAGGGCCCAGCAATTACTAACATAAAGCATTTCACTGTTAGTAGCTGCATTCAAATGCCACATTTTTTAGGCAATAGAAATCGTGATGTGGGTTTAGTACTTCCATGCCAGGGGAGTGATTGGAAGGGTAGAGAGGGAACAGGAGACCGCTCATTCTCACAGCAGTCCATAAGTGGGTGCTTTCAGACTTAAAGAAGGGTGTTAACTGCTTGTAACATTGAAACTGCACTAGAATAGTCTCATTAAAATGCGTAAAGAAGTTAGATGCCCCCACACAAATAAGTTTGCCCCTCCCCCACTGCCTGTGAAGTTAGCGCCTGTAACACCATTTGAAATTTAGGTTTTTGTGTGCCCCTGTTCACAAGTACACACACCATACACCATATACACACATCCACACCCAGCCATCCATACATTTAAGTGTGCACCCTTTCACCATACAGGCGCACCCAGGTAGCCACCTGTACATTTAAGTGTGCACCCTTTCACCATGCAGGCACACACACCCAGGCACCCACCCATACATTTAAGTGTGCACCTATTCACCATACAGGCACACCCAGGCAGCCACCCATACATTTAAGTGTGCACCCGTTCACTGTTGACGCACACACCCATACATTTGTGTGCACCTTTTCAGTATACACTCACACACGCACACATCATGGGGTTAAGGGGAGCCCTATTACTTCAAAAAGAAATTGTTTCTTTTTGAAGTCACTCTGACTTCATAAAGAAATTATTTCTGTTAAGGACCCAACCATAACGGAAATAATTTCTTTAGGAAGGCAGAGTGACTTCAAAAATAAACTGTTTCTTTTTGAAGTCATAGGGATCCCTCCCACCTCATGACATGGAGGCCTCCAGCTTAGGGTCTTCCATGTCATGGGTTAGGGGGTGCCCTATGACTTCAAAAATAAAGTTTCTTTTTGTAGTCACTCTACCTTCATAAAGAAATGATTTCTATTACAGAAATAATGTCTTTATAAATACAGAGTGAATTAAAAAATGAAAATATTGTTTCGATTTATTTTTGGGGGAAAAACATTTTTGCATTTTTTTTTTGTTGCTCCAAGTGTGGCCCCCTCCCAGGACATATGGTGGCTGGCTCCCCTGCACTGCGGGGATTGCGGGGGCCCCAATTACACCAGTGAGACCGTGTTGTTTGCACTTGCTGCTCGAAAGTGCCACAGTAGAGGGTGGACAAAACAAAAGGTGATGGAAGGTTTAGAATTAATCTTAACCTCTGGCAGAACTCTGGGCAACCCTCCAAACCCTTGTTATTCAGCCAGCCAAGCCATTACTGAAACGGGAAGAACATATGCAAATCAGGTTTGGTCCCACCCCATGGTAGAGGTTGAGCAGCCCATGTACAGGCTAAGGGGTTTCTGGTATTTCATAGTAGCCCAGGATCAACACCCTGCTTGGATGCATTCATGTAAATGCAAATACTTTCACAGGATGGTGATAACCCTTATTGGATGGCTCCTCACTGCTCACGTTCACATATACTCCATTACCTCCATGGCCCCCTTCCTCATCCCAATACTTACCTTTGAGGCCTGTCCTGCCACCAGGAACTCTATTTCCCAACATTTTGTCTAAGTCCCACCTCTCCCTTGGCAGTATAACCACCCAAAAGACTCCAGTTTTTTTCATTTTCCTCTGGTTGGGGGTCTTCTCTGCGGGGCACAAAGGGGCAATGGCTCCTGTACCTCACTGGACCATCCACCATGCAGGACCTGGTGGAGAAGCAGCTGGATGATGTCTTCCGTTCCCCCTCCAGGGCAAGGGGGGCCCAGTGGATGGAGCACACTGGTGCTGTTTCCGGTGCATGGGGCCTCGGCTCCTGAGCACCAGATGTTGACGCTGGATGTTTGTGGTGTTGCATCAGGTTCTTCAGCGTATCATGGAATCAGGCAGGCATGAGACGCAGGTGGTCTATGCATTCCCTGGCATGGTCACCATTCTGGGTGAGGGCACCATGGCGCAGGCGTTGGGGCAATGAAGTTTCCTACAAAATTACAACATTTCAAAATGAAGTAACGTGGTTACACACACAACTTAAGGACAGCGCTTCTCTGGTGGTTGCTACACAACTGTCTGGTCTTGTACACACTCTCTTACAATGAGCAAACAGGCTAAGAAGCAGAAACATTTGGAGGAGACTGAGAAGGCTTCCTCCAGACCCACGTATTTCAAAATGAGGAAAGTCCAGGGCAGCAAGCACAAGAAGGTGAATGTCTACGGAGGGAACTGAAGGTGCTTCTCACTGAGCTGCTGGAAGACAGGAAGGGTTCTAAACAAGAGGGAAGAAGAAAGGGAGCCCTTCCAGATCTACTTCTTATTCATCTTCCTCTAGTTCCTCGTTCTCTTCCTCCTCCAGCCTCTTGTCCTCTCAGGAGGAGGGTGCTACAGGCGAGAACCTGCATAGAAATTGTGTTGGAAGGGTCCTCAAACAAATCCAGGAGCACATGGTATTCTGGGACCCTACTTCAGCTGCTGATGCAGTGGATCCAACGATTCGGCAGTATAACGACTTGCCCAAAGCTGGCCTCCCCCTTATCCCTGGCATTAGGAGGAAGGGCCTGAGGGAATGGAAGGACTTGGAACACATCTCCATGCCCAGGTTCATGGCCAAATTGTACCCACCCCCCAGGGGTGAGGAAGATAAGCTATCAGTGTCAATCAAGGTGTATGAAATGTTGGCTAGCCTGGTTGGTAGCTCCTCTTTGCCAACGGATGAGGCAGCTGTCGGGGACGCTGCTGAGAAGAAAGCAGATTCTGCCTTGAAAATGTCTTGTACTGGTTCCCATCTGTCCAGGAGGGCCAATGTATATGGGTGTTATGCAGCACAGGTGGTTCTGGCAGGCTTCAAGAAATTGAAGGCAGCCTTTGAGGATGGTTCTGAATGTGCTCCCACACTGTCTGAGATGCAGACAGGTGGAATTTATGTTGCATGTTTTTTACAATGTTGTCCAGGGTAGAGCCATGGCTATAGAGTCTTTCATCTTGGGGAGACTGCTCATTCATCTCACAAGATCTTGATGGCAGAATTGCCTAGTTTTATTTCACTCAGGAGGAAATCCCATTCCTGATAAATGTATTTTCAGTCGTGCAAGGCATCATATGGTCCTGGGTTTTTTCAAGATTGACTTTTTTCAACAAACGTCCTTAATAAACGGATTGAAATGTCAGAGGTGAAACGATTTGTACATATTCTTCAGTTTTTACGTCAATAGGAACTTGCAGTCTTCTAGTTTCATACTTCCCTCACATGTGTTTGTCCTGCTTCTTACAGACATTTTTTTTTATTTCAAAGACTTTTAACATGGTCTGTTGGAAATTATTTCAGGGTCTCCAATGTGATCCTCATCATAGTTTATTAAATTCGGATTTCTCCATTAACATCAGATAAAACATACATTTGAGGTAAAATAAATACAAAGACACTTTTCAAAAAGCACCCATCACCAGTTGGTAAAACAATGTGTTAATACAATTCTACTTAAAATCAATACAAGACCTAACATTTCATATATCCTGCCGACAAATAAACGCAATCCTAACATATTCGAACAAGTTAAAAATAAAATCTGCATTATTGCAATTCATAATCTACTAAGTTGCCTCTGGGCACCGCCTAATGTTATTCCAGATAAAATGTGGTTTGAGCAGTTTCTTAGGCAAGTTTACAAAGGCGTTACAAACCAGTAGATAGAAAGTGACCCGGGTCCTCCAGGGCAGCCACATCACAAAAGCAAGCATTAGTCATTTCTCCCCCGCCTCTAAGCGTACATTTAGAGGAAGCACATTAAAGCGGGTCATCAAAACTGTTCTTCTACAATCAGGAGACACAATGTCAAATACTTCCCCTCCCTGTCACTGTGTTCACCCGTAGATTGGCATACAACCTTAGGGATCCCAATGTTCATGCCGTTCTCCTATCTTCTTCCAAATCAACGTATAGTGCTCTTTGCTTTAAAGCAGATCGTAGGTGGGCATAAGGCGTTTGCTTCAATATATTCACATCTGTAAGTCCCAACTTCACAAATAATTTACAGCGCTCATTACACCAAATATATTTGTTTTTCGCGGGGCGTTTACAATTTTCGTTAATGCATTTTGGATATTTACGTTCTCAAAGTTTCTCTTTAAAGAATTTTGTAACAGAGCAGGCTTTAATTTAGCGGTGACAATATATCAACAAAAGCTAGTATTGTGCATGGGTTGCTCTGGAAATTTCATACACTGACTCAGACTGCTGGGTGGACCGTTTAGAGGGGTATATTTGGCAAAATATTTTGAGCCTAACTAAAGCAACCCCTGCACAAGCAATTCGCATTGAGCTTGGTATATCTTCATTGAGTACCATTATCAATATTAGTAGAGGGAATCTCTATCTAAAATTAGGTGTGCAGAGGGGAATTCCATGCTAACCTCTCTTCGTGATGAAATGCTGAATGGTGGGTGCCCTGTACTGTCAGTGTTTGAAAAAATGAATGCAAGATTCTTTGCGCTGATTGCATGGACCCCGGATTTGGGAGAGAACTTGGGTGTGCTTTTGAATTTATTCAAGAAACATTCTCAGTTATGGGACTGGACTAATAATCATGACGACCTAGGTCGCTTATCTTCTTTGAGACACTACATTGATCTATATTCTGTGTAAAGACATCCACAGAAATACGTCTCGCAGTTCCCCAGTCCTAAGCTTTGAAGGATATTTATGAAAATCTGATTGAATAAACATCCGATGTTGGACATAATGGGTGCATGGATGGAAATACCTAGAGGTGAGCGGACATACCTCTCTGTAAAGATCTTGATCTAACAGAGACACTTAGACATGTGCTAACTGCTTGTAAGATCATGCAAAGGATTACATGAGATGTTATCGACACTGTGCAGAAGGCCTCCTTGACATCCAGAGTGACCTATTTTTGCGTCATGGATGCAGCATGTCAGGAGCCATCGTCCTTTCACATGTATGGTTAGCTTGTGAGAAAGAACTTGCTTTGGTAAATTTGGCATAGTGTTGGGCCATACCATGTATAGCCTTCCTTTATGATGGATGGTGTGGGATAATTAATATGAATATGTTTCTTGGAAGTAGGACCTTTTGAAAATTATTGTAACAGAATGTTTGTGCTTTTTTTCCTTAAGATTTGGATATTTCAGTGGAATATCTCCTTTGTTTGCTTAATGTTATTTTTATTTTCTTATTTATTGTTCAATAATTTATGATTTTTCCTTTTTGTGAAAAGTTTTAACGAACTATATCACAAATAATTTAAAAAGTCTCTAATTTGCATCGTCATAAAAAATACCCAAATCTGATACTTGCCTGTGTTTCAAATTTTGAGACCCCTAATTCCAAACAGCTCTATTTGGAGTGCCTGTTAACTAATTTTATATTCTGTGTAACAGCAAGTTTGGTGCATTTTGAATACCCCCAAATCTAGCTTCCCTGTAACAGTGCTGCCCCCACCTTAATTTTGTAAACATTTAAACACTTGTTAAAATACGTCCTCCATGATAAAGTCTTAATAGGCCAATAAGGTTTCTGATGGGGGAGGATTTTCCTTCTGACTTGGCCTTGGTTCCTAGCTTATGCATAACAGGGGCAGAAACCTTTTACAGATTGTTCGTTCAGGCCACCCTCCACCAATATTAATGTCCCAGGTGGTCACAACATCTCAGTAACTGGCATAAAAGAGTTGCTGCCAGCTGTTTGCTGACGGAAGGCTACTAAACAGGTTCCTTCGAGTGTCTCATTAAACACCCCCAACATTGACATTAAAGATTTTATTAATACTTTAAGCTTGCATAGGTATCCTTCGGTCTTGACATAAAGTGACTGACCCGCTGACAGTCGTGAATGTGTGTTTAGAGTTTATTAAAGACACAGGGCCGCATTACAGAGTTGGGCAGTAGCCCTTAAAGGATAGTTCCGGGACTTTTTTTTATTGTTCCTACGGTTCGGCCATGTGTTTTTAAGCATAAATCGGTAGATCGTAGAAAACTTTCTTATGGACCTTACCCGACTTTTCGTCCATTAACGCACTCGAAATCAGCCGCCATTTTCTGATAATCCTATCATTTCCCCCCATCGCCCTGGCTCACCTGCTTTTGCGGCACTAAATCAAATCCCCCGCCCCTGAGCCTGACATCAGCAGACGCGTACTGCCCATTTCCCAACGCCAAAGCACGTTTCGTGTCAACAATCGCTGCGCCTCAGCTAATGAAGTGTCGCCATGGAAATGGCAGGACGCCTCTTTCCTCAATAAGTATAAACACACCGTTTCACAACACACAGCAGCAGATTTTCGATTCCATTCCTCTCTCTGTGTTACTTTGAGTATTCTGTGACTCGTTTCTGTGCTCTGGTCAGCTACCTTCGCCGCTTCTAGGCCTTGTGAACACCTGTACCATCTCTGTAAATTATTTTACTTTCTTTACCACAGTGGTCTTGGCACATAACCATAATGTTGGCCGTCAACAAAGTAGGACGACCGGAACTTTAGGGACGCTTCGCTACAATAAGGCCTTCACTAAAAGAAGTAAACAATGGGTGATCAAACCAGTGTTTGAGGATATGCAATATGAGTTTATTGAGAGACTTATTGTTGACGTCCCAGATAGGCACATAAATGGAGTTGTGAACGAACCTGTGCAGGGGACAACTGCATTGCCACCCAACATTGCCTCTGTTCCATATCCACCTAAAGAAGAGCTCATTGAGAAATACACATCACGGTTTAAATGATTGTAATTTGATTGTCTGTTCTCTCGAGTCTCCTCATGTCGCAGGCCCATTGAATATGTGTATCTATGTAATGTGTAAATGAAAGTGATTGCTCAGTGTACATGCAATGTGTCTATCCAACCTTGTTCATTTGCGCATTAAATTAAACCAAACAGTAATATAAATCATTTTTCAAAAAATATAGAATGTCTCCGTATTTATGGTTCTCTGGGGCTGCAAAGCACGCAGACAAAATGCAAAGATGGAGTGTAAATTTCAAGTCCTGTGAGATGGCCTTACACTGAATGTAGCTAACTAGGAATGTGTGCTCGTTCAAAGTGAAGGTCAGCTGCTTTGATTTTTTTGCTCGGGTGCCGGAATGGCCCACGACTCAGTATAAGGTTCTATTGTTATTTGACCTTGACAGGCCGGGACCATCCCGAAAGACTTCTTTTTGGTGGTGTGGGGCAATAATGTAAGAAACGATAATGAATATAATTTCAGAAACGAAAGCCATTTCATGTTTGTTCATTAGAAGAAATAACGTCGGCATAGAAGGAGTGGTATTTCGGGGCTGCCCTACGCACAGACACAATGGAAAATGCAAATATAATGTAAGTAACTCTTTAGATGAGTTTATACCGCAATTTAATTACTATACAGTAGCTTTAAAGACGGGTTAAGTTGTACTTGTTCGTTCTATGTGGCATATTGTTTTGTACCGCGCACTATCTTGAGGAGAACCATCTCCTTTTACGGAAGCACCTCAAAACCTTCCTCTTTGCTTCTGCTTTCTCTCTCCCTCTCCCCTGCTACAACTGGTCCACTGTCTGCGACCTCGGTCCTGGGCCCTTCCACTCTCCACCTGCACTGCCTCCCTGTCAACCCCTGCACTGGGGGACTGTCTCAGTATCCTACAGCCCCCCCTTGACGTATAATACCCAGCTGCACTGTCCTAGCTATGAAATAATTTCCCGACCTAATATGTAAAATGAATAATTTTAATAAAGATCTGATGGTGAGACTAATTTCATTTTTTATGTTTTTCAAACAGGTACATCATCCATTATTGCATGTGTCACGAGTACCAGACACCGGCGGATGGGTTTTTTAACCGCCAGTTGCTTCTCCGCGTGAACAACGTTACCACCCTGACCATTTTATGGGACGATCGCCAAGTACAAGTATGCCCTTACGCGGTACTAACGGCTAGATGCAACATACAGACCGTTGTGGTGGCCTAGTGCCTCGTTGTTGGAACAGCCATGCGATTATCAGTGCGACCGAAGAGCTTATTTTATCGTAAACCAACACCCTGTGTACTGCACACGAACATCGCTTGCCTCAAGACGAACTATTTTGGATCGAGAGCAAATAAAAATGCAAATCGCTGAATATTCTCAAAACATTTGATGTCAAATAAATGTACTTTGCCAAATGTACAATCTTGCCGTTTGCTTTTAAACCACAGTTTCATATTCCGAATTGTGGCGCTGTATTGTGAGATGATCTAAGACCCTGTGTACAGCAAAGGAACATTGCGTGCCTCAAAACGAACTTTTTGGAACGTGAGCAAATAAAAATGCAAATCGCTGAATATTCTCAAAACATTTGATGTCAAATAAATGTACTTTACCAAATTTACAATCTTGCGGTTTAATTTAAAAGTACAGTTTCATATTCCCAATTGTGGCGCGCTGTGTTGTGTGAGCTCATCTGTGTTGATTTCCTGGTTCTGTGTGGAGTCGCGTAGAAGACGCCTGGGCGCGTTTGCCTACGCAGCTCAGTCACGTCACGGATAGAGGCAGGGAATATGACTGTTTTGATCAAGTCTGTTTCAGGGGCGGGGGATTTGATTTAGTGCCGCAAAAGCAGGTGAGCCAGGGCGATGGGGGGAAATGATAGGATTATCAGAAAATGGCGGCTGATTTCGAGTGCGTTAATGGACGAAAAGTCGGGTAAGGTCCATAGGAAAGTTTTCTACGATCTACCGATTTATGCTTAAAAACACATGGCCGAACCGTAGGAACAATAAAAAAAAAGTCCCGGAACTATCCTTTAAATGCATCGGTAACGGTATAACCACCTGGAATACCGCTCTCCCCGATCACGAACCTGCAAAATTAGTGACAGACCCAAAAGCGACCGGCTTTAATACAGCCAGCGGTATCACAGCCAATGTTATTGCAGCCAGCGGTAATACCGCCGTCAATGCAGCGCATTATCACAGACCTATCACAACCCCATTTCCAGCGGTATTACCGCCAGAAAACCGGCGATAATACAGCTGGAATTATCCCCAGCCTCCAGCTCGAGGTAAATGAACCCAGGTGCCAGGAATAAAGCCACAGGTGTGTATTATGCACACCAGAAGGCTATCCACCTAGGCACCAAGCACACTTTCAACACCATGCTGCCAATCTCTGCTGGGAGCTTTGACATGCAGTTTCACATGCTGCGCCTGGAGCTACAAATGCTGGACACCCCCCACCCAACCATGTGGCCATGTGATGGCCCCTCAGGCTGACAGTGCGCAGTCAATTTACTGGGTACGTGGCTACTTCCCATGTGCACCGGATTCGGGAGAGTGCTGTAGCAGCCTGCGCTGTAAACTGTAGTGGGGTTCCCGGATGGGACTCCTCAGTGGAGGTGGTGGATGTAGATGGGATGGAGACAGGCATTTGGATTTGCTGTCGGAGGAGGTTATTGGTTTACCTCATTTGTTCTGCAAATGCAGAGAGCCCCTCGCATAGCTCCCTTACCCTCTGCCCGAACCCGTTGAGGGATGCTGTGCATGCCTCCACCACCATCCTTGTGCGGGCATTGTCCCTGGCCAAGGTCTTCGTAGCACCCCTTATGACAAGGCTGATGGCCTTCACATGCCTATTGTATCCTCTGGCAAGGCTCTCGATCCTCAGCTGACGTGCCTCTATGATGTCCAGTCGTGCCATCGCAGCAGCCACTGGACCAGTAAGGGGTGTTGGGGTGGGGCTGCGATGCCTGAGGGGGCTGTCCTGCCTGGGGGAGCTGTACTGCCTGGCGGACTGTACTGCCTTGGGGTCTGTCCTGCCTGGTGGGGCTGCCTGATAATGAGGCATATGAGGGTGTGTCATCTTCAGCGACCAGGGTGTAGGCATGACGACAGCGTGCAAGGCACTGTGGCCTTGGGCTATACACCGCCACACGGTCATGGCTCTCCGGTGGTGTGCTCATTTCCGGCACTTGCATGTCTTTGGGTGTGCTGCAGTGCTCCTCCCATGGCATGAGCTCCAGTGGTGGTGGTGGTGGTGGTGGTGGTGGTGATCCTCCTCCAGTTGCCATGCAGCCTATCCGGTGCTGGGCTAGGATGCCCCGGACCCGCAGGTCGTCAAAGCGCTTCCTGCAGTCTCCCCCATCCCTGGGGATCCGGCCGACTGCAGACACCTTCTTGCTGCTCGTGCCCCAGATCTGGTTGCGGCGCTTTGATCTGTTTTTGTTGTTGTTGTGCCTAACACCTCCTCCACAAGGACGTTGAGCTCAGCCTCTGTAAATTGCCCCTTGCACGCTCCTGTGACATTTTTTGTCTGCAGTAGCTGTGGATGGCTACCAGGGGCTCTGATTTTTTATGGATTGTGATTTCCAAAATGGTGGCCGCAGTCTTTCCTGTTACAGCAGAGACACATTTCCTGCGCTCTATTACCGTGCGGTGCTAGCACGCGATGCCAGCGGCACTAGCGATATTTAGGCTTGGATTTTGAGCGTTATTTGGGTCGAGCAGTATTAGCGTTAAAGCTGGGGATGTGTGTACGTGTCCGCCGACTTGTGATACAGCGGTTTCTGCGTGACTAATCCTGGCGTTAACGCTAATAACACTTGACGGTAATTACGCCCAGATACCGGCCAACTCATGAAGAGGCCCACAGAGTTGAGTACTATACCTCCCACCCTACCTCTTGATTCTCTACGTCAGTCCATTGGGGTTTCTGAAAACAATGGATACAAGTCACAGTGGATATTAATGTCCGCTTACCAGTCCTCTTAAAGCATTTGGAAATGTATTCTGCCCAGGGTTTGTTCTTTGCATAAAATACTAACCCAGATAAAGCTGGCAGGGGTTCTCTTGCCTTCTTTCAGAAGATCCTGTTTCTTCCTCTAGTTTAGTCTGTATGAATGATAGAAGTTCCAGGAGAATAACAGCAGTGAGTAAGGAGTGACACCCCTGCTCCTTTCCATATCTTGGCCCAGGAGTGGTACAAATGTTTATGCATGTTTTTTATCTCCCATTGAGTTTGTTTCCCTAGTCTCTGGTAGTACATGGCGGCACAGATTAGAGTGTGTGCCCACGTGCCAGCAGTACACCCTGTCACTTCAATGAAGTGTGTGGAGGGGGATGCAGTTAAATTAATAAATGAAGAGCAATTCTTCTATTTTACCTGCTGGCAACAATCTAATGGTGGAAATCTGTGGGTCAGCTATAGAGAAGAGTATAAGAAATGCCTAGGGGGTGGGGCTTGAAGGATCAGTGTACCATTTTAGTTTCACAATGGGTGTAAGGGTTCAGGCGTTTTTCACGGATAAAAATCCTCCGACTGTTTACGGTCATGTTGTGGCTTCTCTTTCAAGTCATCCAAACATATTGTGATGATTCCAACAATATCATCACTATTTCCGTGCAGGGAACCTTCCCTCATGCAGATAAGGTAAAGCATATTTTATCCAATCCTGATCCTGGGGGTAATCCTCTAAGGGAGGAACCACTTGGGGGGAGGAAACCTTCATGGGGAAACACAGACACTATTGGATGAGACATGGTATCCCCCGTTCCCTATTAGGGATACCCCCTCAATACCTCAAACCCTCATAGCATACTGTGACAGTAACCCGCAATATTCTCCAACACTTGGCCATAACATTTCTAAACATCATGTAGTTACAGCTGTGACAAAGACTGACACGAGGAAGAGGGCAACCACAATGAAGATTGCTCAGCTGAACCAAAGTGAGTATCTAGTTGCTGGGGAAATCTGATTGGTTCCAAACAACTCCCTTCAGTATTAAGGGAGTTTAAAAATGGAGCCAGTGAGGAACACGGGGATCCAAACAGCTAAGTTTTACCGGAGAAGCCAAGGAGACATGAGAGAATACAGAAGCTGGTAAGTGTAGCGAAGAAGCAGAACAGAGAGAGGAGGAGGTGGCATCTTGAGTGGAGATGGTTTCCGTTGGCGAGAGAGAAGCCGAAACGTGATGGGAAGCAGAGAAGCTTCACACCGGCAAGGAAAGCCGGAGCAGCACACTGAATGCCTGCAGCTGCAGAACCATGCTGCCCGAGCTGGGGAAAAGTAGTGGCGACGGCGAGAGAGTTGCCTAAACTAAACATAGGGCAAAGGAGCTTTGCACCGGCATGAGAAGCTGAAGCAACACAAGACCACCTCTGGTTTCACAAACGTGCTGCATGAGCTGGAAAGAGAGCAAAGGTGGAAAGGAAACTGAAAGAGGTCAGAAAAACATACGGAGCCCTCCAAAAACCGATGAACCCAGAGGGGAAGGTTGGGGCACTGGGAGGGAGCTGGAGGAGCCATTCTTGGTCCCTAACTAAAACGGGAGCAAGTTCCTTACTGCTCACACCACAAACTAAGTTTCACAAGCCCTGTATTTGAGGAGATACAAATACACCAGTAAATGAAAAACTTTGGGGGAAAACATATTGTCATGATGCCTACCTCTAAGGAGCCAGACCAGGCCCAGCTATCCCAGAGGCAGACATCATGTCCCTGAGGGAAGTCTCAGCAGCCCCAAGTAGGGGCCCTTTGGACTCAGTCCTGGCGCCTTTGGCGCCAGGCTCATATTGGACAACAGTCCTGGCGCCATAGGCGCCAGGCTCATAAAAGATGACTTTGTGTTTAAAGGTGCTTGGTGTAAACTTACCTGATGCAGACCATGCTGCAACATCCGGGCCATCTAGAGGCCTGAATGGGACTACTTTATCTTTGGGGACTACTTAACCACACGGGTGTGGCCGGAGGAAGAATACATTCCTGAGAGGAAGGATACATACCTAGAACTACTTTGAAGGCTATTTAAGCCACGCCCAAGCAGCAACTCACGCTTCGCGTTGTTCTGCATCTAGCAGCTGGACGCTCACCGTGTCTGCTCCTTCATCCTGACTTCTGCCACTCCCGCCAGCATCCTGGAGCACCTGCAAAGGGAGAAGAGAAGAGAATAGGAGAAAGAAGAGTCCTTACCTGCTAAATCCGCATTCCGGAGACATTTTGCCGACGATCCTGAAAAGGAAGACATTCATTTTAAAAGCACATTGCATCGATCGCTGCAGCGCCGCATTCCACTCACCTTTACTAGGCGCCTCCATGTTCATCAGCGACCATCTGGATCCGCAGCCACATTTCAGCGCCTAGGGAGAAAAAGACAAGAACAAAGGTGAGCTAGGGAAGAGAATAAGAAAACCTTAATTTGCCATCATAAGACTTACCTGTTGGGTCATTTCCACTTAATTTTGGGTCGGTGCCGCATCCTGGCATTCCTGGACCCCGGCCCCTATGGGGAAAAAAGACACAAGCATTAGTGCATTAATGCAAGGACACTAAAGAAACCTCTCATCAAACAACTCACCTGAGTTTCCTTCGTCGGTTCCATTGCTCATCTCGGAATCTTTGTTCTGCACCTGAAATAGAGACAACGGACAATTATTATTTCGGGCTCATACTTATAAACAGAATTCTCACAGTACTTTACCGGGAAGGTCAAGCAAACTTGAACTCTCTACAATCCATGATCCAGTGAAGTAACTGGATTACAACGCTCCCCTGCATTAGAAGCAGGATGGAGAGCTCGTCCTTTCAGACCCTAAGGTGAGACTTCAAGGGGAATCGCAGAAGGGTTTCATGGAAGGTGAGAAGGGAGTGGGAGGCTTACACATAATCCCGCAGATTGTTAAGACTCCCTTTTCACACACAGAAGGATATTTCTGCGAGCCAGACAAGCCATATTTGAGGGTCCGGTCCTGTCCATCTTCTGAGTCCTGTGCTTCACCATAGAAGAGGCAACAGCACTCCAAACCAGGCCTGCGCCTCCGTGGGAGTAAGGTGAGCGTAACAGAATGCGAAGCCTACCTACAATTTCCCACCCGGGCGCTATGGAAACTTCCGAGACAGACCAGCTGGCCCAGCTTTTGGGGGAATTACGGGCAGAAGTACACTCCGCCCGCCAGGAGACTAACGCTCTCAAAAGAGAACTGATCCTATCTAAGGAAAGAACTGATGACCTGGCCAAACGGTTGTTGCAGGGTCAGGCAGGACAAACTCCTTTACCTAGTTCCGGGGGTAATCCCACTTCTATGATTTCGAATAACCCGGTACAAATCAATCTACCTGGAAACATGCCTTTGGCCCCGCCTGAACGTTTTGCTGGGGACCCCAAGAAATATGCCGTTTTTATGAACCAATGTTGCTTACACTTCCTCTGCAAACCTGGGGCCTTCCCTAATGACCAGACCAAGGTAGCTTTTGTATTATCTTATCTCAGCGGCAGTGCTGCCGATTGGTCAGTTCCTTTGGTAAATCAAGATGACCCAATTCTCCAGGATTTGCAAGGCTTCCAGGCAAGCATGGAAATATTATTCACTCGACACTCTCAGGGACAGGCCCTAGACAACGAACTGCTATCCTTATGACAAGGTAACCAGGATCTCTTATCTTACATCGCCACCTTTAATAGGTTGGTTGTGGAAACTGGGTGGCCAGAGAATAAAAGGATCACATTATTTCATCGAGGTCTGCGCGAAGAACTTAAAGACGTGCTAGCCCAAATAGTTAATCCACCCCAAGTCTGCGCGGAGTACACAGACCTTGTGGTCCAACTTGATCACAGACTTCAGAATAGAAAAGCAGATCGATCCAAGTTTGAAACCAGAGTGTTGATCAAAACTCACGCTAACCCCAAGAGTACCGACGTTTCAGAACCTATGCAAATCGGTGGAGTTAAAGGACCTTTAACGCAGAAGGAACGGGAGAGAAGGCGGCAAAAGCAATTATGTCTCTATTGCAGGGCTTCTGGTCACTTTCTACGAGATTGTCCGGTAAAACCACCTAAGAAGGTGTTTGGAGCCACTGACAACAATTTAACAGAACCTGATTCGGGAAACGACCAAGCCCGACAAGCGTAGCGGTCCGCTTGCCAAGCTTGAAAACAAACTCTGTGACCTCGCATTTCATCATGCCAATGGTCCTCGTGGATCCGAAAAAGCCTCGGCGGTTGCATGCTATAAAGGCATACATTGACAGTGGAGCTATTGGAAACTATGTAGATCGTGAATTGGCCTCCAGGATTAATCTCCCTCTCCGTCCGAAAACTAACAAGGATGTCATTACTACAGTTGATGGAACCGAAATAGCCTCAGGGCCGGTAACTCATTCCACTACAGAAGTGACACTAGTGGGTCAGGATGGACAACGGGAAGCTATTGTGTTTGACGTAATCAAGGCCCCACAGTTTCAAGTAATTCTAGGAATTCCTTGGTTAGAAACACATAATCCTCGAATAGACTGGCGAGCAAAGAGAATAACCTTTCCTGATTGTGAACAAACTTATTATCCAAGAAATCCAAATATGGGCCTGCCCTCAGTAACTTCCGCCACTATACAACTACCGGCTGTGTACCAAGAATTCCAAGACGTTTTCCAAAAAGAACAGGCCAACATGTTACCTCCCCACCGGTCGTACGATTGTCAAATCGATCTGGTACCCAATGCTCAACCGCCTTGTAGTAGGATTTATGCTCTTACTGAACCTGAGAACCTTCATTTGCGTCAGTATTTAGATCAGTACCTTGCCAATGGTTTTATTCGCCTGTCAAAGTCTCCTGTTTCCTCAGCTCTGTTCTTCGTGCCGAAAAAAGAAGGTTACCTTAGAACATGTATTGACTACCGCGCCCTAAATCAAATAACGATTAAGAATCGTTATCCTCTGCCTCTGATCCCTGAAATTCTCGACCATGTAAAAGATGCTTGTATGTGCACCAAGTTAGATCTCCGGGGAGCTTATCACCTGGTGCGTATAAAAGAAGGCGACGAATGGAAGACTGCATTCCGCACCAAATATGGGCTCTTTGAATATCAGGTGATGCCCCTCGGATTGTGCAACGCACCTGCCGCCTTTCAATACTTTATGAATGATGTTCTTCGGAAACTTATCGATGTTTGTGTCATCGTATATATATCGACGACATCCTGGTGTACTCCTCTTCGGAATCCGATCACAGAAAACATGTCAGGGCAGTTCTTGAAAAATTGCGCCAGCACAAACTGTTTGTAAAACTCGAAAAATGCGTTTTTCATACCACAGAAGTCGAGTTTCTCGGATTCATCCTGACACCTAAAGGAGTCCGAATGGACTCGCGAAAGCTGGACGCCATCCTCAAATGGCCATCTCCTACCTCTGTGAAGGGGGTTCAGAGCATGCTTGGTTTTGCCAATTTTTATCGAAGATTCATCCCGGAATTTTCTTGAGTAGTCCAACCCATCACAGCTCTCTTACAGAAGAATAAACGCTTCGAATGGACTCATGAGGCAGAACAAGCCTTTCAAGACCTAAAGACTAAATTCACCTCCGCACCTGTGTTGAAGCATCCACGCCCAGATCTCCCTTAGATTGTTGAAACCGACGCATCCAGCTTAGCCATGGGAGCTGTCCTGTCTCAAAGGGATCCAATAACTAACCAACTACACCCTGTAGCCTTTTGGTCCAGAAAATTCTCGGCTCCTGAAATTAATTACGCAATCACCGACAAGGAGTTACTAGCTATTAAGTCCGCCTTCAAAGCTTGGCGTCATTACCTCCTCGGCGCAAGACACACCATCACGGTGATTACAGATCACAGAAATGTGCAATATTTAAAGACGGCCAAAGCCCAATCATCAAGTCAACTCCGATGGGCTTTATTCTTTGCGGAATTTGATTTTGTAATCACATATCGCCCTAGTTGCAAGAATGGCAAAGCGGACGCTTTATCCCGGATTGGGATGGAAGAAACAAATTCGAGCTTAGAACCTGTACCGATTATACCTGAACAGAGAATTTTGGGTTTGACCTCTTTACAAACTATTGAGGACGTTCAAACTCGAGTTAAACAACTATTAGACTCCACAGCCTTACAAGAATGGAGCCAAAAGGGGTCACACTTTTCCGTTAATAACGATTTACCGTACTTCCAGGGGCGATTATTTCTGCCTAACAAAGAACTGCAAGAACTCGTTATTGCCCATTATCATGATACATTAATGGAAGGACATCCTGGTATCGCTAAAACTGAGGAAAAGATCAAACGACAATTCTGGTGGCCATCCTGGAGAAAAGACATAAAATCTTTTGTGATGTCTTGCGGAGTTTGCGCCCAAAATAAAGGTCAAAAGAAAAGACCAGCCGGTCTTCTACAACCTTTGGATATTCCACCGGCACCTTGGCACACCTTGTCGATGGACTTTATTACCGACCTGCCTCCTGGCTATGGATACAACACTATCTTGGTGATTGTGGATCTCTTCTCCAAAATGGCCCATTTTATCCCTTTAAAAGGGTTACCCTCAGCCTCCATCTTGGCCAAGGAATTTCTGGAGAACATAGTTCGTTAACATGGTTTTCCATCCATATTAGTCTCAGATCGAGGAAGCCAGTTTATTTCCCATTTTTGGAGGAAATGTTGTCAACTGACGCAAATTGATGTACGACTATCCACCAGCCACCATCCCCAAACCGATGGCCAAACCGAGAGAACTAACCAAACCCTTGAACAATATCTTCGGTGTATGTTGCACCAATCTGAATGCAATTGGAAAGACATTCTTTGGATCGCAGAATATGCTTATTATAATTCTGTACATTCTGGAACAGGACAAACCCCTTTTTACACCTTGTATGGTCATCATCCTCGAACCTCAGACCTGGACCCTCCTCAAAACCTGGAAATGCCTGTGGTAGATCATTTTCATTCCACGATAACCCAAGCTTTCAAAGAAGCTAAGACTCATCTTCAGCAAGCCAAGAGAAAGTACAAAGAAAATTCTGATTTACATCAAAGTGAAGCACTTCCATACCAAATAGGGGACCAGGTGTGGCTAGCAACTGGGCTAGCAACTAGACATTTACCTCTCAAAGGATCGCGGACTTTCAACCCCAGATACATAGGACCCTATCCCATCAAAGCTATAATCAACCCGGTGGCCTTTAAACTCGATCTACCAGCGAACGTGCGAACTCATCCCGTTTTTCATGCCTCACTGTTGAAACCAGTGCAACCAGGAACCAGACGGATCAAACAACCAGAACCAATTCCGATCGATGGGAATTAGAAGAGTTTTGGCTTTAACACCTTGGAATCCAATATGTCTTTAACTTCAAATTCTATCTAGTTGATTGGAAGGGGTATGGACCTCAGGAGAGATCTTGGGAACCAAGCGACCATGTACACGCGCCGCGATTAATACAAAAATTCCACCGAAAATTCCCAAACAAGCCAAAACCCCCAGAGAGAACAACCTTGGGAGGGGCCTTGGGATGGGGTACTGTCATGATGCCTACCTCCAAGGAGCCAGACCAGGCCCAGCTAGCCCAGAGGCAGACATCATGTCCCCGAGGGAAGTCTCAGCAGCCCCAAGTAGGGGCCCTTTGGACTCAGTCCTGGCGCCTTTGGCGCCAGGCTCAAATTGGACAACAGTCCTGGCGCCATAGGCGCCATGCTCATAAAAGATGACTTTTTTGTGTTTAAAGGTGCTTGGTGTAAACTTACCTGATGCAGACCATGCTGCAAAATCCGGGCCATCTAGAGGCCTGAATGGGACTACTTTATCTTTGGGGACTACTTAACCACACGGGTATGGCCGGAGGAAGAATACATACCTGAGAGGAAGGATACATACCTGGAACTACTTTGAAGGCTATTTAAGCCACGCCCAAGCAGCAACTCACGCGTCGCGTTGTTCTGCATCTAGAAGCTGGATGCTCACCGTGTCTGCTCCTGCATCCTGACTTCTGCCACGCCCGCCAGCATCCTGGAACACCTGCAAAGGGAGAAGAGAAGAGAATAGGAGAAAGAAGAGTCCTTACCTGCTAAATCCGCATTCCGGAGACATTTCGCCGACGATCCTGAAAAGGAAGACATTCATTTTAAAAGCCCATCGCATCGATCGCTGCAGCGCTGCATTCCACTCACCTTTACTAGGCGCCTCCATGTTCATCAGCGACCATCTGGATCCGCAGCCATATTTCAGCGCCTAGGGAGAAAAAGACAAGAACAAAGGTGAGCTAGGGAAGAGAATAAGAAAACCTTAATTTTCCATCATAAGACTTACCTGTTGGGTCATTCCCACTTCATTTCGGGTCGGTGCCGCATCCTGGCATTTCCGGACCCCGGCCCCTATGGGGAAAAAAGACACAAGCATTAGTGCATTAATGCAAGGACACTAAAGGAACCTCTCATCAAACAACTCACCTGAGTTTCCTTCGTCGGTTCCATTGCTCATCTCGGAATCTTTACTCTGCACCTGAAATAGAGACAGGGACAATTATTATTTCGGGCTCATACTTATAAACAGAATTCTCACAGTACTTTACCGGAAAGGTCAAGCAAACTTGAACTCTCTACAATCCATGATCCAGTGAAGTAACTGGATTACAACGCACCCCTGCATCAGAAGCAGGATGGAGAGCTCGTCCTTTCAGACCCTAAGGAGAGACTTCACGGGGAATCGCAGAAGGGTTTCGTGGAGGGTGAGAAGGGAGTGGGAGGCTTACACATAATCCCGCAGATTGTTAATACTCCCTTTTCACACACAGAAGGATATTTCTGCGAGCCAGACAAGCCATATTTGAGGGTCCGGTCCTGTCCATCTTCCAAGTCCTGCGCTTCACCATAGAAGAGGCAACAGCACTCCAAACCAGGCCTGCGCCTCCGTGGGAGTCAGGTGAGCGTAACACATATACCCACAGATTTTGAATGTGTTTGAATATATGAGAGGAAAATGGCAGGGGAGTATGAAAAAGAATCCGAAGGAGAACCCATGCCGTCGGGAATGTGAACTGAATGATCTGTATAAGAAATTCCTGGCAGGGGAGTATACCAGGCAAAGCCAGCTGGGCAACATAGTCCTAAGGAAGAACCATGCCCATGAGATTGTAAATTAAGTGACCTATGCCTTAATGGCTTGGCAGAAGAGTATACCAGGCAAAGCCCAATATATGAGAAGAATTCTAAGGAAACCTCATACCCCTGGAGTTGTGAACTGAGTGAATTGGCTAAGAGAATCCTGGCAGGAGAGTATACCAGCTCAAGCGAAGTTGGTGAAATGAATAGTGACTACCACGAGGAGGAATGTAACCGCTTAGGCTGTAAAGAACTTGGATGCTCATTCTGTGAACTGTTTGTTTTGTGGAGAGAAACCTGGGGAAGTGAGTCCTCGCTGGGAATTGTGAACATTGTCCAGTTGGAACCTTTACATTGGATTTGCATCTTTTGGTTGAACTTGAACATGTGTGCACTTCTGAAAGCCAAAGACACTATCCTTCACACATTTGTGTTATATTTAGATGAGAGGGCCAGTGTACAATTTCGGACACAGGACGTTTTTGTTATGGACATCTTGACACAGGAAAGGCCCTTAGTTTTGGTTGAGGTCCGGAAATACCTTCTAGATTAGGGACAGTGGGGCATTTTCCACCCCCCTTATCATTTAATCAAAGTTTTTAGCAACAAATATGAGTCTCCTGTGTCCGTGTCTCATTCCTGGTTCTTCACAATATCTAGTGGTTTCCTGAAATATTCCTTAGAGTTCAGATTTATCTTTTGGAAGACTGTGCATGTGATTTTATATTAGATATTCCCTCTTATTAAATGTTTTTCCAATACCCTATATGTTTCAGTAACAGCTTTCAATTGCAAGAATCCCATCATGTTCATAATGAGCGTTAAAAATATTCTATAAATTATTTTTCATGTGAAGCTCCTCTAGGAGAACATGTGTCACCGTAACCACTTTAGTTTGAGACCAAGCCCCAAGTGTGGTCTGCCTTTGGGAGTTCTTTTTCCTTGACTGCTGCTCAAATATCACTCTTCCTGATGTTTCGAAGTTCACTTTTGGACATGTTGTCCTATAATACTGTCCATCCTGGTTTCAAATGTTTTCCAACAAATGCTTTGTAACACTCAGGTTTTCCAGGGAGAGGAAAGCATGTACCATATAGGTTTAGATCCTCGAGATCCTCTGAGGTTCATAGATGCATAAACAAGGACATGGTTCTATTAGCAAGTTTGATGGGGGGAAAACAGGGGTTTTGTTTACTCTCTTCTCATAAAAGTTGTCTGTATTTTCCTCTTAAAGAGTCTGGTACCCAATTGTCAACTTTTGGGAAATGGTCCCATTGGATGCCCTTGTCATGTAGCTAACTGTATATCCCTTCAACAACACGTTTACCAGAGATACCGTTTGCTTTTCATTACAAGGAACAAAATACCTATTAGTGCTTTGCTTTAAGGAAGTAAACTATTTTCGCATCTACAACACTTTGAGATTTTAGTATTTCTTTGTACCACATACTTTACAGATATAATTGTGTGACCTTCTTGATACCGATACAGTAGCAAAAGGTTAGGTTCTTACATTTTTCTGATGTTTCTACAATAGTAACATAACTTCTATATGCCGCATATGGCCAAATCCAATTTTAATACTATTAATGATTTATTATTTCATGACATAGTGGTTCATACAGATGACTCCTGTTCCAAGGAGCTATTTTATAAGATGGCATAACCTCTTCTGTGAAAGGCTGCTCAGATGTGTTCGTAAAAGGCTTCCAGTCTTGCTTCCTTAAGCTATCATGATTGATATCCTTAAAATCAGTGGCAGCTTGTTACTATGGGCGGGGGGATGGGGTGCTGCCCCTTCCTTTAGTGGGAGGCCGCAAAATCCACCTGTGTGATTTATTAATACAGGGGAATATGGTGCCTGCCTCTGAGCAAAGGTACACTCCCTGCTACGCATTTTGTTTGTTTGTTTGTTTGTAATGTGGAGCTCTTTTAAACAAATGTAGCACCCAATAATGAGATGAGTGTGGTCCCACTGTCCCTCATTATTGCATTAACAGGAGCCCTCTCCTGTTAGGTCAGTGTGTTCATTGTGGAGTTTCCTGTGGATCTTCCATTAAAACCCTGTCTAAAGTCTCCTCTCAGGGGACCAGGAGAGGGAAGATTCTTCCTGATACCAATCCTGGGGGTGATGTACTGAGGGAGGATCACCTGGGTGGAGACAAGACCCAGAGTAGTGGGATGAGACATGTTATTGTTCCTTGGACAGTAGCAAGATCATTCCCAGAGAAGCATCTTGTCTTTTAGATGAATATCAGTCTATGTTTAAAACTAAGCCAGTAAACTCTAGGACAAAAATATCTAAAGATGTCAATCTTTTCGGAAACCGTTCATGTATACCCCTAAAATGCCACATCCCCCACTATACCAAAGGTATGCCAAAAGGAGTGGCAAACTGGTGACTTTCTCTGACCCATCTGTCTCTAAAAAGGTTGAACGTGTCTTCTCCTATTATAACAACATCAAGGGAGAGAAAACTTTACTTAATCCTTTTTAAGTTGTAAGAGAAATTGAAACTTTCTACAAAGGACTGCATGTCCCAGAACCCCTAAGGTACTGTGATATGATATGATAGGTAATTTATAACATGCTTAATACCCAGAAGATTCTAAGCGTGGACCCAGGGATCGAACCTGTGTTGCTCCGTGTCGTCTTGCTTCCAAGGCGAGCATGGTGCCCCTGAGCTATCCTCCCGAGACTGTAAAGAAAAAGAGAGCTAAAGAGACATGCAGGAGTGCAGCTTAGGCAGGCAAGCCTAACAGCTTTTGGCAGAGTCAGGCAATTAGCTCTAAGGGTCTGTACCTGCAACCAATCAACCCACCTGAGGGGCATAACGGGCTGCTTCAGGGAGGAGCCGTAGAAAGAAGCTGAAGTGGAAGCTAAAAGGTTGGCAATTGCTGAAGGAGCAGGGCACGAGGCTGGTAGTTCACAAGGTAGCATGACCACAGAAGGGCCGCCTTAGCAGAGGGGCAGATTTCACTTGCTGGCTCTGAGTTTGTCCTGTGCTTACAAACCATGTGTGGCTGTGACAGCATTGGAAGAGACTGAAGGAAACAGGCAGTCTTTCCAGGTGGAGCTAATTGCTGTGAATGCAGAGCTGAAGTCATTTATCCAGCCAAAGCCCATTTGCAGAATCAAGCCGAGGGGAACTGGAGAGGGGAAGTCTCTCCATTGATGAGGTCAGATTGGAGACAACTGTGCAGCAGAGGGGTGTGGGTTCCAAGAGTGCCTACAGCAGTAGTAGTGGAAGAAATCAAGCTGAGAAGCAGAAACAGCTGCAGTTGCATTGATCGTGGAGTCGGGAAAGAGAAGCTTTGTACTCCGGAACAACTAAAATACCTTGCTGGTAACAGTAGCCAGCTTTCTCATCAATCACATGCATATTTCAGCATAGATAAACTTGTTCGTAGAAGTGGGAAGTCCTATGAACACAGGAAATGTAACACGCAATGAAAATAGCAAAGCTAAAGCACCTGCGGGTTATAAAAACATTTAATTTTACATAGTTAAGCATAACTCGATGTCGGGTGGTCGCGTGGCTTTTGTTAACACAGAGAACGCTGCTGGTGAAGCTCCCGAATCTTAATTGACTCTCCCGAAGTGTTACAAGCACAGTTCTCACATCTTGTGAAGTCGCGCGTGAATCATTGTTTCCTGAGTACCTTGGAGGCTAAGAGCTGTCCGAACTTTGAAGTTGGCAGTTGAAATATAAACCGAAATTGCATGTGCTTAATTTCATTTTTATTTAAAAACTGATCTCTTGTAACATCACAAACAATTAAGAAGAAGTTATAAAAGCAGTAGAAGCTGAGCAGAGAACAAGTACAGGCAAAGCCAATAGACCAAACCCTATTACAGTTCATTTAAGACCTGAATACTATCGTTTAAGAATTGTTGATGCTGTGTTTCCTCAGAGACTTCCAACACTAAGGGTGACAAAGGTTATCAAAGGCTGGGAAGATTGCCACTACAACCTTGGGATTACCACTGAAGAAACAGTGTCATTGATGCTGGGCAAGGGGACTGTATACGTGTTCAAAATTACTGTAGTTGATAGCTACAAGGCGCAAGGAAGGGCAAACAGGCTGCAAAGGGGAGAGAAGAGTGTCTTGACAACCTGTAGAGGACGAAGAAGTCTTGTTGAAGTTGTCTCAATATTTTAAGTTGAGGCAGTAGCAGTATAATTGTATACTGGCAGGAGGAAAGGCAGAAGGAAAGGCAAAGAGGCTGCCCTCTCTTACCACATGAGAGAGAAGAGTGCCTTGCCAACCTGTAGAGGTTGAAGAAGTCTTGTGGAAGTTGCCTAACCTTGTACATTGCAGTATCAGCAAAGCAGCAGAACTGTGGTTTCAAATACAATTGTAAGAGCTGTAATAGTTGAATGTAGAAGAAGCCAAATGTCAACTGTGGGGCAAGGGAGCCTGCTCTCACAGTTTCATCAAGGGAGATGCTGCAGAGAGAGTAATTACTCAGCAGAAGCATCCTGTCCAAACTGTATATAGCAGATGCTGCAGAAGCTGCAAATTGAAGTGTTGTTAAGCGGAAGTGGAACTGTTGTCTTCAACTTTGTTCATCTTCTCATGGAGAGAGGCAATTCAGGAATCCCATTGGTACTGTTGTTTTCTTTGTGGAAATTGGATCTTTTCATAAAGCAATGAAGAATTGCTACCAGTGGATTTTTATTTGTGTAAACTTTTGTTTCTTTAGAACTTTTCAAGACTTTTCTTTTCCTTGGAAGAATTGACTTTGGGACATTTCTGGGAGAGCAAGATCTGCCCAGGACAAGTAGAAGTCATCCAAGACACTGGTTGTTTGATAACCTTTAATTTATATTGTTTTCATGTTTATTTAAATGTTTATGTTGGTTAGTGTGAGGGTTGGTATTGTGAATGCTAGGAGGTTTTCCCTTAGATCCTAGACGAGGTAGGGAATCCCCTGGTAGAGTAGGTTTAGTTAGGGTTCATTGTTTATTTTTGTTTAAAATAAAATGTAGAACCTTAAGAATCCTAAACAAAGTATTGAGTCTCGTATTGCTGACCCCTCACAACATGCTTTGGAGAGGAGGGGTGGGCCATCCGGTCCACCATGGTGGCACATGCTGAAGATGTAAGCAGGTAAGGTAAGTGGTTTATGTTTATGAAATATGTATGTATGTAAGTATGTGTGTGTGTATGTTTGTGTTTTTGATTTTCTGTATGCAAGGAGTTGTTTGAATGATGTATGAATGTGTGGGTAAATAAGAGAGAGTATATGTTGTACCAATGCGTGTGTACATTTATGGGTGACAGCTGCTAGGGTCCTGATATTGTTTTTTGCCCCTTGATGCACAATGAAGGGTCTTTACAGTGCATCAAGAGTAACGCAAACATGATAAGTGTTATTGCATTGTTTGACTAGCCTACATTGATGGTGCCAGTCTGCATTTACTTTCTTACTGTGGCCTGACATTCTTCAATGGGAAGTAAACATGATAAGTGTTATGACATGACTAAACTGGCCTCCAATGCTGGTGCCGGGCTGGCCATATATTCTTACTGGCACATCCAACCGGTGCAATTTCCTGTATATTAATAATGGCATATATTGGTGCCGTCTGCATGGATATGTATGGGCACAGTCAGCATGAACTTTATTTATACTGGCACATGTGGAAAATGGGATCATGAAAATGTGCTGGAAAATGCTCCTGTGCACTGTTTGTGACTTGCATCTATTGTGTTTTATCATGTGCTACCATACGTAAACTGTTTGGCTTTTTATCAAATTCTACACAGAAAGTGCAGCAAAATGCATAATTTTAACCCATTATTTTAAAAATGTGATTTGTTCGGGCTCCCTCGCTACACTTGGTTGCTCCTACCTTTTCGGGGAAAACATCTACACCAATCTAATTCAGAAATTCTCAAATCACCACTGCTTCAATGGTAGCAGTTGTACATGTATTTGTTCTTCCCACCCGCCCTGTTTTTTCTCTGTTCAGTTGCCAATGGCTGTCAAGATGGGAAAAGAGTTTGGATTACACGTATGGCCTTTTTCTTTCATTAGAGCACTTAATGTGCTTTTGAGCACTGAAGAAGAGAAAGGCGGACTGACTACACAGACATTTATTTTTTGGTACCCCAGGTAATTGGTTGGTCTGGGGTCATTAACCTGACTCACTAAATAGCAAATAGCGAGCGAATTTAGTGCCCACACTGAAGTCACACGGTAAAGGGTCCCGAGTCTTCTAACTAAAGACACACTCCCCGCTTAGCAGCGATACACTGCGATGGCTAATGTATAACAACCGATGGCCTATGCGTGCTTTTTTAGAAAAACGAAGCTCCGCGATGGAACGATCGTGCATCCCGGCATGTGTGTGCCCCTTTTTTTGAGGCGGCCGCGCACACGACCAGCATTTGCACAGCGCGCACTTTTCCCGACCATGAGCGGCGGCATGCCACACTGGCGGCCGAACCCACGATGGAAAACCGGATAGGGCTCACACAACTAAGAGCTATATTAATTGGTTAAGGGACGGATAATCGGACGCACACCAGCATTCCGGCCTCCGGATACCCCCTAGTACGCAGGAGTGAGCCCAATGAGGCACACGCACAGATCTGAAACACCCCTTCTGAGCGGGCACATTCTAAAACCTGCCCCTCCTTACTGTGTTACAGGATCTACGAGACACCCTTCAAAAACTGCACCTTTGAACAACCAGATAACTTCTTTGCATCCGCAAGATTGGTCCCAGAGGTAACTAACAGTCAATAATGCCAAAAGAGTCTCATATAAGCCAAAATAGCCTTCAAGACTGTTCAGATATCCCAAAATTCTTACATATCTCTTGAAATTGCCAAAATAACTTGAAATTATTCATGATTAAAACTGAGGAAAAGGAATTATAGTGACCTCATGACTCAAAACCTATTTCTGGTTTTCTTTCTTTTTCTCTTAGGCAGATGGGATACTGGCTTCTGTGTCCCTCCCCAACCCTTGATCTGATACGGACAAGCTAAAATTACGGTCCTGAAGAAGATGATAAGCAGCAATCATCGAAACCGGTCGACCACATTTTAATCAAGGATATCCCAGAAACTCACCAGGGATACCTTGTGAACTAGACCATACAATAGTATACTATGGATGAAGTTCCTTGCTCTTAATTCTCCACAAACATTTTGTTTGTTTTTTCGAATGATCACCGAGTGAATCAACGACTCGGGGACCACACACTTCTTATGAAGATCAATAAAATCTGAAACAGTTCCTCTTCGAGATGTGGCCCAAGTTCCGTCTTCTTTCTAAATGAAACTGCTGACTCCTAAATGGGCAGCAGCCCCTACACATCCCACGCCCAAGGACAGAACGCCTCATACTCTATGAGGAACCTTCTGTGAAAACAGTTCTTTGAAGTCACCCATTAACTGGTACTAAAATAAGTAATCAGCTTCCGCACTAAAAATGTGGATCCCTACAAGTGTTTATGTGTATTAAAAACATTGTTCCAAGTAACACTTTTGGGTAAAACTTGGAAGTACAATTCAACGCCTCCCTGAATGTGATTCACTAAATATCAGCCATCTAAAATGTCTCTATCAAAACTGTTCCACTATGCATACAAAGGTTTTTATGTATGTATATTTTTGCTGCTGGATGAGTAGATAAAGAAAATAATGCATAATACTTTCATCTGTAACTTTAATATACTCTAGATCCCCACTCAGGATTGTAAGGAAGATTAGTCATTATAGATCACTAACAGGCAAATTGTACAGCAGCAAAATGCATCTTGCAGAACAACTTGTTACTGTCTCTCAGGCATTAACTGCCAAACTAAGTGCTAACCTGCAACTTGCCTCACAAAAGCAGGGCACACACTGCCCATTATAAATGTTGTTTCATTTACAAAAATGGGGTCCACGAGGCTCAGGTATTTGCCCTTTTTGTCATCTTGTGGAGGAAACCATGACTCACTCACTCCAAACTTTAGTGCACTGAGACACCAATACATAAAAGCCCCTTCTAAGAGTAGAAGGGGTAAGTACCATAGCCGAAGCATTGGCCGTCTGTAAAAACTCTACTCTAACAATGTGCCCACTGTGCTAGCTGTGGCAAAGTACATACATTGGGCATGGCTTGCAAGATTGAATTTGTTAATAGGCCACCTAAACTGATATGGGTTGCTGATGATGTGCAATTTTGTCATACTCACCCTGCTTTATTGAATGAGATATAGCTGTAAAACTGCCACAGTTAATCGTTTTACATAGAGCCTGCAAGTAACCTCTCCCCTTAGGTGTTCGGAATCAATTGTACAGTCACCCCTCAAGCCACTCTATATCTGGTTTTTACAAATGCATTTTACCTTCTAGTCATATTATCTCTCTTTTATATGTATCACTGATGAATTTGTATGTTGTATTTATGTTTTGACTTTATGGCTAATGCCGAATAAAGTATGAAGATTGATTGATTATAAATGAGGAACCTTAAGGTACTTTTCTGTCTCTCATACTTAAACATGGAAGGAAATTAAAATGGAAACTACTGTGCCTTCACTGCAATGTTTAAAGAACAATGAACGAGTATACAACATATAGATAAAACATTGACTGCAACAAGAGACACTCGGCTTTCAAAGTTTTTGATTCTCAATAAATAAAACAAATTGCAGCACACCAATCTCCTACAGCTGTCAGTTGTAGGGTGGGATACCTTTCATCAAGCGTTTCAGTTGACAGGTGGCCCCACCCCTTTTCCATGCCCCTGAACCTCTATACATTTAATTGTACCCCAATAAATGTGATGAGGCCCAGAAATGTTTATATACATTTTATATAAACTTGAGAAGATCCCCACTGTATAGAACCTTTGAAAGAAATGTATCTCAACCCTGTAAGGAAGGCGTGTATCAACTGTAGACACAGACAATAGATGCAAGTTTGAAATCAAGACTGGGTATGGACTTGATCTTGGGGGAGGCAACGGCGTGGGATCAAAGAGGTTTGAGGATTTCCATGGTATGTCCTGTACCAGCGACTGTTAACCCAGACTATTTAGAGAGGCTGGATAAATCAGCAAGACCCAATAGTAAAGAAGGCAACTTTGTAAACACAGCGAATATGTGGGAAATGGTTCCTCAGATAATCTCACAGGTTTTCCTTAGAATGGCCGTTTCCCAGCAGAAGCTCTAGTGAAGAAGCAGATAAAGGTACTCTCATGGAACACTAGAGGCTACACCTCCTTCTCCCAAGAACCAAGGAAATCACAAATCCTTAATACAGCGGACCTGATATTATTCCAAGAGACTTGGTTAACATGTGGGGTGGGGATAGAGGGTTTAGCTATTTTTCAGCAATTAGCCTTGGGCTCAGAAGGGGGTAGACCTATGGGGGGTCTCCTTGTGGCCTGTAGCAATGAGCTCTTTATCTCATCTAAATTAATATCAAACGTAAGACAAGGCATCTTACTGGTGAGAGTGATAAAAGGAGGTGTCAATGTGGGAAAGAGTTGGATCATTGTAAACCTATATTGGAATCCTAATGTTACTTCCTTATTTGATTTCCTGCATGACCTCTCAGATGCCCTGGTAGAATGCTCTTCGCAGTTTCCGGCTGATGATTTGATTATTGCTGGTGATCTAAACTCACAATGCATCTCCACAGTGGATGTAATCTTGGGTAAGACCAACATAAAACCAGTAATGGAAAAATATGGGTGGAGTTTATGTGTGAGTGGGGTCTCCAAATGTTTAATGGCAATATTGAGGGGGACATCCCTAATGTTCCGTCCTGGTGTAGAGGCAATGCTTTCTCTACAATCGATTATCTCTTTGCTTCAAGATCTATTTTGAAAGTTGCACTGATCTTTGTTTGGGAGAGGGAAATATTGATGACCATGTAATGCTAAAGGCAACATTGGACTATGAGAGGGATCCCGGTGCAGTGTTTTATGGTCAGGAATTGTCAACTAATTGCGCTGGTAATGCCATAAGGAGATTCGAGAAGGGGGGTAGAATCTTAAATTATGAACTGAGGGAACAGGTTTCCCAACTCTCAGACCATCAACTAACGAAATTCTGTAACCCTGGTGGTTTCTCTTTGTTTCTATCTAACGTGGCCCCCTATGAATCTAACCACCTGAAACAGCATAAGATTCATAAACACACTTTCAATGATGAAATAATAGTGAAAAAAAAGAACTTAGATTGCAAAGAGCGAAGCTAAAGAGTTCCTCTCCTGCTGTGGGATTATATAAGGAAGGTATTAGACTCCTTAATAATAACTACAGGAACTGGCTAAGAGCTCATAGGTCAATATAAATGAAAAACCAGACAGCGGAATAAATTGAAGATACTCAAACAGGCCACTCAAAGGCCACCAAAACGGGGGTGGACCCCCAAGGGTCACAACACAGATCAATCCACTAAGAACGAAACAATCGTTAAAAATACTTTATCTATTTAGAATTTGTACTTGTTAAAATAAGTATTAAATCATCTGAAATTCTGTACAAAAAATATGCAAAGTGACAACATTAATGTATCAATCATAAAGTGCATCGTGTAAAGTGATTGAATGCTAGTTTCACTGTTGGCTTACTCGCTTCAGCGGGGGTTCCCCCCTCTTTGGGGCATGGATAGACCTTTCCCAGGCCTTTGACACAATTGATAGGAATCTCCTGTGGAAAAAGTTATATGCATGGGGGATTTACCTAAGTTTATTATCTATCCTGAGGGAATTACATCACAACAACTTGATGAGAGTGAGGCTTAGTAGATCAGGCCTCTTGTCAAATGCGATCAGGATAGAAAGAGGAGTCTGTCAGGGTTGTTTATTAGCTTCCTTCCTGTTCATTCTCTTTATGGCGGACCTAGCAGGATGGTTGGAGGAAATAGGTCTAATTTCACCCTTGCTGGGAAGAACAAAAATCAATTGGTTAGCTTACGCAGACGCCGTTGTAGTCCTAGATTATTCTCAAGTAGGGCTGCAGCGTCTTCTGTGTGCCTTGGAAAATTATGCGCACAAGAATAATCTAACTATCAATCCGACGAAGTCCAAGATATTAATATTTAAAAATCCTAGAAAGGTAGTTAAGAACTATGCCTGGAATCTGGACCAGTTGCGAGTCGAGACTGTCTCGGAACTGACTTATCTGGGAGCAACACTCAGTTCTTTTCCAACAAAAGGTAGTCTGCTGCAAATAGTTGAGCGAAAATTGCTTAAGTTGGGAGCTCAAATGAAGAAAAACAAATCCCAATATTGTAAATTCTCTATATTGCCACTTGTTAGATTGTACATTGGCAAGGTAGTCCCGATAGTCCTGTTTGGTTTGGACTACAATTCTTTAGCCATGGCTATTGAGTGGGACAGAATTGAAGGGGAGGTTGTGGAAACGAACCCTAGGTTACCAGATTGTGTTCCAATAACCGCCCTACGTTATGAGCAAGGCCTGTCATCGCGTAGATCATGGTTGGAATGGAAGCGAATGACACTTTATAGATCAGTACTAGCTCCACCCAAGAATTCGCTCTTTGAGGTCGTTGCACACAAGATGCTTCTTGAGAAAAATGGTTTCTTACTTAAATTTAAGCAAAGATGTTCCCAAATCTTGGCCAGATCTGAGTGTGATGTTGACCTTCTCCTCCAGAATCCAGTAAGGGTGAAGGAAAAGATGGAACAGTTTGACTGGATAGACACCATAGACAGCATGAGGAAGGCGAAGAGATCTGCCTCCTTAACATCGATTGATAAGCATCTGTCTGTGGTGCCTGCCTATCTATCAAAGTCACCAGATTCATCCTTTAGAATATCCTTTTTGAGATTTCAATTAAATCTGCTTCCCACGCGGGAGATACTGGCAACTAGAGATGGGGAGGGTAATATCGTACCGGCCTGTGATAAATGTGATGGTAATGAGATCCAGACGACCAAACATTTACTTTCTAAATGCCCGGGTACTTGGAGTCTGAGAGTTAGAAGATTTGGCAGGTTTGTCTATCATGAATCCTGGTTGAATACTGATGAATTCTGGGGGAGACTATCATCAGGTTATGAGTCTGGTCTCTCACTAGAGGTCATTAGAACCTTGAGGGAACTTGGATTGATCAGTGATGGAGATCGATAGGGGAGAGAGGGAAACACTTAGATCCCTGGTATGGCTTATGCTCAGTTTGATTTCTGCAATTCTAATTTTAATATGTATTTGCTGAGTTTTCCGTGTTTTTTTGTGTTGTGTGTTTTTTGTGTATATTTGTGTTTCATGTGCTTTTTCTTTCTCCTTTTTAGGGCGTAGACTGATGCATGACCACTTCGACCTCTCTTTAAACAATTTAACAATCTTCATCACTTCGCAACCCCAATGCTTCTTGGTACTTGTAGTTTCTTATTCTCTTTACTTTTGCCCTCTTGGCATCTTTCAAGGTTCATATGCAGCAGGAATGCTTCTTGGTACCTATGGTTTCTTATTCTCTTTACTCTTGGCATCTTTCAAAGTTCATATGCAACACCAATGCCCTCTTGGTACGTGTAGTTTCGTATTCTCTTTACTTTTGCCCTGTTGGCATCTTTCAAAGTTCATATGCTTTGCCCTCTTGGCGTATTCAACGTTCACATACTTTGCTTTTCACTTATTCAACTTTCATTTGGGATTGCGGTTACTTTCTTGCTTTCAGTTCAGTTTTAATATACTTTAACTCAGAATATTTCACAGAGACATTTGATTGTATGAATCTACCTTGCAGGACCACAATTTTACTTGATATACTTTCCACATAGTTCAACAATTGTCCTTTCCATTACGCATTCTATCGGCACATGCGCAACCTTGAACTTTGGGTTACAGTTATGTTTGCTTTTGACACAAACCAGGCTTTTGTTCCCTTCGATAACTCACTGATCGTGTTAATTAGGCTTCTTTCTTCAATGTGCTTTCATGTAGAAGTCCAGGCCATTCCCAATGCCTCCTCTGCTCCTCTCCAACTCCGTTGTTCACCCGGAAGGGTAGCGGGCTGCTATGAAGCAACTTGAAGGTTTTGCCTTTCTGCTCACTTGGTTTCCCTCTTGGAACTCTTACGGCTTCCCAAAAGTGTTGAAGTCTTGCTTGCCTCTCTCTCGTTCTTCGCAAACTGCCGATCAGTGCCTTGGTCTTCCAACTTCCATATCCTGGTTCGCATTAGCCCCGAAAGAGCTGCTCCTTCTCATGCCCAGCCTCGCTCCCAGTGTGCCTGTGGGCCCCACCTTTTTTCGTGACACGGAGTGTTAACAAGTGGCAGCTGTGTAGAGCTAGGATTACGTGCCTGACTCTGCCTGGTCTCATTAAAAGGACAGAGCCATTGCAAGTCAGTAGATGTAATCTTCTTGGCCTCATTCCTAATTTTGCTCGGCTCAGTAGTGTTGTCAATGTGAAGTGGGGAGGAATTATGTGAGTTGTAGTTTCCCATAAAATAAGCAGGATTTGGGGTTAGATGGGTTGTGGAAGAAGGGGGATACCATGTCTCAACTTCAGGTGCTTCTCCCCACTCCCGGAGGACCGCTTGCCCACCCCCAAGATCGGGATCCAAAATTGATGGCCTTTCCCTGGCCACCTGAGTGCAGAATCCCCGGGGACTAGGTTGTGAAACACCCTCTGGTTTTTCACAACCCCTATACATTTAATTAACCCCCCATAAAAGAAATTTGATGACCCCCAAAACATTTTTATAAAATGTATATGAATTTTATATAAATGTGATATGAACACCGCTGTAATATATAGAGCATTTGATAAAGATATATTTGAACCCTATAAATGTAATTTAACTCCTGAAAATTTGAGGATCGAAAAATAAATAAATCCATTCATTTAATATAAATTTGATAGAAATTGCAATGCGTTTGATATTTTAAAAAAACATACACAAACTGGCTATGGATGTAACCGAACCCCATTAAATTTGATGCCCCCAAAAAACATTTTATATAAAGTTTATATGGTTTTTACACACATTTGCTACACATTTCATTGAGTTTTACATAAACTGCGGTATGAAAATTCACCATCTTTGTCATGAAAATGATGCGAAACTCAGAATGCAAAGAATAGAAACAGGACTGGATAACTTAACCAAGGCATTGCATAGTGAGAAGGGAGCACCATCCACAGTTTGGTATAGAATTCCACTGGACAGATTGACAGGGCTGTGCTGCATTGCACATACAACCTTAGCCAACAAGTCAGCGCACACGTTCACCTTCTCCTCTGAGCAAGGAAAATAAAAGCCTAGAGAATGCTGAATGAGAAATGCAACAAAAAGCGCTTTCAGCACAGCGCACGTGCGCCCTAAACGTGTTAAATGTCCACCCTGTGACTAAAGATGATTCAGCAGCCCATTTAATATCTATGCATCATACATATTTCAGAAAAAAATATATTGCTGTGGCTGGGGAAGTTCCAGTAAGATTATATGAAAAAGCGGAAATCGCAGTACTACTGAGGGGTTCTCAACGAACCCCTCAGTAGTGTTTACTTATCAGCCTCTGCTTTCTGGAATCAGTGCCAGGGCACCAATTTTAGCTAATCCATATTTCTGAGTATAAAATTGAATTTATAGTTGATTGTATGTTGACTACAGCTCCGGTGGTTCATAGTGACTGTTTCGACAGTCAAAGTTTCGACTAGTAAAAGTGCCGATACAAAAGTGTCGAAAAAAAAGTTTAGAATTTCTTATTTTTTTATTTTTATGGGGGGTCCCCCCAAACCCCTGTTTTTTTTAACACCTATTTAACTATACCAAATTAAAATAAACCCCTTACTATTTTTAAAAAAAAATTAGAAACTTTTGATTTCGGCACTTTTGTGTCAAAACTTTTACCTGTCGAAACTATTTTTTCCGGAACTTTGACTGGACACCGCTCTGGTTTGAGGCATAATTGATTTTTATTGAAAACGCAACAGGAGCATCTGAAAATGCCACAAACCAGAAGGATGTGACATTTCCTCCCTGTTTGGATATTAGTGCTGCCTTTAGAAGCCTTTTCTAAGGCAGCTTTTATATTTTTGCCAGCAAATGTGACGGGTTGGAGCGCAGCCATCAATCCACAGATTTATAAAGATATGCGTTGCAGTGAAATGGGCGACGTTGCCTTAACCAAGGTAAATTCCCATGGTTGGTTTGTTTTATAGATAACTGAAATAATACATCAGGAAAACACAGACCATGTTCATGTCACACAGCCAACAAATATGTGCATTTTTCATTTCATCAAACGACAGACGAGCTGAATGAAAGCAATATGTCACGACCTAGGGCCGGAGGTGTCAGCTTTTAAGGGGGAGGGGCTTTTTCGTGAATGTGGGCCAGACCAGAGAGGGAGCTGGAGTTTCTTTCTCACAAAAGCTCTCCACCACCACAGCCTGTTGTAACCCTGGTTGTGGGATACATAGTTGCATTCTGAGGATTGTATAATGTACTCTCTGCATGGCTGTGGTGATGGTCCATTTGGATAGGAAGTGCCTCTCTTATGACAGTACTATAGCATTACCTGCAGCCTACGGCTCCATTTTATCATGCAAGTCAGCACAGGGAACACATTTACCTTATTAAAGCATCTTCTCCACAGTCACAATTCCAATGCGTTCCCATGTTGTTTGCAAAGCTAGGTCCGGTGTAGGTGCTAAATTACGGAGCCCTCATAATGGACTATCCCTATCACATGGTAGAGAGAGCTATAATCTGTGAAACTATTTCAAGCAGACTTTCAAAAATGTTCTAGACAGGATCACATGGGCTGGGATCTTTTTAGTGGATGCATAGGACAACCGAGCCCAAGTTGTGTCGTCTCTTTCTACTTGGGTATGCAGTACCTCCCCATTTCAATCATACCAATATCTCACAGGCAGGGAATAACAAATAACATAATTGAAAGGCAGGGGCATGCAGTGTTTTAACATTTTTGGATGGTGGGGTTCACTTAAAAAAACAGCTCATGCTAAAGTGGCGGGTCGGCGTGTAGTCGCATGAGACAGCAGAATTGCAACCCCATAGTAAGCCATATGGACACAAGCTGATAAGACTTAGCAGGGCCTTTAAAAGAAGACTTGGGACCATGGGGTGGCACACTGTCAGAGCACATCAGCTGTATCATTGGGATAACACAGAATTGGATCCTTTTGAAATGCAACGACTTGGCTGAGCCCCAGACATGACCCCCGACTGAGCCCTAAGACATGACACCCCGCTGAGCACATGTGGAGATAAAACAGCCTCTCTACAGGACGACGATGCAGGATTTCACCGGTGACTATCCAGGTTTTACGCCATCCAGTGAGAATAAGGTAAGAGAATATTCCTTAAAAATAGCCAGATGCTATGTTTTGTGTCAGTAGCCTGGGGTCTATAGCTGTTTTAAAATTTTAAAAGGCAACTATTTTATTGTTATGTTGAGATCGTATTTTTAAAATGCAACCCTTCTGTGACCCTTTAGGCATTGCTATTGTCATAGTGAGATAGCAGCGGGGCTGAGGGGTCGGTGAAGAAATAACAAGTCTTTGGGGCCTGCAGCGTTGACACACATGTACAGATCAGGTTTGCCAGCTCCCCACGCTGCGGGAGATAACTGCAAGACACCAGTATGACATCCATACTGGGCAACTCTATTATGGACAACTTTGTCTCTCCTCTCCTCTACTCCTCTATTTCGGATACCCTTGATGCTCTTGCCCCTGTCATGAGGATCAGTTTGAAGCCCAAAACCAAATGGAATTCTTGGTTTGACTTCGACTTAGCTACACTCAAACGTAAGTGTAGGGCGGCCGAGAGGAAATGGAGGGCCTCTTGCTCATCCTCTGACAAACTGGCTTGCCACCTACTCCTACTCCTACTCTCTGTACGTAGCAAGAAGCGAATCCATATTCAAGCCCATTTCTCTGCGGCATCTAACAACTCGGCCGAACTCTTTAAAATCTGCAAGGAGCTGGCCAACCCTGATGCAGTATCCACCCCTCCTCTTGCCTCTCAGGCTCTTTGCAATGACCTTGCCTCACACTTTATCTCTAAAACCCAGGACATCTCGGCCTCACTCTCCTCCTCCCCTGCTCCTCTCCCCTCTCTCTCTCTGCTTGTTGACCCACCCTCAGCTGGTGTCCAGTCAAAGGATCGAAAATAAAGGATCGAATGACCTTTTGATCGACAGTCATAGGATCGAAAAAAAAGGGTCGAATTTTTTTTAATTTATTTATATATATTTTTTTAGTTTGGGTTGGTAAAAAAAATGTTTTTAATAAAGAAAATGAGGGGTTGGGGGGAGGAACCCCCCAACAAAAAAAGCAAACAAACAAATTCAACCCTTTTTTTCGGTCCTTTGACTGTCGATCAAAAGGCATTCGATCCTTTTGTTTTCAACCCTATAACTGGCAACCCCCTCAGCTACCCCTCCTCCATCTTTCTCTGCCTTTCCTCTTTTCTCCCCTGATGAGGTCGCTAGACAAGTCCGATCTATGAAAGCCTCCTCAAGACAGGTCCACCTTTGCTCCTCCAAAACTATTAAGGACCACATCGATACCCTTACTCCGGCCCTTGCTGACATCTGCAACCTCTTCTTTGCCTCTGGATCTTTCTCCTCCCCTCTGAAGCACTCCCTTGTGCATCCTCTCCTCAAGACACCCACAGCTGATCCCTCTTGTCCGGCTAACTATCGCCCAATTTCCATTACTCCCTTTTTGGGTAAGCTCCTGGAAAAGCTTGCCATCTCTCAGCTTAACCTTCATTCTGATTCAGTTGGCTCTCTCCATGACCACCAATCTGGCTTCGGAGCTGCCAGAAGTACGGAAACTGCTCTCCTGAACATCTGTGAAGACCTGCTCTCCAACCTTGACTCTAACATTCCCTCTGTCCTCATCCTACTTGATCTCTCCTCTGCTTTTGACACAGTCAACCATACCAACCTGCTAAATTGTCTCGGTGACAACCTGCGTATCACCGATCAGGCTCTGGCCTGGCTGACCTCTTTTCTCTCTGATCGACCCTCCCAGGTACAACTTGGGTCCTTCCTATCCTCTATCTCCCTCTCTACCTGCAGTGTTCCCCAGGGGTCCAACCTCTCACCCTGGCTTTTCAATCAATACCTGGCAAATCTCGCCTACTGCATTTCCATTTTCTGCTCAAATTTCCAGTGCTATGCTGACGACACCCAACTCATTTTCATGCTTCCCTCGGCCACTTCCTCTCCTTCCCTCATCTCTGACTGCCTAATTGCCATTCAAAATTGGTGTGAAGCAAATGATCTTTGTTTGAACGCCAACAAGACTGAGATCCTCCTCGTTGGTACACCGCCTCCATCCTTTCCCCTCACTCTCTGGTCGGCCTCTCTTGGCCCTCTCCCTGCCCCTACCAGCAGAGCTAAGAACCTTGGGGTCATCGTTGACTCCACACTTTCCTTCTCCGCACACTTCTCCGATGTCTCCAAAAAGTCAAACTTCTTACTGCACTTCCTTAAAGGCACCCTTCCTTTCCTCTCCTTCCCTCAGATGCTCCTTGTCTCCAAAGCTCTGATTCTCTCTAGGATGGACTACTGTAACAGCCTCTTTCTAAATCTACCTGCCTCCACTCTCCGCCCTTTACAACTAATCCGGAACAGGACTGCAAGACTTGTCCTTGGCCTCAAGCCCTGGGATCGTATCTCTCCAGCTCTGAAATCCCTTCATTGGCTCCCTGTGGTTGCAAGGATTAAATTTAAAACCCTTTGCAGTGTCCACAAGGCTTTCTGGGGCCTGGGACTAAATTATCTTCAACTATCCCTCCCTAAATACCTCCCCTCTAGAGCCCTTTGCTCCTCTACCTCCAGCTCCCTCAGGGTAAGTCGATTTTCAAAGAAAAGAGCTGGTGGTAGATCTTTGTCTTCTGCGAGGGCGTCCCTCTGGAACTGCCTACCTGCCATCTTGAAACTTGAGAAGAACCATCTAGGGTTCCGGAAGCTCCTCAAGACCTTCCTCTTCACCTCTGCCTTTGCCCCTCTTCTCCCCTGCTGATCTGCTTTCTCTCTCAGCAATGCTGCACCTGGCCACCCTCTGCCCTTCGGGCCCATGTACCTGCTCACCCTGCCACCCTCCTGCACTGCCCCCTGGCCTCCCCTTGCACTGAGGCCTGTATCTGTACCCATACAGGCCCCCCCCACTCCTTGTCTGCACTGATCAGATACTCCCTATCTGACTAACCTTGCACTTGGCCCTCACAGGCTGCACTACCACTGTTTTGGATCACCGTATTTATTTATTTACTTACTTATTATTTATATTGTCCTCTCTTATGCTCTGCACTTTCCAATTTCTCCCCCCCTCCCATGCACTTTCCTCCTTTTCCCTTCCCCATGCACTTGCGCGTTCTCAATGTCACTGGGCCTAGTAAGATCGTTGTTTTTGTTCTCTCCCCTGTTCCCCTCCCTTTGACTGGTCGCGCTTTGAAAAACCTGTGTATGAGCACGATATAAATGAAATATCATATCATATCATATGCATTGGGTAAGAGAATATTACTTAAAAATAGTCAGATGCCAGGCCTTGTTTCACTAGCCTGCAGTTTATAGCTATTTTAAAGTTTTAAAGGCATTTGCTTTATTGTCATGTTGAGATAATATTCCTTAAAAATAGCCAGATGTTATGTTTTGTGTCAGTAGCCAGAGGTCTATAGCTGTTTTAAACTTGTAAAAGGCAGCTATTTTATTGTTATGTTGAGATCGTATTTTTTTAAAATGCAACCCTTCTGTGTCTCTTTAGGCATTGCTGTTGTCATAGTGAGATAGCAACTGGGTTGGGGGTCAGTGAAGAGATAGTGTTAGAGACCTGCCTGGTGGAGCATGTGTATCAAGCAGGATTGCCAGCTCCCCACATTGTGGAAGATAATTATAAGGCATCATAGGCATGACCTCCATACTGGACAATTGTATTATAAGCACAGGCTTGGGGAATATACCTTTTAAAATAGTCAGTTGCCAGGCCTTAGCAGTAGCCTGGAGTCTATAGCTATTTCCAAGTTTTAAAGGCATGGGCTTTTAAATTTAAATTGGCTTGTATTCTCCTTAAAGGTTAATGGACTCTACTAGTGGGACTGGTCAGCCATCTGTGGGTGATCCACGGACTAGTGATGGGAACATGAAGAGACCCCTACCCATCAAGAGCAATCCTGGATCCGTTAAATGAAGTCTTTGGTTGTCTCTGATGCCTCTTGGCTGCACCGGTAGTGTAGCGAATCCTACACTGGATCAGAATTGGTTTTGTTGTACCAAGGGTTTGTTAGAACTCGGCCCCCTACACCGGATCAGAAGGCCTTTTTATTATGGACTGATCTGCAACATAGGGCTGCTACAGGGCACAGCCTTGCTTCATCAAGGGCCACTGGAGCTGGGCCCCTATACTGGATTGGAGGGACTTTTTATTGGGGACTAATCTGTAGCATGGAGCCACTACAGGGCGCAGCCTTGCTTCATCAAGGGCCACTTGAACCATGCTCCCTGCAGCGGACCAGAGGGCCCTTTTTTATTGGGGATTAATCTGCAACATAGGACCAAAACAGGGCACAGCATTGCTTCATCATGGGCCACTGGGACCGGGGCCCCTACACCGGGTCATAGGGCCTTTTTATTGGGTACTGATCTGCAACATGGGGCCGCTACAGGGCACAGCCTAGCTTCAGCAAGGACCACGGAACTGGGGCCTCTACACCGGATCAGAGGGCCTTTTTATTGGGGACTGATCTGCAACATGGGGCCGCTACAGGGCACAGCCTTGCTTCATCAAGTGCCATGGGAACCAGGCCACCCGCCAACAGATTAGAGGTTTTTATTGGGAAATGATCTGCAACATGCAGGGCTTAGCCTTGCTTCATCAAGAGCCACTGGAAACAGATCCCCTACAATGCCACAGGATGTCCACATGGCAAGCACTGACCAGTGTCTTAAGGTTAAAATACTCAATCATTGTAGATCGACAGTTCCCTTGTTTATGCAACCCAGTATTGAATGTTTGGGAATAATTAATGGGGCAGCTTGCAATGCCTGCGCCATCATGCATGATGGTGGATTATTTGGGCTTAAAACGACCCTTCAAGAGCATTCAACAAACTCAGGTGAGACTGGAGTTGAAGCACGAATTGGGATGTGTAGATATAAAAGCTATTTTAACTCTACACTCATACAAAATACAAAAGCCTCAAGCCCCGGTACAGAACGATGTTACAAATTAACATGTTGTTCAAGTAGGGGCAAGGACTAGAGGGACACGTTTGAGCCTTAAAATAAAATATGCACCTACTAGTGAGACAGGGAATGTTATGCTGTCAAATGGTATTGCTATGGTTTATGCCGATATACCTGGGCTTTAGGCTATAGCAACAACAGACAACCTCTATAATTGGGTGGTACACACACATGTTCAACAGAGCGATAACAGAGCCAAAACTGTGCTAATCAGCAATGATGATGATGCTAATACACAGCCTACATTGCTAACTAATTGGCAAAGTGTAACATGTATTCATTGTGAATTACAAAATAACATAGATAACAGTAGTGACCAAATTATTACAAATACTGTTGTCAATGCCCCAGTGAGCCCATCCAACAACACCATTAGACCTCCAAGCAATCATTCGCCAACACATACAGGATCTATTCAGCAGTTTGAACCTGGTCCCCCTCATTATGAAAACTTCAGCCCATGGGAGGATGAGGATGTATTTGTGGAGGCTTGTAATAGACCTGTCAATGAGAGTGTGCAGTTAGATTTTCGATGCAGCGCTCGGTGCGCTGAGGGCTGATTAGTTGGAATCCTGTATTAATATGTCTACTTAGGAGGTTTGTGAAATGGCTTACAATCTTTTCCAAATGACCCCTAGAACATTTGTCGGTGACCAGAGTACAAGCGCGCATAACGATCACAATGTTGAAACTAAAAAGAACCATTTCAGTGATTCAGATTATGTCTGTGACAACCTCCATGCTGCCCCCTCTGACATTCAAGATGGTGGGGCAGTCCGCATTACAATTGTAAATGACTCAAATGCATGCTTTGATCAGGATGTTGAAACACAGAAGAGCAGTGTTTATGTTGCAGCGCAAGTGTGTGACAATCAACAGGTGGACCCCGCTAACATTCAAAATAACCTCAACACTGGTATCCTCACTATAGATAACACTGCTGATATATGTGCATATTAATCAATCATATGTGCAGGCTCAAGTAGATTGCAAAACCCCCCAACACCAGTGAACAAAAAAGGGAGAAAATCATGTAGACACCTCCCTTTAAAACAGAGCTATTTATTTATTGTTTATTTATTGGTCACTTATATAGCACCTATACACTTAACGAGAGTTTCAAAGTGCTTCAACGCAGGGAGGGTAAGTAGTTAAACAAAAACAAAAAAAACATTCATAATAGGCATTGGAAAATTCAGAATGGGCAAGTGCTGTGCATTTAGAGGTATAACATAGAACAAGGAGGAAATACAAACTGTTTACAACATATGACATCATTATTGTACATGCCTGACAGTCATTTCAATAACTGAAGAGCTATACATAAAGAAAGGAGAGAGGGGAGAGGGGACGCTAGGGTAAGACGAGCAGAGAAATGAGACAATTGCATGTGCCTGATAGCGTTCCTTATAGTGATAAGTGCATGAGTCATGTCGTAGAGGAGGGGGGGAGAGAAGTGGCAGGGATAGGCACACAAAAACGAAAGAGGCTGCAGATGTAAAGTCACCTAAATTTGATTTTTTACAGAGGCACACTAAGCACACAAAAACGAAAGTGGTTGCCGAGGTAAAAAGTCACAAGAAATCGAAAGTAGGTGAGCTGCAACTCACACGAAAATCTGCAGGGGTACATGAAGTTCTGGAGGGCCAAGATCATGGGGTCACAGTCTGCCTCCAAATTCCAGGAGACTCCATCATGATGTTCTGCGGGGAGAAGGGGGAGGGGGGAGGGGGAAGGGGGAATCCGGTCCAGCCAGGCCCAGACAGGCTCAGAAAGGGGGCCTTAGTGTGGGCCTTTGCGGAGGCTGGCTTCTTCGCCTGCCGGATTCCGTGATTGGCCTTAAAAAATGTTGGCTCTGTTGACAACTCTGTAGCCCTATTGTAAAAGTAAATTGGAGGAACCTAATACCAGGGGTTCTTTTCAATATGTGCAGCAGGTAATTTCCACATTAATAACAAATCTGGATAATAGGAAAGCACTGCAGCCTTAGTGACGGGGCACTGTGGGACAACCATTGGCAGCCATCCCAACTATCCTGATAGCGCAACACTTAATGGAACATAACATACTAGCAGCAAAGTGGTTCTGTCAGTTTGAAAACGACAACACATCTTCCATGCCACTGATATCCACTGAAAATCATGGTGTAGCGATACCTAGCTTTAGTACAGTTGCCACTCCACCAATAACCGTTGAAGGGGCTAGCAATAGCAAACGCTTATGATTAGTAAGCAGCGCATACCTGAAAACCAAATGCACCGTTTCAAAACAGATGTGCCCTTTAAACATTCAGCCAACTGCTAGATCATGCTCACATACAACCAACATCTGTTGAAAACATAAGCACTGTGACAGTCAGTACGTCTATATGGTGCTGGTGTGGATACCCAGTTCAGATGGACCATAAAGGCACGATCCTTAAAATGGTGTAAATCCAGAGCTTAATGAGGTTGGTTATTTAAAATGTTCAAACAGGCCAGGATGTTTACATCCAGACGTGATCAGTCTAACACAGCACTTCCCCAAACCCCACAGCTCCTGTCTACTTAGAAATGGTTGTGAGGAGTCAGGAATGAAACTCAGACAGAAGCTAACCATGGCTTTGGTTATAAACCTTTATTAAAATAAAACGGGTTGGGAAAAAGACCTCTTTGACCCTGCTCTATGAGGAATTTCTCTACCCAAACCAGAACTAAGGATCAGTCTGTATCAGGATGTCAAAGTCAAGCTGTCCTTTTGTCCAAAAGGTGTACTCTGACCCTCACACTATAAACTAAAAAAATTGGTCAAAAGGGAAAAGTCTTTAACCTTTGATGCCTTTTGAAAAAGGGTTTGTAAAGAAAATATAAGTAGTTCCAACTCAAACGTTCTTCAGGGATGAAGAATCCTTGTTCCAGAAGGTGTCTCCCTTCTCTTGGATTCCTCTTTATCACAAACAGTTCTCTATACAATGATTCCTTGTGTTTTGTTGGGCCCACAGTTGCACTGTTTCTCACACACAGTTCTATAGTTCAATTCACTTCAAAGCTCTGTGGCCAGGAACTTGCTCCTATTTTTCTGGCCCTCACATTCCTAGTGTCCTTGTTTAGGAACTATTGGTGCCACACATTTACAAAATGACCGCTATACTCTCCTGCCAGGGCTTCTTGTATCTTCACCCTTGTGGTTGCCTTGTATACTCTCCTGCTGGGACTTTTTGTGTACTTGTCTTTGCCTGATATACTCTCCTGCCAGGACTTCTTATCTTCATGCACTTGAAATTTCCTGGTGTACGATTTGGCCAGGACTTCTTGTATAAATCCACTTCCTCAATTGTACATCCACTTTGTTGAACGATATATCCTCTTGATATATTATTCACTTCTGTGCTTCCATGTATTTGCATACCTTGCATTCACATAGTGATAAGGGCTTTGGTTCAATTCACTTTCCCTTTTTATAAATAGTCTCTCTGTTTTCCCTTGTTCCTTAGTCTGTTTTACTATTATTTGCATTTGGTGTGCCTGCCGATACACCCTTTGGTCCCCACTATCCTTTGGTTGACTCACTGGCTCTTTTTGGCATTCTCGGGACTTGCGCGGTCACTCTGTGAAGGTACTCTTCCTGTTTTCCGTTTGCAACTGCTTTCTCAGCATTTTTCCATTTCCCAAGGCTTTCCTTCAGCACCCTGGTTTCGAATTGGGCTCTTGCAGGTAAGGGTCTGCTTTATGTGGTCAGCGAACGCCCAGGAGTCCCTTCTGCTCTCCTGGTGTCTCTGTAGCACCTTCCCTTCTCGCAGCGTTTCCCTTCTTCTTCTGCCTTGAGCCATGCGGCTCCACCACACCTGTTTTAAGACCTCAAACCTCACAGAGAGGCAGACTGTGCTCTCTCCAACAACAGCATCCTTTGACACTGGTCTGCTGCTCTTTAAAGCTCTTTAAATTACCGGGGCATAGGTGTTTTCTTTTACTTTGATATGATATGATATTTTATTTATATCGCGCTCATACACTGTGTTTCAGAGCGCGACCAAACAAAGGGAGGGGAACAAGGGAGAACAAAAAACAATGATCTTACTAGGCCCAGTGACATTAAGAACGCGCACGTGCATGGAAAAGGGGGGAAAGTGCGTGGAAAGGGGAGAAGTTGAAAGTGGAACAGAGGAGAGAACAGAATAAATAATGAGTGCAATAAATAAATAAATACAGGCAGTGAAAAGTGGTAGTGCAGCCAGCGAGTGGCAAGTGCATGATTAGTCAGATAGGGTATCTCTGATAAGTGCAGAAGAAAAATGGGGGACTGTATGGGTACATATACAGATCCCAGCGCAGTGGGTAGCTAGGAGGCAGTGCAGCGGGGAGGTAGGGTGAGCAGGTACCTGGCCCCGAAGGACAGAAGGTGGCCAGATGCACAGTGCCGAGAGAGAAAACAGATCAGCAGGGGAGAAGAGGGGCAAAGGCAGAAGCGAGGAGGAAGGTGTTGAGGCGCTTCCGGAACCAGATTTGGTTTTCCTCAAGTTTCAAGGGGGCCGGGAGGCTGTTCCAGAGGGAGGCCCCAGCCAAAGACAGAGATCTGCCACCAGCTTGTTTCTTTGAAAAACGACTGACCCCAAGGGAGTTAGAAGTAGAGGAACGAAAGGGCCCGAGAAGGAAGGTATTTACGGAGGGATAGTTGAAGGTATTTTGGATCCAGGCCCCAGAAAGCTTGGTGGGCAATGCAGAAGTTTTTAAATGTAATCCTTGCTTCCTCTGGGAGCCACTGAAGGGATTCCAGAGCTGGAGAGATACAATCCTTTACTTTACTTTACTTCATTTATTCAAGTGCTGCCAAAAAGGTCCAGAGGCATACAGGCTCCCAGGTGTCCCAACAAAGATGGTAATGGACAATGCAATCAGGCATACAAGTAACTATCTGGACGGCTAAAGGGGCTTAACTAAAAAGGCACATTTTTAGTTTTTTTTTTTTAAACTTTCCAGTGACTCACAACTTCTGAGATCAGTGGACATGGCATTCCAGCTCAGAGGTGCAGCCACCCAGAATGCACTTCTTATGACCAAGGTCAAGTTAAATCTAGCAATTCTAATATTTTGAGGTCATTAGTTCTGAGTGTCCTAGTTTCTCTCTTCTTATTCAGTCTATCCGCCAAATAGGCTGGATATTGTCCTGCTAAGCACTTATAAGTGATAGTAAACGAAACACGATCCTAGCCTCTATTAGTAGCCAATGGAGACTTCTCCTAGCATCAGAGACATGTTCACATTTTTTGTCCCATACAGGCTCTGACTGTGCTATTCTGTACCACTTGCAATCTAGCCATCTCACTCTTCCCAATCTCCACCAGTAAGCTGCCACAGTAGTCGATCTTCGAGCATATAATAGCTCAGGCCACTGTCTCGCAACTTTTTTGGGACAGATAGGGACGGATATGATGCAGGAGTCTGATGTAATAGGCGGCTGAGGAGACAAGACTACTCACCTAAGCCTTCATGGACAGGGTTTGGTCACAAATGACTCCCAGTGTCTTTATGTCATCCTTGGTCATAATTTCACAATCAGCGATTTCAAAGCTTTGATAGTCTGCACTGAGATTTCTCAGTCTAGGGCTAGAAACTATAACTATGAGTTCAGTTTTATTGTGATTGAGTGCCAACCTACTCATATACATCCAATCCTGGATGAAGTTATAGGTCTTGTTCACCACTCTTACATCTTCCTGATATTCCCATGTCAATGAGATATCACACCAGTTCTGCATACACTGCACTGGCTACTAGTAGCCCAGCGCATTACATTTAAATCACTCTGCCCAACTCACCAGGCCCTCCAGGGTCACGGGGCTGAATACCTCAGTGACAAATTCGTCAGTTACCTTCCTAATCGGATGCTCTGTTCCAGGCCTGCCGGCCTGTTATGTGTGCCTTGTTTCCACCACAAAAGAGTGGGTGGTCAGGCTTTCTTTGTGGCTGCGGCTCAATTGTTGAATGATCTGCCGCCCCCATTGAAAATTCTTTCCTAGGGTGGGTCACACAGGAGGAGATGGCTGTCAGGGGAGAGTGGTGACTCCACAGGGAGATATGTGGTATAATTCTCTTGGTTGTGAAGAAAATCCCTTAATTCCAGAGTTCTTGATGGCTTGCTGCCATTACTCGAAACCATCTGATTTTAAAACTCTGAAAACCACTTCCAAATAGAATCCTATTCAATCTCCATATGTCCATGATGAACACAGATAATTGCGATGATTGTATTTCAAACACAACTGCCAAAGCCATTTGAAACGTATTGAAACTCCAAGTCCCAGAAAGCTCTGAGTACTGGGACGAGGGGGAGGCCCAAGGAGTGCATGTGGAGGAAATGTGACTTTAACAACAATGTGCAGTCCAGCTGTTGTCAAGCCAGTCAACTATACGGGACATTTAAATCCCCTGATCAGCTGTGGAAATAGAGATGACAAGGAATGTCAGAAACAAAGGGAGAGAGGAAAGGAAGGCTGCAGAGTGTGTGGAGTGGGACACATGACCAGTGGCAGAGGAAGACGTATGGAGGACCATGGGGAGAATGAGAGATGCCTGGCCAATGCAATAGAGATTCTAGGAGAAATAAAGAGGTAGCATTTGTGCCATTCTCCTGACATGAGATGTCAGTTGGGGGAAACCTGGAACAAGCATTGCCAAGGGACTTTATAAGAGAGGTTGACAGAAGGAGCTTGAACAAACCCTCATATAAGGGATACAAGTGTGAGGGAGATTGATGCAAGTACTAACTGAAGTCAACAAGGGTTGTCCCACTGAAGAGGTGCAACTGTAAGAATATCTAAGAGGGGAGTGAATGCTGTAGAGAAGCCTGAAAAGAGCATCCGGTAGTGAAACCTTTTTGGAAGGAGATACCTGGCAGGAGGGTGCACCAGGGGATCTAAAAGAACCAAAAGAGGATATTCCTGGCAGAAGAGTAATCCAAGATATAAAGAGTTTCTCAGTTGAAGTTGATAAGTTTCCTGGCAAGAGAGTTTACCGGAAAAATTATTTTGAGTTGGTGTTTCTTTCAATTGAACATTTTGTCTACCAGAAGCCTCGAAAAGACATGCTTTTTACCATACTTGACTCATTGTTCTGAAAAAGACATTTGCTTTGCCATTCTGAAAAGTAGTAAAGACTTTTTGCTTTATCTGGACAAGCGTTATAAAAAGAACATTTGTTGTGCCATCCTGAGGAATTTATTAGGTGAAAAAGACATTTGTAATGCCTTTAGGAGACTGGCCTTGATAGAAGAAAATTGTAAATAGGTTACCTGATGTAATCTGGGGGAAGGGAGTCAAACCTGAATACAAGACATGTTTTTGTTGAAGTTATATGTTTGAGTTGTTGCATTTTTATATTAAGTTGATATTTGAAACATTTACCTTGCACTGTTTGCTTGTATATGCTAATTTGAGGTTGAGTTTGCACACAAGGTCATCCTTTTTTAGTTTTAATTTCAGAGGAAGGGACATTTACGTTAGGTTAAGGAAAGTTAGGCCTTCATCCACACCCCTTTTTCCTGTTAATGAAATGACTAATATTGATAAAGGTATCTCTTTGTGTCCACCTCTCATTGCTGCCCCCTCATATAATGTGTTAATGAAATAAATAGGAGATTTAAAGAGACCACAACCTTATCAGAGTGCTTTGGCTGAACAAATGCTGGGCAAACTTTTTAAAAAGTATTGCTTGATTTAAGCTTTGTTAATTGGCTATACAAGTGCTGCTTGTAACCTATTAACATGTGCATGGTTGCTGCACGAGGGACCCAGAGCTTATGCTGGGTCAATTAAAATGATGTGCATGGTTGGTATGTGTTCTATTGATATGAGATAAAGGTGCATTGATCGTATACATTGAGTGAATAGATAAAGCAATGTGTGCACTTGAAGGCATACACCTCTGTGTGTACAATCCAGAGTAAATACAACCCGCTAGGGAATAAGGCCAAGAGATAGCTATGCAAGGTTAAAAAGGTTTTACTCTAATAAATACAAGTGTCAGCAAAGAACTCTGCTGCCCAAGTGTGTTCTGCTAAAAGTTATCTGAGCAGCACATTAAAAAGAACAAACGCATCATAGATGGCATCATTGCATACAGTGGAAATCCACACAGCTGGTTGGTGGGACCATATACATAGGCCTGCTCCATATGGGATGCCATGCGCTAATTGGCTGCTTCTTCCCCCATCGATCTTGGTGCATGTGGGTCAGCTGGGCTCATCCTCGCACTGAAGGTCAGTGCAAGCAACAAATACAATATATCTAATCTAAGCTAAACAACAGAAACTGGTTATTCATCCATTATGTCAGGCACCTGGGCATCACAGGAAAGGTGTGCCAGGGAGAGGGGAGGATACAATACAGTTATATTGACCTCTGCATTCCGACTTCATTAATACCTCAGTTCCCGCACCCCAAGCTTCTCCCCTTGGGATTGATCTATGACTTACCCTTCCTGGTGCCTCATGCTACCGGAGACGTGTATTGCTCTTGGGGAGATATACGGTTATGCAAGCTTCAGATCTGTGGTGGGCACCTTTAGAGAGGTTAGGGCCTGGGGGTCAGATCAGTGAAGTGTGGCTGGCTCCAGCATGGCTGGATGGGGGTCAGAGGCCCTGATGCCAGGTTTGTGTAGATGGATGGACGCAGCGCGTGGTACTGTGTCATGCTCTTCGCAGGGCGCATTCTAGAAAATTATACTAACTATTCACCACACTGGAGGGAAATGGACTTCCGTGGGAACAGGGCTCATGCAGAGCCGGCCTGCTGCGTCGGTGGCTTGACACCTCTGGGTGAACTCGGGACGCAAGCACTGCAGACCTTTGACATGTTGCTTCTGGGCCTAATACAAAATGGAGTCGCGGGGCCAGGATAAAGTTAGTGCTATTCACCTAGTTCTATGCGCTACGTGGCATTTGTATGTTTCCCCCTTGTAGGTTGTAGGTTATATCGCTTCATAAGACGTTTGCCTACTTGGAAGCGCCTCGGGGGCTGGGATAGACTAATTTCCATCCCAACATTCCTTCCTCTCATTACTTCTATATTAACAAATTCACATCCCCCATGTCTTCGTTCATTTGCCTTTCTTTCTGCTTCCTCCCATGCTGTGGTACCCTTTATGGGCATCCATGCTTTGCATACGCTTCTCATATTTTCCCCGCTCTGCACATACTACTCAGGTGTACAAGTCATATATATATATTTCAACCATACGATATTTGGGGTCATCATTTTGTTCGGTCTGTATTTCTACTTCTCGTGTAGCAGGAGCCACATTTTTATTATTTCTATCCCCAATTGTCACCATCATCATCGCACTATTAAGTACTGCTTTTGCGCAGCAACGGAGACCCAACTGGCGCATGCAAAAAATCACCAAAATATACATGATGATAGGGATCAGCATCTTTACGGTCGTTTCCAAGCCATGAAGACGCCCAGCCGAATGACATGTTTACCCACTCGCCCTCCTCTATCCAGGCTTCTTTCTTCATTTTCACTCCTGGCTCATGCACCGCGGCTATTACGTGTGATAATGTTCCATTGGCAGCATTGGCGGAAGGTACGAACGTGCAACATGAACACCTGATGTTTTTGCAGACCCCGCAGTGAAGAGGACGACGACGTACCTGTTTTGCATTGTCATCAACCTCAGCGCCCTCAGTTCCACCTTGATGACGTTGAACCCTTCCTCAGTCTCGTTGGCCAACTGGATCAGCTCCCAGCGGATGATTTGGAGCCACTTGACGTTGGCCCTTGTTTGGATGCTGGGCACGAGAGATGCACAAAATCTTTCTACTGAGTTGAAAAGCTTGTATTCATCCGGTATTTGTGCAATTAGATCACTGGAATCTTGAGACAGGTAGTTTGAGGATGTTCTCTTTCTGATCAGACGGTCATGGCGTTCTTCTTCTGGAAGGACATGGAATCCTGGGGGTGACACAGTCGGCATTATATCTGTTGTCTTGGGTGCAGCTTGGTCATCGTCAGACAATGATTCCCCCTTCAGGTGCCTTTCTGGTACTACCAATAGGGCCGAATGCAGTGTTGCAAGCAAACAATACCCCCTCCATGATGACGAGAGGTGCAAGTACGCCTTGTTGCCACAAACCCAGTAGTATTCCATCATCACCACCGTCCCTTTTTGGAAGCCTGCACTGAGTAGTGTCCGGTTACATTGTTTTTTCAACCCTACAGAAATTGTCCCTTCACTATAGAAACAAAGTTCATAGTTTTCTTCTTGTTGTATTTTCACTGGTTTTTCAATTGCTGTGACCCATGTTAGCTTTGTCACATGCTCTGTCCATGTCTGGGCACACGTTTTGTCTGCAAAGGCTAGCGTCTCTTCAGAGTATCCACAGAGTCCTTCAGCTTTGCACATGAAAGTTGATTATTGCCATTTATATTCCGCAAAACGTGTTCCTTGTATGGCCAGGAAGTGTTCCTTGAAGCATTTGGCATCACCCAAGCCCATTTTGCATTTGCGAATGTCCAGTTGAGATGTTTTAGTTGGAAGCTGTGGGCCTGGAAGGTGCTCTTTATCCTACATAGTGCAAGGTGGAGGAGAAATTCTTCTAGGGGTACCTCTTGTGGCACTAAAACCTTGGACGCACCAGATGCGTGCGGTATTTAGGGACACATAGCAACTGCCATTTGTTGTTCGTCTTCCCATTGCACTCATGTCAAAGTACCAACTGTTTGAGTGTCCGGGATGACGAAGATCTTCCACTTTGTCTAATCCTAAACCATGATATGCATCATATTTGTTCTGGCGTGCCTGTCATTTACATCTATCACTTCGTAGGGGAAATTTTCTTCCTTCTAACAATGTTTTGTATACTCTGCTTCCGTTACGTAATGACTTTTGCACACATGGTGCTAATATCTGAAACATTACACTGTTACACAATGTGGTTTTGGAGTTGCTACAGGTTGTATTCATGGTATTTGGCAGTCCAGATTGCTCGGTACTTATTGGACACATCACTATTTTTAAACATACTTTCTTTCGAGGTAGGCAGATGAAAGGAACCTAGAACCATGTTCGGAGTTTGGGTGGACAACATGTTAAATATTGAGGTAGATGGTTGAGGGTTAAATACTATAGTGGGTATAGAGGTAACATTTGAGGCATGCAGTGTCTGTTACATTTCCAATGGAAACAATAATACCTGGGACCCATTGCGTTACATTTTTGTATATACTGGTGAGATTCGGGGGTATACCCGCTTCCCAACTCCACACGTGTCCATTCCATACCCATTTATTTCCCCTTCCCCCTTCTTTTAGATGGGTCTCCCAGATAAAAGATGCTCCCCAATGAATCCCTACTATGACCATTAATAAAACAAATAACATTACTATATCTTCGTGTAAATAAAAAATAAAAAATGGGGATTCGTTTTTTAATTAACCACAACAAAACGTACAGATTTTATATAGCATTTACATCACCAAATGCGTACAGTTAATGTCTGCATACCTCCCCCCTCCCTCCTGCTTATCATATGCTTCACTTTCAAGATACATTGAACTTTACATATCCCCACTATCCACCTTCATGGCTGGGTTACCATCCCCTATCCCTTCTCAGTAAGTCTCGAGGCCATCAGGTCCTGCACCATGTAGTTCCACAAGCTTAAATCCATGCTTTGCTCCCTCTGATCTCTACGGGCCGCCTCCTGCCATACTGAAGTTTCAGCCATAGTCCATTTCTGCAGGTCCCTTCACCACTGGTTTACATCCGGGCAATTACTCCTTTTCCAGCCCATCGCTATCCTGCATTTTGCCAGAATGTAAACCATATCCCTCAGCTTGGGCACATGTCTTGCCCGCTTGGCGCGCAAAAACAGGTCTATCATGCAGGCTTTACGAGATCCTACATCCAACCCGATTCTCACATTGGCCAGGACCTGGGCTATGTCCTCCCAATACTACTGTATCGTCTTGCTGGCCCACAACATGTGTATCAGATCAGCGTTAATCACTCCACATTTGGGGCACTTCTGTTCGGGGGCATTGTCAAATTTGGCTACTTTCCCCGGGGTTAGGTACGCTCTGTGTGTTATGTACTATTGGATGTGCTGGGATTGGCGTTCCTAGACACCTTCTTATGGTATATGAGCACCTTGCCCCAAGCTGCATCTTTAAATTTCTGCTCACAGTCCATTTCCCAGAGCCTAGTCTGTTCCAGCGTGTCTCCCTCCCAGGACATTGGTAGCTCATATATCCACGACACTGTATGTCCCCCCTCTGAAATATCGTATAAGGTTTCCAACTTATCATCCTCCTGTAATCCCTCATCCCTTCCCTGCCATTTCCGCTTTACTATGAAGGTGAGTGAGGCGTATGTTATATATTGTCCCTCATGCATGCCTGTTTCTATTACCAGCGTTCCGAAGTCCTTCCATATGCCATCCTGTACCACATCCCCCACCGTTACTATCCCCATCTGTTCCCAATATTTTCTTACGTTTAGTCTAACCTGGGAGTCCTCCTTTCTCAGTGTCACAAGTGGAATCTGAGGTGAGTAAGGTGTGGCCTCCCGTACAAAACAAAGCCCTCTCCTACATATCATCTTCTCCAGTGCCAAAAAACAGTGGGGCCTCCGGAGTTCTCCCTGCCGCTGTCCGTATTACCTCCTTAAAAAGGAATGGAGTGCAAGCTGACTGCAGCATTTGCACTTCTTGGGTCTGCCCATTCGATAGCCAGCTTGTGACAAACTGCAGTTGACGTGCCAGAAATTATGCCTCAAAGTTGGGTGCCTTGATACTCCCTTGTTCATACAGCATCTGCAATTTCTTCAGTGTCACCCGGCATCTCATATTGTGCCATATAAACGCACAGCATAATGTATCAAGTTTCCGGAAGAAGCCTCAGGGTACTATCATCTTCAACAATGCCACCCTGCCCATCGCCAAGAGTGGTAATCTGGCCCAGAAGGTCAGGTCATAGAGTTCTCAATTTTGCCCAACGCTCTCACTGTGTTCTGCACATGTTCCACCTTAGGGTCATGCAAATATCCACTCCCAGGTATCTGAATGATTCTACTTCCCACGCAATCGGTCCTGGTTAAGCAGCGATAGGGGTCTGTGTGAATCACATTCCTTAGGGCACTTGTTAGGCTTTAACAATGGAACAATTACTGACTCCCGCAACGACCTCAGCAACTCCCCTCTTTCTAGAGCTTCTGTCAGCATGTGCAACAATGGGGGCACCACCTCCGCTTCAAATTCCTTGTAGAATTTGCTGGGTAGTCCATCCGTTCCTGGTGCTTTAAGTGTCAGTAACCCTCTGATGATAGACACCAGTTCTTCTTTAGTTATGGGGCTTCTAGCTGGCTTGCTGCATCTGCGGGAGAGTTATCTCACTGAAAGCGTCCTCCATCTCTGAGGCCTGTGTTGCCACTGTCTCTGTGTACAACACCTTGTAGTAATCCCTAAATCACCTATTTATGCCTTCTCGAGTCTTATGGACCACCCCGCTCTCCCCCTCGATCTCGTTTATCATTTTCGATTTCTGATCATATTTTCATAGCTAGGTAAACAACCGTCCCAGCTTGTCTCCCTCCATATGTTGTCTCTTCATGTACTGCCTGTAGCTGAACTTACCCAAGCTTTCCCAATGCACCAAGCATTCCTGTTGCAATTGTGTGACCTCTCAAGTCTGGTCCTTGGTCGCCATGCCTGCAGTGTCTAACTCCTCTAACTTAGTTTCCGTTTCCCGTAAATCCCTTTCAAAGAATGCTTGCATTCCGCTTTCACTAGCAATCGCAGTCTGCCTAATCACAACTTTAAAGGCCTCCCACAAAGTACCCGCCGACTCCACGCTCCCCGTGTTGTTCTATCAAATGCTCCCAGAACTCCTGGTTTTTCAGGGACATTGCTCTGCAGCCTCCAGGTCGGGATACATGCTCTAGGGGGCGAGTTCCGCCACCACCAAAGGGCATGATCAGATAATACTCTTGCTTTGTATTCTGCTATTCTTAAATTTGCCCATTGTTTCTGCTCCTGTGAAGATGTAATCCAATCTAGTATATAAATCTGAAGGGGGCGCGTGATGTAAGTAACCTCTTGTCGATGGGTGCAAGGACCTCCATATGTCAGTCAAATTAATTGCCTGTAAAAGTGCGCCTAAGGCCTTGGCTACCGGGCTACGGTGCTTCAGTTTGTTATCGGACCTGTCCAATTCTGGACATAGCGTACAATTAAACCTCCCACCCCACAGCAATGTTCCATTTCTATGTGCACCGATATGTGAATATAATGTTCGAAGGTACGTTGCTGTATCGTAATTTGGTGCGTAAGTGTTGATTATACTCACATTCCTTTGTTCCATAAGCCCCTGCACTACGACCAACCTCCCATCTCCATCTACCGAGGTCTGTAGCATCTTAAATGGTACTGTCGGCACTATCCATATCAGAACCCCTCCCGCATATGTGGAGTACGGTGAGCCCAGGGTCGTTCCCCTTCATTTTCCAGCTAGGACCTTTAGTTTTTCCACGGTGAGGTGCGTTTCCTGCAAAAGTGCTATGTCAATTTTCTGGCGCCTCAGATACATCATTATCCTGTGTTGCTTAATGTAATTATTTAAGCCCCTGACAGTATTCTAGGCTACTTTAAGTTCCCCGGCCATGAATTATCATCCACACCCTTCTCCTCCATTCAATGTACCCCACCGACATATCCATAATATTACGATAGGGTAACTCCCCATAATCTACCACAACCCCCTTCTCTTCCTCCCCCCAACAAATGCCCAGCCCAAACCCTTGCGCTCAGGCACACCCGCTTCTCTCCCTTACCCGATCATTTATCCTGTTATCAGGGTGCAGCAGGCAGATACGTACACTCAGTAGCCTAAACAATTCCACACTTAGGTAAAGAACACTCCCCCTTAGTTACTCCCCCATAGGTACTCCTTCAGTAGCTCCTATTTGTCCATCATATATTGTGTGATTACTTTACCATCAACTTCACACATTGCACCAAGTCCACATTGTCCGCCAAGGGTCCAGTTCTGCATTTGTGATTGGTCAGCCTGTGCCCTCCTCACTCAACTTGAGATCTCTTTCTCCCGTCGGCATGTTCTCCATATCCATCAATTTTTGAGCTTCTTCCGGAGTGTCAAAGGGGGTCATTACAACCCAGGCGCTAATTGCGCCAACTTTACCACCATGGTGTAAACTACGTTTACACCATGGTGGATGGTGGATTTACCGCCCCATTCCAAGGTGAGTGGGGCGGTAAATCCCCATTTCCCATTTTCCCTTCCCCATTCCCATTTTTGCCCCATAGGGCATAATGGGAGTGGGGAAGGCGCTAATTACGCCACCGTAAATTACGGTGGCGTAATTAGCATCATGGCAGGTTAGCGCCATGGATTTTAACGGCTGCTAAAAGCAGCCGTTAAAATCAGAATCAGGCGTTAAGGGTTAACGACGGCGTTAACCCTTAACGCCTGGGTCGTAATGAGGCCCAAAGAAAATTGCTCTCGCATTGTGTATTATCTTCAACCTTGCCGGGTCCTGCAGCATATATTTAAGGTTCAACATTCGCAGCCTTCTTTTCACCACCACGAAGTTCATTACCTGCCTTTGCACTTGCAGGGTATAATCTGGATATCCTGTGATGTTGGCCGAAACTCGATGTATTGTGCCTCCTTTCTGGAAGTGTTCCAAGATCTTTTCCCTGTATTTGTAAGTAAGGATCCTGGCGATAATAGGCTGTGGTGGGGCTTCCGGTCGCGATTTTCTCATCAGGGATCTATGCATCCTTTCCACCGTGAAGCCCTGGGAAAGATGACCTGGGCCGATTTCTTGTTGTAGCATCATCTCTATGTCATTTGTTGGGTTCGCTCCCTCCTTGCACTTCGGAAGTCCAATAATTCTGACTTTGCTACGCCTGGCCCTTCCTTCTGCTTCCTCCATTCTCCCTTCCTGGTTCTTTACCTGTTGCTGCTGCACTTACACATCCTTAGCTACAACTTGAAGGTCCGCAGTGTGGCAAGCTACTTCCTTCTTCAGCACTACGGTTCACTCCGCAAGTGCCCAGCATCCTGTTGCAAGAGTGTCACGTCCGTGCTGATTGTATCCATTTTGAATTCCTGTGCTTTCTTCAATGCCGCAATTGCATCCAGTACTTGCTGGTCTCCTTTCGTTGGGGTCTGTTCTGCTGGTGCCAGAGAGGCAGTGCCGGCCGTGGTCGCTGCTTTGGTAAAATTGCCTAGCATGGGCTGCTTTGCCTTCGCCTTCTGTGATTTTGACATTGCAGTGCCGGCCCCTCGTATTAATCTTCTCTCTTGCTCCCCTCCACTCTGCACATTCATTCTGACCATGGCTTGTGCTCTATTGCTACCAAGAGACGGTCCTGTCTTTTGGTGATGCAATTATGTCTCCACTCAGCTACTTCCGTTACCATAGCCCAACAGGGATTTTCGCTGTTACACTGCCGAATAGTCACAGACGCGCTGCCCCTTTACTGGATCCTGCATACAGCACTATTTCTTGCATCAGATTGCGTGGTGTGCCCGTTTTAGGGGGTGGAACCCCACTTCTCAGGCACAGTCCCCCCTATGCATCTTATCACTGCCTTATTTTGCCCCCCCAACATGGGAAGTACCAGAACATCGGGTGCACCAGTGGTCATCGACTTCTGTTGTTCATATGATGTTGGCGGGCCAGGTTATGTTCTGTCTCCTCTGTTCCATTTACACTCACACTGGTGCTCGACTCCCACTGTACACTTGGCCCACAAGCCCCTTACTTTCAGGAGCCTGTTGTCGCTCCTATCACACTCTTCTCTTGCTTAGCATGTGAACAGGGCTCCAGTGGCCCTTCTGTGCTTTGCCCAGCGTTCCAAGAATGTGTGTCTCTTATCTTCTGCTCATTGCTCAGCCTCTTTCTCACTGCCCAACCGGCTTGTGAGCTGTGCACCAAGTTTCAGCAACTCTCTTGTAAATCCACACAGCGTTCTGTAACTGTGCCATTTATCTCTCTGTTCGTTGTTTGCATCTCCCTCCCCGCACTGTGTAACCAGCTAGTGTCCCGCCTCCCGTCGTGTAACTGTTATGCGGCTATTGTGCAGTACCTGTATGGGTGTGGATTTCTCCCATCTGATGAACCCACTGTAGCGCGATGCCGGTTCCTGATATGATTGTCTTTTCTTCATGAGCAGGGCTTCTCTCCCCCACGGCCTCTCTTAGACTGTTGCTGGGGATCCAAGGGCTTTCACCACACCTGCCGTCCACTGGTCACATCTGGTGCTCTTCCCAGCCACACTTCCCTTTGTTCCAGCGGTGTGTCCGCCTCGCTGCACTTATCCTCACCTCCCTGATGCCTTGTCCTGCCTCGTATCCACACAGCGTTACTGCCTGCTGTAGTCCCTGGCCATCTCCACCGTTGTTTGCTGCACCAGGGGACCCTCCGCCTGCTAGGCCATGGGCCGTCTCCAGCCCTGGATCACAAAGCTTCCTCCTGCCCCGGGCTCTTCTACAACACCAGCAGCATAGCGCATTGTGGCGCCGCTCCTGCTCCTTGTCTTCCCTTCCATCCCTCAGTCCTGGAACGTGGCTCTTTTCTGCGGCTGCTAACACTGTCCCGCTGCACCATCAGCTGCTCACTCTTCACTCCACCACATCCCGGGCTCCTCCTTCATGCCCCGCGTAGCGCCCCTCTGTGCTCCACCTGGGTCGGCACGACCACTTGTTACTCTTGAGACTTGAGGGTCTCCCAACTAAAAAGGGGGCAGGGGACCTCCCCTTCAGGGTCTCCATCCTCTGCTGCTTCCGGACCCAAAGTTCCTTTGTTCTCAGCTGCTTATAGTGGTCTGCCTTGCGCCGGCCATTTTGTTGTACTGCCAGAGTCCCAGTCCTCCTTTCCGCGGGCTCTTTCTCCGTCGACCTCCTCTCTTTACCTCATAGCTTCCTTCCACATGCTCTTGGTCCCTTCATGCATCCATGCATGTGTTTGCAGGGGATTTTGACCAGTTTTCATCTAGGTTGCAGGCAGGATCTTTATGGATCACGAGGAGCTGAAGGATAGAGTGTCCTTACAGCATGGCTTCCAGCAACACCCCCATATCTTCGTGTAAAGCCAATCCTATTTCTACTGCTATCTACATTTGCATTGTCATTTAATGGAGTCATTTCCATGATCATTGCACCTGCGGACAGGGAGAGAACGGGGTGGGTAAATTAGGGCAGAATGTAAGACGGGGTAAGAAAAGCAGGGGAGAGAGAAAGAGAGCGAGAGGGAGAGAGTTGTTTGTAGCTTATGCTCTAGCAGCAATGCATGTATCTTCTCACATCTCACATGCACAATAAATGACATAGAGCTACTTATGATGAGGTAGAGGCAGTTCTTTGTTCCCCAGTTTGGTCACTTAAGGGGGTACTGCCTTGTGCTTTTCGGACATCTGAAAGGTGGATTCAATATTGCAACCCCTTTACTTTTACAGCGAGCAGGGTGCAATATATTACTTCGTATGGACAGAGGAAACTTGGGGTGTTCCACTTTGGGGCTTAAGAGGGGCACACTCTGCTGATGCCCCTGTAGTTGTCTCTCTGTCTGCTGCGTGTGGTGGTGCTATTTGTTTCGATATACATCTAATTGCATGTGTGAGGTATTGTTTGAATTCTTCTCCTAAGACAGTGGCTGTTCTGTGAGCATCAGATGCTCTCCTCACTGGTGGCAGTGGCGTTTGCATTCGTTGACCAGTTACTATTTCGTGGGGAGACAGGTGGTGGTCCTTGCTAGGTTGTATGCGTGATTGGAACAGGGCAAGAGGCAGGCAGTACAACCAATTGTTCTTAAGGGTGTTGCACAGTTTGGACAACCTACTCTTGAGGAGGCTGTGGATTTTTTGCACTTACCTGGGTGGTAAATTGAAGACATTGTCTGAACGATCCGTTGTCTGATCGTATTACCGCACATACTCCCCATCGGGGGAATACTTCTATAACGAGAAATTTTGCAGCACACTTTGTATCTGGGTGTGCCGCCACCCATTGAGAGAATGGACACACCACAGTCAGGTAATCAGGTAACGGGCCCCATTGCACCTTTCTTCCATGTCTGTGTAGTAAGCGTGAAGTTCAGGGATGGGGCCCACAGGGTGGGGTAATGTTCCCCGTAGAGTTCTCAATGTTAGTCCTGGTGCATTGGACCACCATTTGTGTGAGATGCTCACGCAGGTTTTGAATGAACCAATCTTCTTGGAGATCGGCAGCGATATGTTGCTTTGAACTGTGTGCTGGAAAATGCAATTGTTCAAACGCTGTGTACAGTAGCTTGACAGCTTTACCTGTGGTTTGTTGTCACCACAATAGATCGGTGGGTGATTGTGTGCACCCCCGTTTGAGCCAAAAATCTTGTTCCTCAGCTGGTGCTCTTTGCTGTAGCTCTATTATTTGCGCTATAGGAAGAGCTATATATATGTCTATTGGCTGCATTGTATCTTTAGAGGTCACTACACATTCTGCTCCCATGTAAATTGGGAGATATGCTGCCTTTTTAGCTGCCGTGTTTCCTAATGAGACTTCGTCTCTGTTCTGAGTGTGAGCGTGGCATTTGACGACAGCTAGTACAGAAGGCTCTGCTAGAGCCGAGATCAGTTCATTTAGTAATTCTGCATGCTGTACTGGGGAGCCGTCTGCCCCTTCTAAACCCTCTTCTTCTCCATCTGGATAGACCCGCGTGCACTGTTATGGTGACGTATGCGGAGTCCGAACAAATGGTAACGCAACACCCCTTCACTGTTTTCAGTGCTTCAATTAGTGCCACAAGCTCGGCGGCTTGTGCAGAGAAATGTCTTGGTAATCTCTTCATGATTAGTGTCTCATATTCTCCTTCCTCCATTCTCACTACTGCTGCCCCTACATGTTTTTTATCTGTGTCTTGATCAATGGATGCTGAATCATCAACGAAGTACACTTCCCTCCTTTGAGAACATTCTCTCTTGCTTTTGGTATGTCACCCCCTTCTCCCTCATTTGTGACACAGTCATGCTCTTGCATGTCTTCAACCATGCATGGTTCTGTGAGACATGTTGCTGGATTTACTGTTTTGTACCTTACCATATGGATATTTGAACTGGATAGAATGATCTTATAAGCTGATGCCCTCTGTGTGGTCAGTGTAGATTTCAATCTTTCTAATATTGAGAACAGTGAGTGTTCAACATACAGAGTTACAAAGCACCCCTTCACAATGGTGGAGCTTTTCTCAATGGTGAAGGCGGCAGCTGCGAACAGGCGCTCGCAAGCGAACTGACCCTGCATGACCGAATAAAGTGTGCCACTGTAGCAGGCCAGGGGTTTGTGTCCCATTGAACTTTTCTGTGTTAGCACGGCGGTCATGAGTGTTCCATTTGAGTGAGAAAACCGGTAGAACTCCTGTTCATAGTCTGGTGTTGCTAAAACTGGGGCTGTTGATATCACATTTTTTAAGTCATTAATCCCTGGGATCATCTCGTTGTCCACCTAATGGATGTTCCCTCCTTCTGCGCTTCTTTAAGCCCTTGCATGGGTGGCCTTGTGTATACTGCGTAATCTATGATAACTCAGTGACCGGGGGCACTCCTAATGTTGAATACAGTTAATTCAAATTAGATTTAGAGTGGGGGTGCAATGGAGAATGACCATCCCTGCCACTGGGTGGTTTCAATAATGCAAATACAACAGATGTCCACCAACTTGTGGAACTCTCCCGCCCCTCGCACACCCAGGTTGTGTAATAACTACAGATACATTTCTAAAAGTAATAATATTATATATATATATATATATACATATATATATATATATATATATATATTATATATATTCTGTTGTTCAAATAAAAAAATTATACATTCAAAGTAAATCTTACATTTCTGATTGCACAGTACATTCAATTAACAATAAAATGGTATAAAATGTTCCTGACGAAGGGAATAAAGTCCCGAAACGCGTTGAGCTAACCACAAGGAATTAATTAATATCAGCACACGACAGTTGAATTATTTAATTTATGAATTATTTGATTCATGAAATACTTGATGTATGAATTATTGTCTTGTTAATTGAATGTGCTGTGCACTCGGAAATTTAAGATTTACTTTGAATGTATAATTTTGTTTATTTGAAGAACAGAATATATTTATATATATATAAAAAATTCTTACTTTTACAAATGAATCTGTAGTTATTATACAACCCGGGTGTGCGAGGGACGGGAGAGTTTCACGAGTTGGTGGACATCTGCTGTATTTGTATGCAGCGTAATCTAAAATCCCAGCCCTGCAGTAGTTGCAGAGCCCTAAGAATTTCTGCATCTCCTTCACTGCATTCGGTTTGGCAGTGGCACGTTCTGTTGCCGCTCTGTCTGGAATTATTCTTTTACCATCTTTGGAAATTAAGTGGCTCGAGTAGATGACCTCTGTTAAACAGTACTGGAGCATTCTTCTTGTCTACTTTGTACCCTTTCTGGGCTAGCAATTGAAGCAAAGTGTTGGAGTCCCATCGACAGCTTTGCTCGATGTCGCTACAGACCAGGAGGTCATCTACATACTGAATAATCATGCTGGGGACCTGAATGTTGCTGAGGTCTTTTGCAACATTGTGTTGAAGATGCTGGGGCTTTCACAGTCAGTACCCTTGTGGAAAGCAACAATGTTCATATCACTTTCCACCCAGGGTAACTGCAGTGAGGTACTGTGAATCTCGATCGAGAGGTACCAAGAAAAAGGCATTTTTTCAGGTCCACCACAGTAAGTGGGTGGCTTGTTTTGGGATGCTGCACTAAGGCAGGGTTGGGAACAAGAGGAAACTCTTTTTGTACAATATCATTAAGGGGACGAAGGTCCTGGATCATCCTCCAACCCCCCCCCTTCGCTTTTTTGATCGGATAGTTAGCGGTGTTGCATGGTGACGTGGAGGAGACAATAATTCCCTGTTCCAAAAGGGCCTGTAATGTCTCCTGTATCCCTTTCCTTCTTCCCTGGGAGAGGGGGTATTGTTTTACTCTGGGCAAGACAGCACCTAGGTTGAGTGTTATTTTTACTGGGGCCACTTCTTTGAGCATTCCCACATCATGGGGTTGGTGGTCCATAGGTGGGGTGGGACCTGCTTCAGATCATCTTCACAAAAGGAGGGTGGGCCACTGACAATGGCCATGAGGGCACTCTGTGCTTTCCTGTATTTAACCGTGATATCAAAGGGGATGCATATTTCAAGCACTATCCCCCCATCATTGTTGGCATATTTGAACAATTCCTCATCTGTTATTTCCCGTAATGGGGTATTGAGGTCGACACACAAAACTGTGTGCCACTGGCACCCATAGATGCCTGTTCCTAGTACTACAATTATTTTCACTGACACTAGGAGTCCCTCTAAGTCTAAGGTCAGGATGGTGCCAGCGACCACTTCGGGGGGTGCTCCAGGGCGAAAGATGAAATCAGAAGGTACTCTCCACTCCTTCTTGGTGAGCTCGGGCACTGCCTTAGCAAGCACTCTAATTCCATATATGAACATGTCAGGATTCACAGGTATTCCCCTCACCACTATCTCACTGGCTACTGCGTGTTTTACTAACATGGCTCGGAGGGAGCACATGCCGGGGGTGGAGCAAACCACTCCTCTCTCTGTGAAGGATATTGTCATGTTTAGTCTACTGAGCACATCTCGTCCCAGTAAGTTGACAGGCGAGCTTTCATAGTATAGGATTAGTGCTCACACAACCTTTCCTCCAATTTTGACATCCAAATCTTCTGTGTATGGAACCGTTACTACAGCCCCAGAGAATCCTTGCGTGTCGAGAGTTTGTCCTGATAACGGTAATCACCATCGCAAATACATGACTTTTCCGTCCCGGGCCCACCGTGAAGATGAATTGCTTGTTTCCTATCTCTGCCCCACCAGTGGTTCCTCTTTGGATGCAAGGTCGTTGATAGTACTGGATACGCAAGTGCTCTCTGTGGGCTGTCCTAGTCTGGATATGTGTCTGTCCCCGGACAAGTAAATGGGTCTCCTCCCAACATGCAGGCACCTTGGTACGGTGCCGTTGAGCCATTAGGGGCAGTGGCGAAAAGGTTTCTGTTTACCCCGGCCTGGGAATTGGGGCAGGTCTGTTGTGGTTGCATTGTGTGGGGTGGGTGATGATAGGTGGTGGGACCGGGCAATGTGGGAGGTAGCTGGGGGTAAGGTAGGGGGATTTCATAAGGTTTCATCATGGATCCCTGGGCCAGCCCCTGTGGACTGCCGGGCTAGGGGTTTCAGTACTGTTGTGGGTTGGATTGGGGTTGGTTATACTGATAGTACCCTACCTGCCTGCTGCGGCACTCTCTAGCAAAGTGTCCCCATCTCCTGCATGCTCAACATTGCCCTTGTCCACCTCCCCTAGACCCTTGTCCTCCTAACCCCCCTCCACTCTGCCCTTGGGACCCACCTCGTCCTCTTGTTGGTCCTCCTTGCCATTAAGGTCCTGCACATTGTTGATTTCCACCCCACTGTCCTTGCCTGTTGTCTGCCCACACAGCTGCCATCTTTGCCTGTGTGGCGACCAAGGCACATCCCTCTTCCCCCATCTGTTCTTGGGGCAGTACTACTGAGGTCACAGCCACTTTCACCAGTTTGTTTTGTACCAGTTTCGCTTGCTCTGCCTGCCTTCTTTCAATAGGTTCCTTTTCTCTCTCTTTGATCCTCCTACAATGGTGTATGATAATGCTTTGAATTTCTGGCCAACCTTTTGCTTCAACCCCCGCTATTCTGTCTAGGGCTTTGTGTACTCCCTTTTTATGATAAAATAAAACAAGGATGTTGACTGATCCCACGCGATGCCCGTCTCTGCTCTCCACATCTCTTGGACCAGAGAATAAACTATGCAGCATCTTCCTTGCCTCCCATAGGGCATTGCATTATTGAGTGTAAATCGGGAGTATCTGGGAAGACTCTCTGCAGGGCATCCCACACCTGTGCCCTGATATTATTGAATGAGGCCCTGTCATGGGTGTTGTTACTTATGGGCACTCCAGTGTACCCCGCTTTCACCCACACTGATTCTGCTTGATCCCCTACTGCAGAAACTAACAGGCTCTTGATATCTCCTATCAGTAGGGGCACCCCACAGTTTGTTTCTCAAATGTGTAAATCCATTTTCCTGCGCCCGCTTTAAGTGGCAGGAGGGATTTGAGGTGGTTGTTTTTATCCATCTGCACCCATGGAACTTAGTGTGGCTGCCCTGCCCCTTTTTGCATCAGGGGCATTTGTAGTTTTGATTTATCTTTCCACCTTTCAGTCCACCTCCTTTCTTTTTCACCAGTGCCACTCTCCCAAACCTTTCTTGTAACCTCACCTTCCAACATCCCTTCCGCCTGTAGTGTAGTCAGGTGTATTAGTTGTACTCCTCCCACAGCTCCTTCTTCCCCCTCATCAAAGTCACTCCAGTACTCTCCATCCCTCGCTGATCACACATTTTCATATCCCAAACTATCTGTCTCCCCTTCCCTTTCTATTTACACAGCCCTTATTGAGGCGCTATCAATCCTGAACAAAAAATATCCGGATTTCCACTCATCCTCCGGTGGGGGAGATGGAGTTGGGGGCAACATAGCACTCTCTGTTCCTCTTGCTGCTTCACATGCTGCTCATAATCTAGCTAGCTCTGTACAGGTTGAAGACAATGCTACTTCAATATCACTTGCGCTCACTCCTGTGTGGACGGGCTTTGTCGTTGGAGGGTCATATGGTGGGGGTGGTGCAGTACTCATGTTTGCTAGAGGGCTACCCCCAGACACATAGGTGGGGTTTGACTACCCCTCTGCTGGTCGGGTTAGCAATGGGTACCTTTTTTCTTGGGCTCCTTCACCTGTTGTCAACCTTTCCGATGTTAGTTCCCTTTTCTCTATGACAGGCGTTTCTTCGAACATCCACCACAAATCTAAAATTTTGTAATGGTTTTCCTTTGTATTTGGCAGTCAAGTAGGTGGACATATGGTCTAAAGAACCCTTGTCGAAAGACCCTCCCTCGGGCCAGGAGTAGGGCATTCCTTCCCCCTTTGTTTCCATCACCCATTGTCCATGGTACTTCTTGATCTCGACACTATAAAGGGGCAGCTTTTACATGTATGGGTTAGGGGGTATCTTCCCCCATGGTTGTCGCATCTCTAAAGTGTGTGTCACAAGAAATGTCATGCAGTGTTCCTTCCAGTTTGTCTAGACCATCAGGGTACAGTGTCAGTCAATTAATATTTGTCACATGTATGTCGAAACTATCTCTTATATTGTCAAATAATGTGTGCACAATCGTTTTTTAGGACACACAGATGAACATATATTTGACAAATAGTTTCCCTCCCCCTTTAGAGCAGCCCCACTGTCCTCTCACTCACTTCCCATTCACTCCATATTCGCCCCTCATGCACCTCCTCTGTACATATTAAGAACAAAACACGGAAAATAATAAACTAAAATAACAAGCTAAAATAACAATCACTACTTATTCCTGAGCCCTCTACTTATATGGGGCTCCTATTTTTCTCTGTATTTGCACTGTGGCTGCCACCTTCTACCCCCTTTCAGGGATAGGCTCCCTTTCCTTCCTCTTATATATTCTCTGTTATACTTAAAATTAAAAAATAAAAGAATAAATGAATGGCCATAAAAACTTCTCCAGTCAAATAATCACTGTACCCATTCACATTCAATCATCGCGTGTTGCCCTGAATCGTACTGCTCCGTACCCAAACCCCGACGTTGTTATCCCTTGCAATCTATACTCACGTGTCTGTATTTTTCCGAAAGCCTCAGTTCAGGGGTAATCCACAACAGGTCTGGACCTCTCGCTGGGGCCGTACCCAGCTCCAAGCAGCAGGCGGGACTTCTGTGAAAACAGTGCCCACAAGGACCACTTCTGCCTTGTTCGTGTATTAGGGGACCGGTCACTGTAGGTGGGTACGATCCTTCTGGAGAGGCCACCTGGATATCGCCGCACTTACGGGAGTTCAGGAATCAGGTCCCAGGGATTACCAAATGAGGGCATACACCTCTGCGCGTACACTCCAGAGTAAATACAACCAGCTAGGGAATAAGGCCAAGAGATAGCTTTGTAAGGTTAACAAGGTATTACTCTTATAAATACAAGTGTCATCAAAGAACTCTGCTGCCCGAGAGTACTCTGCGAAAAATCACATGAGCAGCACATTAAAAAGGACAAACGTATCGCAGATAACATAATTAAATACAGTGGAAATCCACACAGCTGGTAGGTGGGACCATATACATAGCCCTGCTCCATAGGGGATGCCAGGCGCTAATTGGCTGCTTCATCCCCTTCGATCTTGGTGCACGTGGATCAGCTGGGCTCATCCTCGTGGTGAAGGTCAGTGTGAGCAACAAATACAATATATCTAGTCTAAGCTAAACAACAGAAACTGGTTATTCATCCATTATGTCAGGCACCTGGGCGTCACAGGAAAGGGGTGCCAGGGCGAGGGGAGGATAAAATACAGTTATATTGGCCTCTTAATTCCGACTTCGTTAATACTGAAGTTCCCGCACCCCAAGCTTCTGCCCTTTGGTTTGATCTATGATTTACCCTTCCCGGTGACTCATGCTACAGGAGAGGTGTATTGCTCTTGGGGAGATATAGGGTTATGCAAGCTTCAGATCTGTGGTGGGCTCCTTTAGAGTGGTTAGGGCTTCGGGGTCAGGTCAGTGAAATGTGGCTGGCTCTGGCCTGGCTGGTTTGGGCTCAGAGGCCCCGATGGCAGGTTTGTGGAGATGGATGGATGCAGCGCAGAGTCTGGTACTGTCTCATGCTCTTCGCAGAGCGCATTCTTGAAAATGATGCTAACTGTTCGCAACACTGGAGCGAAATGGATTTCCATGGGAACAGGGCTCATTCGGAGCCAGCCTGCTGCGTCAGTGGCTTGGCACCTCTGGGTGAACTCGGGACGCAAGCGCTGCAGACCCTTGTTGTGTTGCTTCTGGGCCTATCAAAACACTAGGTGTGACGGTTGGTCACCTACCTCACCAAGAAATCCCTCTAAATAGGTTTCGAAACCTTTAACTGACACAGTGGTGCTTGCAAGTGAAAATAGGTTTCAGTGTGGATACTGGATCCTATCAAGCGAGTCGCGCTCTGCTAGGGTTGTGTACTGACCTATAGTTTTCAGATCAACTCATCAGGCGATAAAATTCTAATCACAAAAATATGCATTTTATTGGTATACGCATCGGTTAAAACAATTTCACTTTGTTGCAAAATGTATGCTGGTGCATAGAACAAGACAGTTGCGTACAACAGAAGAGTTATGTTGAGTAACTCTAATTCAATTAAACGGACCCGTGCTGCGCCAGGGTAAATCTCAAGTTTAAACTTACATCAGTCATTCAAACCAAACTACTACTCACTCTCTCATTCGTCATTAGACTATACTCATTCATCCCAACATGATTCGTTCCTCAAAAAAACAACTGTAGCACTATTGTGGGAAATTCTTCAGGGGTAAACCGTCTTGTAACTGCAATGTAACCTACACGTTAGTGTATCATTACCAAAAATGGTCGAGGAATGCAAGGGGTTGACTGTTTGAGGGTTTTAAATACATATTAAATACATATTATAGCTAGCTTGAACCCAATCAACAACTCGACTAAACATATAACATCTGTGCAACAGTGTGAGCTTAACCTGCTTCAGTATGAATGAAGACATTAGCACAGCAGAGGATGAGAGGTATGTAGGGACATGTATTACAGTGAGACTGACATGCTGAATGATTTGGATGAAGTGATGGCTGTTGTACAGGCTGCTGGCTTGCAAGCCATTGCCAGGACGGCCTTCAGACACAGTGCACACTAGCTCTGATATACCCCCTAAAACATTCCCCAATTTGTATTTGTATTTGTTTATTTATAATGTGCAGACCATCTGGCCCGGGGGCATCAGGGCGCAATTTGTACAGGGTTGCAAGAAAAGAACATGCAGGCTGATAGAATACAATAAAAGTATACCAATACAACATAATAACAATCTTAATAATTACATATATTACACATGGTACAGTGTCCCTATGCTCCGGCGAAGGAAGTATCCCTGAGGTAGTTGGGAAGGTAGCAGACCGGAAATCGTGCTGGGGAACAGGTGGGCTGAGTAGGTAGGACAGATGTCTAACACAACTATTGCTGGTCAAAGAGCCAAGATTTGGTTTTATTCTTGAAGGTGTTGAAGGAGTCTTCAGCTCTAATGGCAGCGGGGAGGGTGTTCCAAAGTTTGGAGGCTAGGACAGGGAAGCTAGTGCCTCCCGCTTTTTGGAGCTTAAACCTAGGGATAGTAAGGCAGTGAGTCTGAGCAGTTCTTAGTGGACGGGCAGTGGAGTGGCGCGAAAGCCGACTGCAGAGATAGATCGGAGCCTTGTTGGCTAGGCATTTGTGCGTGAGGGCAAGCGTTTTTAGGGAAATTCTCTGCTTCACGGGTAACCACTTTAGGCTAGTTCTGACTTCTGAGATGTGGTGGTTACGAGGGATGTTCAGGGCCGCTCAAATTGCATTGTTCTGGGTGGTTTGGAGTTTGGACAGGTTTTCTTGGCTGGTGCTTAAGTATAGAGCACTGCAGTAATCTATTTTTACCATGATAAGTGTTCTCACTAGTGTGACGCTATTGTGGGTGGTGAGGAATGTTCTGCAGGCTGAAATGAGTTTGCACGTGTAGGCAGAGGTGGACCTGACTGCATTAGTTTGTCTTGACAAGGATAAGGTGGAATCCAGGTAAAAGCCTAGTGTTTTAGTGTCTTTCGAGACTTGCATGGAGTTGCCGTCTATGATGAATGACTGATAGGATGGCTCAAGTTTGCTCAGGCATTGTGATGTACCCAGTATAAGTAGCTCCGTCTTATCGTCGTTCAGACATAGCTGGTGCTGGGCCATCCAGGCTTGGATGACCAAGTAGACGTCATTGAGGGCCTTGGTGTCAGCAAGATAATCACCAGAGATGGGAATGAGTATCTGGGTGTCGTCCGCATAGTTGGTGTAGGAGACACCCAGATAATAAAGCACATCAAAGAGTGGTTTCGTAAAGATATTGTAAAGAGTAGGTGACACGCAAGAACCCTGAGGAACACCGCAATGAATAGGGGAGGGATCTGCGGCAGCAGAAGATGCAAAGACCCTCATAGATCTGTTGCTCAGGAAGGATTTGATCCAGGCCGCTGCGGAGGGAGAGAAGTTGGCAGCAGAGTGGAGGTGCCTGCAAAGGATCTGGTGGTTAACCAAATCAAATGCGGCGGAAAGGTCGAGGAGTAATAGCATTGCTAATTTGTCCTTGTCCTTCAGGACTTCGATCTGGGTTTTTAGGTCTAATAGAGCCGTTTCGGTCCCATGTCTGGGCCGAAATCCGGATTGTCATAAACCTAACAGATTGTTTGATTCAAGGTAGTTTTGGATCTGCAGGTAAGCTGCACGGTCCAGTATCTTCAGCAGAAATGGTACTGTAGTAATAGGTCGGAAGTTCGTGGGTATGCTTGGGTCAAGGGAAGGTTTTTTTTAGTAGCTGGATCACCCAGGCGTCTTTAAGGTTGTCCGGGACAATACCAGTTTCAAAGGATGAGTTAATGAAGGCTGTAATAAATGGGGCTAAGTCATGGGCGGAGTCCTTAATGATGGGAGCTGGGCACGGGTCACCTTGGCAGTTGGATGGTTTCATCCCGAGGATGATGTTTTCTACTTCGGTGACAGTGAGCGGTGCGAAGGTGAAAGGTTTGATGTTGGCAGAGTTGGAGAGGGTGGGCCTAGTAGGGGAGAGTGAGCGGTTGTCACGCCTCAGGCAGTCCTGCTTTTCTTTTATTTTAGATTGGAGCATAGAGATTTTGTTTAGGAGGGCTGCTTGAATGTTAGCACACCATTTGCTGTCTTTCGTGCAAGTGTCTGGCGGGGAGACTGGGGTTTCGAGCTCTTTTAGGACTCTAAAGAGTTCCTTGGAATTAGAGTCGGCTTGCATGATACGATTATTAAGCGATTCTTTTTTTAGCAATGATGATGGTGTCTTTATAAGTGAGGGAGGCGAGGAGGAAGCCGTCTTTATGCTCATCAGATGGGTGGCTTTTCCAAAGGTTTTCCGCGCAGCGTTTGGCTTTGCGAGGATTCTTAGCTGTGGAGTGAACCATGAGTTGAGATGTGCTCGTGGTCAATGATGTGCTTGTGATGTGCCCAATGATCCCAGTCCAAATATGGATAATGCTGACAATGTGCTTAGTGAACAGGAATGTGAAATTCCAGTCTATGGGCCTCATCAGATGTTGGGAAAATCCACCGGGATACCACCCAACGCAAATAGTGTTACTGTCATGATCTCTGCTTCCAAAAGGTCAGGACTTACCCAACTCCCTTGGAAGTAGACCCATAACCCAGGTTTCGAGTGCCAACCAGTCCCAATTGGGACCTTTTGGACCCTGTCCTGGCGCCAGTGGCACCAGGCTCATAAATATGCCCAGTCCCAGCGCTGGAAGCGCCGGGCTCATAATGCTTGGGTGGACTTACCTGCAGCAGACCATGCTGCTTACTTACCTGCCAGTTGAGCCTCTAATCCTCTTCTGTTTGGGACTACTTTTCCTGTTGGGTGGGGCAGGAGCCACTCCCTAGGTTCAGAACACTGGAACTCTTCTGGAAAGCAGGAACTCTTTTCTTACCTAGGCGTGGCTGTGGAAGGAGACACCTAAGCACCACAGGAGGCTATTTAAACCACACCTGATGGATGAATCTTGCTTTGTGTTATTCTGCATCCTCTGCAGCAGAACGCTCATCGTGTCTTCTGCATCTGATCCTGGGCCTAATGGAAAAAGGCTTACCATCCTGAATCCAGTTTTCAGCAACACCTATAAAGACAAGAAAGAACAGGTTAGCATTACGGTCTTCAGTGACAGCGCTTCTCTTACCTTGTCCATCGGCTGTCACCAACGCCTCAAGCTGCATTCCGGCATCTGAAAGACAAAGGCCTACCTACTCTTTGCGTGCTCCGGAGGTCTTCGCACTGCATTCCGGCATCTGAAAGACAAAAGCTTACCAACTCTTCGCACGCTCTGGAGGCCTTCGGCGCTGCATCCCGCATCTGAAGACAAAAGAAGGTGCGTTTAAAGACATTGGGTAACTTTATTACTCACGTGCCATTACTCCTTCCCACGCCGAACCCAGTGGGTATTCCGGCACCCTTCAGCAGCTCCGAACTTGTACCTGCAAGATAAAAGGACAGTTAGTGCGCATCGTGAAGCAGGCAACAAGCGCTTACTTACGTGCTTCCAGGCGCTTCTATTCCTCACACGGGTTCCATCCTCAACTCACTTCAGCCCGTCATCCGCCATCGCCGGAACCCTGCAAAACAAGAGACATCATTACAAAAGACTTTTAAAGACATTTGAAATACTCGGAACTTACCGTTCGTGCAGTAAACGACGGACATCAGTCCTCTGAGGTCAAGAGGCCTGCACCCTTATCCAGTGAAGAAACTGGTTACGGCACCCTGCCCCGAGGCAGATGGAGAGCGCGGCGTTCACTTACCTAAGACATCTTACTCTTCGAGTCAGACATACAGTGCACAGAGGTCCAGCCCAAAGAGCCAATCGTGTGTTACACATCACCTTTGAAGATACGGTATTTGCCCAGTCAAGACCGGCGCCTCTGCGGGAATCAGGTGAGCGTTACAGTTACTACAACTCGCTCTGGCGCTTTTAGGGCCGGATCCTGAGTTGCGGCGGGGGCAGTAAGTAACCATTCCCATTGGGTCCGATCCAATGGGGCATTTTGGGCATGATTTGTGCAGTAATAGCATCGTAAATGGGCAGAAATGTTCTGCCCAAACTCGGGATTAGGCAGAGCGGTAATGCAACTCGGGATTGGGCAGAGCGGTAATGCGACGGTAATAGTGTTACTGCCATATTTTTAATGCTCTGCCCAACCTGTGATGAGGCCCTATGTGTTTGATTAGCCCCCTCAGGCTGCGCTGGTTGAGGCTCAAGATGGTGGGGTCGTTCACATTGTCACTGCAAGTGAAACAGCTGCATCCATTGATCAGTGTTTTGACAGGCAGTCGGATGGTAATAACAATGTGGAAGAGGGATGTAATAATACTAAATTGGAGAGGGCGCTAGAGAGCCGTCCAAGATGGCGGCCTCCCTGTGAGCTCCACGGAGCTCCCTCAGAAATCCTGACGAATCGAGGCATCTGCGCTGGGCATTGTGTATGCAGCCACCCCCAGTTTGTAGCCAAAGCGATTCTGAACAAAACGAAGTACTTCTTTCGTCGTAATTCGGATGCTGGGTCCAGATTCCTCAGCGACGAGAAACCCTCCCCCTCCCCGGTCCGAGTGGAGCGCCGGCGCGGGCTAGACGCGAGGCAGTCGGAGACAGAGCGGGCCCGGAGGGGGACGGCCTGAACGGCCGAAAGCGGTGGGACATCCGGCAGAATCTCGGAGGAGCCGTCCTGAACGAACCCCGAAGATCAGGTACGCGCGCCCCCGTGCGCCCCCGTCCATACTCCCCGGGGTGAATTTCAGCCTGTGTGAAGGCGCGGGGCGCGGGAAACCGCAAGCCGGGGTCCGCGTGAACCCCCAACGTACGGGCCAGCCGAGAACCAGCAGTAGATAGCGCTTGGACCCGGCGTCACTCCCGCTTCCACTATACCCTATCACAAAGGGAAACATCAGGAGAGAAACCCCATCCGAGATAGCGCAACGGAGGCGCGGATCAACCGGGACCCCGGACCTACCTCCGGTGCCCTGTAGGACCCCCGCTACACAAGCGCCAATGGCGGCCTCAAAGAAAATGGACAGAGCTCAAAAGAAGCTAAACTTTGAGGGCAGCTCCGTGACCAAACCAACCACCTCAAATGGCAGAGCGCTATCCCCCATCCAAGACGAGGAGGAGGCCCACGGGTTCGACATCAGGGAAATTCTCCTAGAACTGAAAGCCGGAATTGGCGGTCTTGGGAGCAAACTCGACACCCTCTCCTCTAAGGTTGATCTGCTCCAGCACCGGTTAGACAAACACGCCGATAGACTTGACACAGTCGAGCAGAGGGTGTCGGACCTCGACGACGGAGCAGCGGCCCTGACTTCCAGAGTGGCCTCCCTAGAAGGGCAAATGAAAGCGGTAAACGCAAAGAATGAAGACTTGGAGGGCCGCTCCCGACGCAACAACATCAGGATCGTTGGAGCTAGGGAACAACAACTCAACATAAAGATGGAGGACTACATTGAGAAGTTATGCGTAGACCTTTTCGGCACAGACATCCTGTCCAAACTGTTTGTTGTGGAGAGAGCCCACCGAATTCCCAACACCAGACCGATCCCGGGGGCTAATCCTCGCCCAATCATAGCGAGAGTGCTCAACTACAAAGACCGGGACGCCATCCTACGGGCGGCCAGGGAGAAAGGCGATCTTCAGTACGACGGTGATAAAATCCAATTTTTCCCGGATTTCTCCCAGGCGGTCCAAGCGCAAAGAAGATCGTACACGGCAGTAAAGCGCAGGCTTCAAGAGAACCAGATACAATACGCCATGCTCTACCCTGCCAAACTCCGAATCCAACATGAGGGGACGACCCAGTTTTTCAACTCTCCGGAAGAGACGAGCGATTATCTGGACCGCTCGGGCTGCAGACCCGCCTCCTCCAATGGAAGGCCTCAAAGGGGAGAGAGACCGAGAAGAAATCCACCATAAATTTTGCCTACAAGGTACCTAATGGGAGGGCTAGTGTCTGCATGGCTGACAAGGAGAGACCACCGCAGACCACTATTGTATCCGGGGAAGGGAGCTAGCCCTCTCTTGGAGGGCCACTTGCGCCCCGAGCACAGCAATGCAAGTTGTTTCGTTACTATGGGACTGTTTACCACGGGCCTGTTGGGGGTTGCCCGTGCATGGGAGGGAAGTTAATTCAGTAATACCGCCTCAACCCACATACCCCCGATCCACGACAGCCACGCGAGGAACTATGTACCTACAAATCGCCAAGTCTTCCTGGCTCCTTCTCCGAAAGCGACTCCAGCTAACTCCGCGGGCCCCGGCCCGACAGGATTACACTGATCCGTTCAGATGGCAGCGACAACGTTGAGAATCGCCACCTGGAATATACGCGGCGGCAACCAGCCTACGAAAATGAGGAGAATCCTTCAATATCTGCGGAGACACAAAATCAACATAGCGATACTCCAGGAGACTCATCTACTACCCTCGTCGGAACAGCGCTGGGCCAGATCATGGGGATGCCACCGGTACTTCTCGTCCTACTCATCGTTCGCCAGAGGCGTGGCGATCCTGATCGATAAGAGGACCAATTTCAGCCTCATCGAGTCAAAGAAGGACACCGAAGGAAGGGCCCTACTGGTGAAAGGAATAATCGCTGGAAAGGAAGTGGTGGTGGTCAACTCTTACGCTCCAAACACAGATGGACACGATAACTTTAACTGGATAATGTCCCATCTAGCCACGACCGACGCGTCGACTGTGGTGTGGGGGGGCGACCTCAACACCGCGCTCGACCCCAGGCTCGACAGGTCCCACAACACTTCAGGAAACCCGTCCAAAGCAAGTACTCAGGTTCGAGAGATTTGTCAGGCCTTCAATCTTTCCGACATGTGGAGAAGACACAACCGAGACAGGAGAGACTATACCTTCCGATCAGCTGTGCACAACACCAGTTCTAGAATCGATTATATCCTGGCGTCCTCCCACAGCCCTTTCAGGTGGGACGCGTGCCAGATCCTACCAAGGTCCTATTCCGACCATTCGATGGTGGTATTGGAGGCCACCCTAGCGGGCACAGCAGTGCCAGGCCTCAACTGGAGGTTTAAACCCGGTTCACTCACAGACGCAGTGTTTGCAGCAGAACTGCGGCAAGAAATACTCTCCTTCATAGACACCAACCAAAACTCGGTTGACTCCGCAGGCACCATTTGGGAAACATTCAAGTGCTTTGTCAGAGGAATCTGCCTGACCAAAGAAAACGGGACACTAAAAATGATCCGAAGGGAACTGTCCAACATAGAGGACCGTTTAAAGGAATTGGAACAGAATCTCCTCAACACCCCCGATCCATGCACGCAAGCCAAGCTTAAGCAAGAACTCTTGAAATTTAAGGAGACAGCGGACCGCGAACTGAAGTTCATGGGTCGTAGACAGCAGATCAGGCAGTACGGTGAGGGGCAAAAACCAGGTGCACTGCTGGCCCGACTACTATCGATAGACAGAGTCCCACCTCATATTGAATGTGTCACAGATGCGCAAGGACAGATAGTCTACACGGAGGAGGGGATCTCCAACACCTTCCGGGAATTCTATCAAGACCTGTACAGCTCAAAAGGAACATCAGACCCCGAAGCGATACAAGAATACCTGAATGACACAGAACTGTATTGGGTAAGCCAAGACTTGCGCGAACCCCTGAACGCGCCCATCTCACTGGAAGAAATCCGGATGGCAATCAAATCCCTACCTAATATCAAAGCACCCGGCCCCGATGGGCTCAACGGCGAGTTCTACAAGGCGCACATGGACATAGTGGCCCCCCTCCTCTTGCAGGTCTACGAAGAGGCGGTGGGTCGAGGAGCACTTCCCCCCACGACGCGTGAAGCCAACGTGATGATGCTGCATAAACCCGGAAAACCTACAGAGAGCTGCGCCTCGTATAGACCGATCTCTCTGATCAACCTGGACAACAAAATCCTGGCCAAAATCCTGGCGGCCAGACTGCTCCCTCTGATGCCAGCACTAGTGCTGGGTGACCAGGCCGGGTTCATCCCGGGGCGTAGCACAACGTTCGGCATAAGGAGGCTGTTTGGCGTCATCGAGGCCCTAGACTCGACACAGCAGGCGATAGCAGTACTGCTGGACGCCGAGAAGGCGTTTGACTCTGTAGAGTGGCCTTTCATGTTCGCGACACTGAAGCAGATGGGTCTGGGCAACTTCTTCCTGAAGCTAGTAGCTCTGCTTTACAATAATCCACGCTCGTACATCACACTCGGGAACACTAAATCATCGGGGATCACATTGGAACGCGGGACGAGACAGGGTTGCCCTCTTTCGGCCCTTATCTTCGCCCTGGTGATGGAACCCCTAGCCTCGAGGCTACGGGCCGAGCAGTTAGAGCGAGGGTTAAAACTGGGTCCTCACAGGCTAATCGTCTCCCTATACGCGGACGATGTCATGCTGTTCATTAGCGACCCCCAAGTCAACCTCAACCCCGTAATGCGAGAGGTGATAAAATTCGGGTTAATGTCAGGGCTCAAAACCAACCACTCCAAATCGATAGTATTCCCCCTGACTCCGTGCACCTCAGAGTTCGCCGACGACCATGGGTTCCAATGGGAAACCTCGAAAGTGCGCTACTTGGGGATCAAGATGTCACGTAACCATCACGAGATATTTAGAGATAATTACGGAACCGCACTGCAGCTATTACTTGAACGTATTCAGAGATGGAAATCACTCCCATTGACGCTGTGGGGCAGGACCTCACTGACGAAAATGGTTATTCTCCCCAAACTCTTATATCTCTTCACAAATATCCCGCTACTTCTCCCCAAGTCCTTTCTGTCAAAGATCAAGAGCACGATCCTAGAGTTAATATGGGCGGGGAAACCGGCTCGGGTGGCTTACGACACACTCACTTTACCTATAGCGAAGGGAGGTCTGGCGCTCCCAGATATAGAGAAATATTACTGGGCGGCTCAGGCTCAATTCCTGAGCCACTGGTACTCAATCCACTATGTAAGACCACATGTGCAAGTGGAAAGAGCCCTGGCCTCCCCCGATTTACTATCCGCAGTCATAATCAGCCACATCCCTGTGCCGCATAAGACACTGAACACGGTCCTGTCTACATATGCGATATGGAAGAAGATCGCCAGTGCGTGTGGAGTGGCTGTACGATTCTCCCCCATACTACCTATAAAATTTATCCCCGGTATCCCTCTCACGAACGAAAAGGTATTCCTGCTATGGGTAGACAAAATAGGAGTAAAAACGCTAGGAGACCTCTTCCCAGAGGGCACCTTTCTGACCACCCAAATGGCCAAGGACAAGGGAGGGAACACATCCTTGGACGTCTTTCTCTATTTCAGACTCCGTCACGCCCTGCAGGAGCTATTCCCCTCATTCCCTAAACAACCCCCCACGTGGGAGCTGCTACATAACACAATATTAGCACAGGGAGAGGGCAGACTGGTGTCAACTCTGTACAAAACCCTGGTGAGTGACACGAGGAAGCTCCTACCTAAAGTGCAACACAGGTGGGAATCGGTTTTGCAGGAACCAATCAGTGAGGAAGACTGGGCCTACATTCTGCGACAAACTCAAAAAGTGGCGCTAAATTCTCGCTACAAACTGATCCATTTCAATTTTGTACACCAAACATATTACACACCCGCCAAAAAACACAGGCACCACCCAGAGGCGTCGGCCCAGTGTGAGAGATGCGTTTGTCCCAACGCCGACTTTCTTCATCTGGCATGGGTCTGCCCCGGTATCCAGCAATTCTGGTCCACCGTTATACAAACAACATCCGAGATTATAGGAGAGCAGATGACCCCCCTGCCGCTGGGCCCGCTTCTTGGCCTCACAAGACATCTGCAGCCATCGTCACGCAAGCTGGCGGCACTCCTCATGGTGCTAGCACGAAGGAGAATAGCCATGTCGTGGGGCAGGGGCCCACTCCCTAGGGTAGCTGACTGGGAAAAGGATATAACTTATTGCCAAGATATGGACACTGAATTTATTCGTACACTACCTTTACACGCACGCCCTCCTGATATCTGGGGACCATATATCACCTACCTGATGAACAAATCTGTTACTTCGGACCCTGATAATCCAAACACCCAGAACTCAGGTCCGTAAGAGGGAGGAGCGGGAAGACAAGGAGAGAAAACGTCCATGCGACTAAGGCAATGAGTAGAAACTCTCAAAGATACTGTGGATACGGGGGATGGGGGGCGGTGGGGTGGGGGAATTGTTGTGGGATATTGCATTCAGCAGCTCCCTGTTGGAGCCATGCCTACCGGTTATTGTAAAATATAAATAAAGTTTGGAAAAAAAAAAAAAAATAATACTAAATTGGACCCCGTTAACATTTCAAATGACCATGTGGTAAGTGAACAGAAATGTGATATTTCAGTGCATGTATTTGATACCCCCAGGCTGCCCCTGTTGATGCTTAAGATGGTTGGGCCAGTATTGTCAGTGCAAGTGAAACAGTTGCAAACGTTGATTAGACTGCTGACCGTCGTAAGGGGGATATGAATGATGCAGAGGAGTGCTGTAATAATAGAGAGATGGACCCCAAACGTTCAAATTACCTCAGCACTAGTGTTATTATTGTATATGATGAGGCAGAGGGAACATGTATGTATACATCCGTTCTTACTGTAAGCACACAACTGGGGAATATGTTATTAGGGGTGCTTTTGAACATGTGGAGGGGCGGTGTCTAAATTAGTAAAACATTGGCTTCAGGGTACTACAATCTTAACGGCGGTGCCCGGTGGGGCATCCATGGGAGGGAAGCATCATACAGTGATAGATACAGTCCCAAATGTGGAAGATAATACACTATCCGCAAGGGACCTTGTGAGGAGCCTTGTGGGGCATCAACAGGGGTGCAACCAAATACTGCAATAGAAAATGCCATGAATGTGTAACATAACACACTAGCCACTGAGGGACATAGTTTAAATATCACAACACTGCTTCTATCCCACAGACATCAGGTGGAAATCATGATGTAGTGATAGCTGGTCCGAGTACAGCCAAAGCCATCAATACCTGCCCAGAAAATATTGCAATTATCAGATATAGCCGGTTGCAGTAAAGGCTTATGAGTAGCAAACCCCTGAAAACCAAATGCCCCCAGTGAAAACCAAATGCATCTTTTAAACAACCAGCAATCTAATAACGCACAATCTCATCTAACCAGCTTCTGCTGTAGCTTAAGTGATCACAGGCACTGTTACAGGTGGAGCACTTGTCCAGAGCGGGGGTGGGTATCTGCTTCAGAGATGCCCTAAAGACACAAAGCGATACTGAAAATGGTATGGGTCTAGAGCCCAGTGACAGTGGTTATTTGAAATCTTGAAAATGGCCAGGCTGTTTATATCCAGACATGATCGACCTAGCACGCCACAACCACAGACCTTGGATGCTCCTGTGTACTTAGGAAGGGTGCAGACCTGTCAAAGGGCTTATAAAACATTCCCAGCCATGGAGCATTATGTAGAATTTAGGTTTGTGAACTTGGGACAATTGAGCTCATTGGGGAATGGGATAGCAGTTATAACAGAAGCCGTGGAAACACTGGTCTGACATATACTGGAAACTGCCGTGCCCAATGATTTTGTCTAGATCCGCATGGACGCTGGGGTTTAACCAGGCCCTTGTTTACAAGGCGATCCCTGTCGGATGCTTTCTGCATTTTACAATTTTTGGGGAATCTGTGGATTCTCCAGCAGAGTAAGACTGAGATCATGTGTTTTGTGCCGCTAAGAATCTTGGCACTAGTTGTCAGACCGCGCTGCTTAAGTGCTTATAAGCCTTTAAGCAAAGTTATTCACAGCCATATTATATAATCAAAAAGCAGATGGTAATTATAAATCGATCACGGGCCCTTAATTCTGTGTCTGGCGTCTAGACTGATAGGTGTAATTGACCCACAGAGCATAACTGACACTGATATGCGAGCCCATGAAGCGCTGGCGGACACCCCTGTAGAGTTTGGGCAGCTGGCTCTCTTTGAGGAGTATTTCGATAGAACCATCAAAATACTATACTTTAACAGCAGTGTGTGGAGGTATTTCCTGCTAATGGATAAAACAGCCAGAAACACTTTGTATGTTTTACACCATGATGACCATTTCTGTGGTAGAACCTATCTAAAAAACTTCCTGGGGGCATTGTCACCACATTTTCAATAAGAAACCTAAACACAACTGCCGGTATCACTGTTGCCTGTGTTTCAGAGAGGAATGTCAAGCGCTTAAGGAGCAACCTTCAAAATGTCCACAATGTCACACTTTTGCGAGGTTGCAGATATGTCTAGACATGCACATTGAGAAAGCGGCCTTTCGGACTGGTGTGTATGAACCACACATTGACTGCCTCACATGTGGGAAATTTCTCCCCGAGAGTCACAAGTGCAAAAGTATAATCTGGGAGGCGTAAAAAGTACACGTCAACAGGAGTGAACACTTATGTTATGTGACAGCTGGTAGGCCTAAAAAGAAACCTGAGGATTACATTGTGTATGATGTCGAGGCCCACCAAGAGAATGTTACCCACCAGCCGAACTATATTTTTGTCCGGCATCTGACAGGTGACAGTTGCTGGGAGTTTGAGGGTGGTTCACGCGTGGATGATTTTGTCGGAACCCTATTAACATGCAAATTCATGGTCTACACATTTTTAGCTCATATTGCCAAAAGGTACAATGGCTAATTGGTGAAGGAGCGAATTAAAGTGAAACTTATCACAGTTGGTGCTAAACTTATGGCTATCTTTGCCGCACCATTACAGATAAGCTTTTTGGACTCCTTGAACTTCCTACCCATGAAACCCAGTAAACTCCAAAAGCTTTTAGTTTCCTCGATTGAAAGGGCTTCTTTCCATATCTTTTCAACAGGGCAGCTAATTAAAACTACGTAGGCCCGGTTTCACCCCCGGATAATAGGGCATTCAATACATGATGCCTAATGCGAAAGACCAGTTCATGGCATTGTTTAAGGCAAATAAACGCTGCATGTTTGACTTTTGCCAAGAGTTAAGTGCCTACTGTCCAGAAGATGTCAACATTTTCAGACAGGCTTGTAATTTGTTCAGGGATAGGATAATTCAAATTACCTGTCATGAAGCCCTTACACAGGGTGGTTTACGTGTGTCAAAAGTCAATCTTTTTGCTTGGTTCAGGGGTGGAAACAGCCTAGAAATTCAACAGCTGCTTTTATCACAGATGTCTCGAATGCTATCCAGTCGGGGGTTTCATTAATTTGATGGGTACTACTTATGAGCAGCTCTATCGATGCAACCTGTTAAACCAGTCTTTCCTAGACAGTCAGGGTGTTCCCGTCATCAGTATTTGGGAACATGAGTGGCGTGCAATGGTGCAAAACAATCCAAAAGTGGGTTGTTTTCTTAAAGAGGGTTGTTTTCTTAAAGAGAAGAAACTGCCTGACCCCCTATCCTGTAAAGCACCACAAGATCCTCTGTGATAATGTTGGGGGTATAAATCAATATTTTGGTCTGATCAGGTGTGAGGTCTACCCACCCCAAGTCCTTTACTTACCCGTGTTGCCATATAGATGCAACGGTAAGCTGATGTTTCTGCTTTGGTGTACATGCATCGAGACAAAGCATGCTGGGTCCAGGCACATGGATGAAGAGAGAAGGCTGACTGGTACTTGATGTACAATTGAATTACAGGCCGCTTTGAAACAGGGCTACTGCCTGGAGCGCATAAACGCGATGTGGCATTTTAAAACAATCTCCCTAGATCTCTTCTGTAGCTATATTCAGATGTTTCTCCAACAAAAACAGGAGGCCTCAGGCTTCCTGGCACAATGTGTGGACGATGCCGCTAAATAGGCCTATGTAGATGCTTATTATGAACATCAGGGCATACGCTTGCATATGGAGTACATCAAGGACAGCACTGCTCTGCGGCTGTTGGCAAAACTATGCCTTAAGTCGCTATGGGGAAGTTTGCACAAAGAGCTAATTTGCCAAACACAACAATCATCAGAAACCCGGATGTGCGTCACGCTTATCTGTTCGATAATTCTAACAATATGAGCAGCTGTGTGTTCATAGATTATGAAATGGCTTGTTTATGCTGGCGGTACGTTGTGGAATACCCAACAACTTCCAACAAAACCAATATATTCATAGCCACGTTCACAACCACTCACATGCACTTGAAGCTGTGATGGAGCAAAATGCAAGAGCAGGTTCTGTATCATGACACCAATAGAATTACTTTTGGCTGCTGCCCAAGGATGTCAATCCACCCACCAGTGATTATCTAGGGGATCTAACTTCGGAGCTAACCCTGAGCGAATACACTGTGGAGTTTGTATCCACAGGCATCAAAACATGTGCCTATAGCACATCTCAAATGACAGTTAGTATGAAAGTGAAAGGCATAACGCTGAATGTTAACAATACAGCTGAGATACATTTTGACGGTTTGAAAGATCTGGTACATTCCTTTGTACAGGGAGATGCGTGTAACACAGCAAGGTCTATCGCTGTTACGCATCTGTGTATCATCCGCAATAAAAATCAGTGGGAAATGAGTACTAGGACTCTGCAGAAAACTCTCAGCATCATGTTTGATGAAAGGACACTGGCAACAGGTGGCTTGACACAGCCCTAAAGTTATTAAGTATTCAGTGTTATGGCTACGAGTCTGCAGCATCCATTTGGTGTGTGCTGGCAGGACCTTCCAGCTGTGGCAAGAGTAATTTTTCTAGAATATGCCTGCACCGCGATGACACATATATCCACCAGTATTGTCTGGCTGCACAACTGCTGGCAACCTCTCTATACAACCTTGCAACAACAGTTTAAATACCTTCGGTTTGTAAAAGGTATGCGGGACAGTCTCAACCATGATAGTTTACTACCGCCAAGCATGGTGAATATGGTCCTTGTGGATGATTTGATGACAGAGGCTGGTCAAAGCGCCACACTAGAAAAAGCCTTTACTCAATATTCCCATCACCGCAATCTAAGCATTTGCTACATTGTGCAGAACCTGTTCAACAAGGGTAAGAGCAACACATCTATAACGCTAAACGCTAGTTACATAGTGTTATTTTAAAAATCCTGTAATAAGCAACAACTAGCTGTTTCTTCATGGAGGCTTTTGAAGAAACAGGCAGTAAGCCCCACAAATATCTGCTGGTTGATTTATAAAACAGCCACTCTAGAGGATTATAGATTGCGCATTGACATATTCCCACTGGGTCTACCCGCTATTTACACCCCTAAAAAGACATCTCAAAAACACCATTAACCACAATACCACGTCAGCAGCTGGGCGTGCTTTCAACATGTCAGCACGCATATGGAGGAACATTGTGCTGCTCAAAATGCTTGTATGTGTCACCCATCAACAATACAAGGCCATTTTAGCTATGGCCTCTGACGATCTGGTGGACGCTATTTCAGAGAAAGAAAAATAGTATCTCAGGCCAGTGGATTCATAGGATCTCTCATGGCCATAGCCCTACCGCTAATCACCAGCTTGCTCAAGGGTGAGGGATGGAGCACACTCACAAGATATATTTGGTGGACAAGCATCAGTTAGAAAGTCTGACGGGACCCACAGCCCCAGAGGTTTGGGATATACGGAAGGTTGTCACCTTGCGGCTTGACTCGGAAATGAAGGATGTTGTTAAAAGGCCTGATTTGGCAGCGCAGTGGTAAAGCGGCCTTATATGCAAATATTCTGCATAAATACTTAAATCCCGCTAAGCACAGGGATGCAGAAAAACAAACGTCCCTTATACATGGCCCCAGATTAATGCAGTGTTGTGAAGGCTCCACTAGTGATAGACCCTGTTGTGGCGGATGTGGTGAATACACTTAGCCAGCGCTATAAACTTAATGCAGAACTACTGCTACATAAAATGGAACTTGAAAAGGATGTGGTGGGGTGGACCGCTATGGGGGAGTTTATCTACAAGGGTAGGGTTATAAGGGGCTTGAACCTCCACAACCTAGTACGGGTATTTCAAGTCAACAGCCCACCTCTATAAAATATGCCCCCATTGGTTGCAACAAGTTCATACAGGTGGTTGTTGATTTAAATATCCCAACATCCGTTGTAGATAATGTTGCCCAACAACACCTTATGGAGAGGCTAAACACTAGTGCCATTGCTAACCCGCGTCAACAACAGAGCCCTCTAGATACACCCAGAGCAAGACTGGGGGGTTCAAGGATTCTTTACCCTCCCCCTCACAATTCTATGATGACCCTGCCACCTATACCTCTGAAGCGCCTAGGCCTCGCAGAAGATGCGTCCCTCGTAGCTGGCTATCTGAGAGTTGGTTGTTTGATTAATGCAATTGACCCATTATCTACATGTATTTAGAATGATTGATGTTTATTTTCTTTTTCTATTGACATTTTTGTGGTGTAACCTTTTTTCCTTTCCGTATTAAATATTTATTTTTTTATAAATAAATATTTTTAAATATAAAACGGACTACTTGATTATTACGTTGTCATATTTATTATGTATAATAAACACACAACACTTGTTGATTTTAAAAAAGTTATTTTATTGATATATGTAATTGATATATGTAACACATTTGCATTTTTGACAGAGTAAAAAGTGCAAGATATATGCACGTTATGTAATGTCTTGGTCTTTGCTAATGAAATGACATTGCCATTTGATCACTTTGCTTGCAATTGTTCAAATACATTTTCAAAACAGCCTACAGCAATCTCGATTCCATCATTTAACTGATAAAGAATGTACAGTGCTGTCCTCAGGTAATATTTTTAGAGTCTTGAACCGGCACAGTAGTATACCTTAAATACTGTGCAATGCTTTTCACATAGTCTGTTAAAACTCTGGCGCATATGGGGTGTTTCCAGAAGTGTGCCAAATGGTCAAACACTGTTAGCGTGTCACCCTCCAACTACAAAGCTATCCAGTGCATTATGCCCCAGGCCTGTGGGTCGGTGCTCACCAGCAGGCTAACAGGGCAATTCCTGGGTAATCACTGGAATACACACCACAAAATGTATTTCAAGCATGTCTATGGTTATGCAGAAATACTTTTATCTGTGGACTGTCCATTAAATATCAGAGTATGTTTTCTTGCGTGTTGATTTTGAGAACATTATCAAAAACGCTCCACACTAGCAGTGAGCCTGTAGCTGTTAGGTTTCTTTCAAACTTTATCTCAGCGCATAGATTCTCCTCAAGAGGTTGAAATGACCCACCGATGTAGTGGCAGGTCTTAGATAGAAGGCCAGCAGAGTATAGCCGAGGACATAGTCTTGCATGTGAGTGCAACCGGTGCATCACTCATGGGATTCCCCATAATAGACACCAGACCCATGTATTCCCTGATTAGGTTTGGAACTCCAAAGCTTGGACTGTGTGCTTTTTCTGGGATCCAGACACCATCCTTATTCAGCGCCGCATAGTTCAGGTTACAGTGTTTGAAACTGAAGGGATTTCAATCATATGCAACGCTGAGCGCCACTGTTACAGCAATCTCAATGCTGTTGGGAGCTGTCCCAGGAACAGGATGTCTTGACTGGCACCCCGGCTACATGTAGGAATGCTGAAGACTTTAAGGGCTGCCCTCTCAACCAGATACTTTACGATAGATATTTGCAATGCCTCTGCATGTACTAGTCTAATGGTGAGGGAGAGACTCACACATTTAACAAATAATCTCCCTGATGTGATGACTAGCTTGTATTGTTCGGCATCCCCGCTCATGAGGCAGAAAGCGCCTGTGTTTCCGGATAGTTTTACTTTAAGGGCAATGCCATTGATCAATAGTTTATCCTGGAAGATAAGGTCTAGTAAATCAAATATTCTACTGGTCCTTGCATGGCAGGCTCTCTTCATGAATCCTGTGTTTTTACCATCCAGAGCAGTGCCATCAAACTGGCCGCATTGTCAGAGTAAAAGAGACTGGCTGAGAGCTGCCTATCCAGGGCATTGGGTCCATAACTTAATATGCTCTCTATATAGGCCCTGTAGGCGTACATATTATCACTCTGTGTTATCATTCGGTCGCCCAGTGTCATGTCCACCTGGTTGAAAATGACGGCTAGGGGGTATGCGGTCGTGGACTCTCATGTGGCAGCTGCGATGTCGGTGCTGTCAGCGTTTGTTATTTTACAAGTTAGAGCAGCAACGTGTCGTTCAAATCTATTTACATGTCGGTCGATCCTGAAAAAGATAATTCTATGGGGGATAGCGATGACAGTGGTGCAAGAGGCGACGCCTCCATAAAAAACCTCTCGATGGGCGTCTGGGTTGGGGTATGCTGAAGAGATCAAGCTCTGATTTTACACAATCACAGCCCTTTTGTCTTTTAGGGATAATGTGCTTCTCCTTCTTACTCGGCTGTCTGTGGCGTCTCCTTGCACTTCTTTTCTTGGTGAGTTTCGGGGGCTACACAGATGAGGTGTGGACCCCTTCTTTTAACACTCTTACGTGGTTTATAAGAGAAGCCTGATCCGTCCTGGCCCTCCTTTTTCTGTTTGGCTAGATGATTGGCAACCACTGTTGTCACACTCGCATGACGTCTTTCGCAATATCGGTGGCCGCCGTTTTCACATGCGGTTAGGTCATTTGAAGCCACAGGGTAGAAAGGGCACTGCGCATCTGAAGAGACTTTTAAAGATACCAAAGAGCCCCCTGCCATACACCACGGGGCTTCTGCTAAAATACAGCTGATCACCGTAGCCGGCCTGGTTACTATAATATTCCATACAGACCGCGGGTGTCATGATCCCAGTCAGTGAGCATAATCCTCTTTCAGGCATTCAGGCTAGGCAGGGCACATTATATCAATCAGCAGGTCAAAGGTGGGTGTTAGCCTGGTATATATGGCATTTACACCATTCACAGCATCTACTTCCATAGGCTCCAGTGATGTTCAATAGTAATTTCCTACACTTACGATGGCTGCCCGCAAAACCCATTTACAAGTAGCAGCACGGTTCTATTCATATTTGCAGAGGGAGCTACTTAAGCCCCGCCTCCGCTGCAACGTGCGCTTTGTGTCTGCTCAGCTAACAGCGCGTAACGCTACCGCGTTTCTCCTCACAGAACCTGAGAAAAAGAAGATAATAGAAACATTCATTTTACAAAGAGTTTCAGAGTACCATAGTTCACAGAAGAGACTTACCTGACAGAAGCTATCTCCAACGCTGTTATATTCAGTTAAGAGCATCTCAGTCAGAGGTTTCACTCACAGCCACAGCATCTTCAGTCAGAATTTTCACTCACGCCACAGCATCTTCAGTCAGAGGTTTTCGCTTGCATTCGCAGCATCTTCAATCAGAGGTTTCAACCGCAGCCACTGCATCTTCTGAAGGTTTTTTCCTCAGCTTTCTGAAAACCTGCAGACAACACAAGAGGTATTTCATTAAAAAAACGAACATAACAGTTTAACAGAGAAGACGTCTTATAAGCGTTCCTTCAAGTTTTCACCTCACAGTTGTTACCACGCTCCACTTGCAGGCTGCAGTTACTCTGTATTAGCGAACTTACATTTAAAATGTTTTCTCATCCTGAGTAGCTCTGCAGCCATCCGCAGCCATATATCTTTCCCCAAATTCCATCAACCTGCGAAAAAGAGAAAAAGACAAAAGTAATTAGAAAGAGAGATCTTTCCAACGTAGGAATCACTTCAAGCCCTTTAAGATTACAGTATTTTCACCTGCTGACTTACCCAAAGACTCATTCTTAAAAGAATAGACATTTCAAGGCAAGAAGCTACAGAGTTCCTCAACATCCCAAGTTACCATTGTTTCTTCATCTCAACGCGCCCCTGTAGAAAAGCAGGACGGAGAGCTCCACAATAATAAAACACAGATGAGAAGGGAATTCAGCCCTAGAGTTAGAAGGGAGTGATTTTAGGGATATACACACCTCATGTAGTATTATCTCAGTTAATAGATGTTATAGCATTTCTATTGTTGTCATTTGTTTGTTCAAACAGAAAAAGAATCCCAAAGGCTCCAAGGTATTAGGTTCAAACGCTGGGAAGGTATTAAGTTCCCGGTGAGTCCAGGTAAGCTTTACAGAACTCAAAGCCGTACTAAAAATACTCCACCTGACCGTAATGGAAAACACAGAAATAGACAATTTATACCAGATTTTAGGGGAGTTAAGGGCAGAAGTCCATGCAGCTAGGTCAGAAACTAATTCTCTCAGGAGAGAGTTGGTTGTTAACAGAGAACACACTGATGAATTGGGTCACCAATTATTACAGTCCCAAGTGGGACAAGCGCCACTTCCAGGTGGTCTCCCAGAGGGTCAAGTTTCCACTCCCAGTCCTCATCAGGTTGTTTCACCAGGGAACATTCCACTAGCAGCCCCAGAAAGGTTTATGGGGGATCCAAAACATTTTTCAGTCTTCATGAACCAATGTAATTTACACTTCCTGTGTAGACCCGGGGTCTTTCCTTCAGATCAGGGTAAGGTGGTGTTTGTGTTATCATATTTGGGTGGACATGCTGCTGACTGGTTCATTCCCTTAGTCAACAGAGACAACCCATTATTAAGAAACTTCCCTGGTTTTTGGCAGGAGTTAGAGAAACTCTTTGCCCATCATGCTCAGGGACAGGCCTTGGATAATGAGCTGCTCTCTTTACGCCAAGGTAAGCAAGAATTGTTAGCTTACATAGCTTTCTTTAATCGATTAGTAGCAGAGAGAAATTGGCCTGAGGAGAAGAGAACAAAACTCTTTTATCGAGGATTACGAGGAGAACTCAAGGACATATTGGCGCAAGTAGTAAACCCTCCTACAGGTTGTGCCAAATTCATTGACCTAACTTTACAATTGGATCACCGGTTGCAGGACCGGCACACTGATCGGGCAGATCAGAGATTAGATCACTCTATGTTCGTTCAAAAGACAGTGGAACTCATCACTTGACTGAAAGGCACTCTGAGCCAATGCAGTTAGGAGGTGTTTGGGGTCCAATTTCTAAAGAAGAAAGAGACAAAAGAAGACAACAAAATGTATGCCTCTTTTGTGGTTTAACCGGTCATCACCCTTCGTACTTGTCCAGTGAAGCCGCTGTGGAAACCAGTGGGAGCCGTAGACAAGGCAGACAGGAATATAATAAAAAATGAACTGACGGAAAACTCCAAGGCCCGACAAGTGTAGAGGTCGACTTGTCGAGCAAGAAGAAGGAAATTCAGATCTCTCATTTCATTGTTCCCGCTATCTTAAGTAGTGACCTTCAACCTTCCAAGATATATGTTCGTGAAGCATATGTGGACAGTGGTGCTATTAGAAACTACATGGATTATGAACTAGCAGGCAAGATGGGTACTGGTATACACCCAAAGGCTGTGGTGGAAAATGTCACTACAGTGGATGGTACTCAACTGATACCCGGACCAGTGACGAAGTGTACTGAAGTTTGCACCTTGCTTTGCCAGGAGGGACATTGAGAAATGATCTTGTTTGACCTAATCAGTGCTCCACAGTTGAAAGTAATCTTAGGTATTCCATGGCTAGAGAATCATAATCCACAGATTGATTGGTGTGCCAGCACCTTAGTATTTACCGAGGAATGCAAATACTCCTGCTATGTTCAAGGCGGAACCTTTGGAAAAAAAGTTCAAGCGATTTCAAGAGAAGAACCCCTCTTAGGATTAATAGGAACTCTTCCACCAGAGTATCAAGATTTTCAATAAGTTTTTGAAGAAGAACAGGCCAACGTGTTGCCTCTACGCTGGCATATGATTTAATCCCTGGTTCCAAAACCCCATGTAGTAGAATATATGCTTTAACCAAACAAGAAAATATTGATTTGAAGACATATTTGGATAACTACCTAGCCAATGGTTTTATTCGGCCTACTAAGTCCCCTATGGCTTCTCCTTTGTTCTTCGTGCCCAAGAAGGAAGGGGACCTTCGGACGTGCATACACTATTGTGCCTTTCAACCAGATCATAGTTAAGAACACGTACCCCCTTCCACTCATTCCAGTGTTAATTGACCGAGTTAAGGAGGCAAATGTTTTTACCAACTGGACCTTAGAGGTGCTTACCACTTAGTGCGAATGAAAGAAGGGGATGAATGGAAAACAGCCTTCCACACAAAATACAGTTTATACGACTATCAAGTTCTGCCTTTCGGCTTATGCAAAGCTCCAGAGGCTTTTCAGAACTTTATAAATGATGTTTTACGCAAATTACTAGAGGTCTGTGCCGTAGTGTACCTCAATGACATTCTAATTTACTCAAGCTCGGCCCAAGAGCACATAACTCATGTGAGGGCATTACTCATGAAACCATGGCAACACAAGTTATTTGTCAAGCTCGAGAAATGTTAATTTCATGCGACCTCAGTGGAATTTTTGGGATTCATCCTGTCACCATTGGGAATTCAAATGGATAATTGAAAAAATGAATCAGTTTTGAATTGGCCTTCCCCTATGTCAGTGAAAGGAGTCCAAAGTTTTTGGGGATTCGCCAATTTTTATAGACACTTTGTTGCAGGATTTTCTCAACTAGTCCATCCAATAACTTTGTTATTGCAAAAGCACAAGACATTCTCCTGGACCAAGGAAGCGGAAGAGGCTTTCCAGACCTTAAAAAAACATTTTACCACTGCTCCCATTTTGAGACACTCACAACCTGAGCTACTGTTTGTAGTAGAAACTGATACGTCCTGTGCTGAATGGGAGCTGTTTTATCTCAAAAAGACACAGAAACCGGACAACTGCATCCAGTGGCCTTCTGGTCGATGAAGTTTTCAGCAGCAGAATTAAATTACAGTATCACAGATAAGGAATTAATAGCAATAAAACACGCTTTCAAGGAATGGAGACACCATTTATTGGGGGCCCGGCGTACTGTCACAGTTCTCACAGACCACCGAAACCCGCAATATTTACGCAATGCAAAGGCTCAGTCATCCCGACAACTCTGCTCGGCATTGTTTTTTGTGCAATACGATTTTGTTATAATTTACCACCCAGGAGTACATAATGGTAAAGCGGATGCCTCGTCATGTATTGGAGAGAAAGAAGAGGTGAAAAGTATCTCGGTTCCAGTAAGCATAATTCCAGAAGAAAAGGTGCTTGGAGTCACTGGATTTTCAGAAGAAGGCCTAAAGCCACAGATTATACTCAGCATGACTACTTCAGAGTTAGAGACTTGGAAGTCAAAAGGACCAAAGTGTTGCATTCAAGAAGTGTTAAGGATTTCAATCAGGCAATACACCCGGGTCTCGCCTAGCATGCAAGGCACAGAGGAAATACTTATTTATTGTGTCTATAGGTTCAATATTATGAGTGATATACCACTCATATCAGACCCTTCTCAAAATACCCCCCAGGTCACACTGACCTAGGAATCAGGCTGGTTGGTAAAGGTAAATATTTATTTATTATTTAAAATTCAAATCATGCATATGTTTTAATATATAAGGGGCAGGAATCACCAATGTGGTGACAATGAGGTGACAAAACAATTGAGAAAGTAAGTAAGGCAATTGAATTCACTTTTGAGCAGCACAGAAGATAAAACACAGGGAAAAAACAGTTTTGGCTTGTGAAAAGATAGCGCTTAGGTTAAGATTTCCCCCTGCAAAGTTCTTAATTTACAAATGAGCAGTTATACACAGGTGTAAGTAAGAGCAGGTATTCAGAAGTAAAGAACAGCGTATAGGGTTCGAATGCAATCTCCTCTCCCCAAACAAGAAAGAAAACGTTTTTGGAACTTTTACACTTTTAAAATGACAGTTGAAAATGGCTGTGTGAAACAATGAAAAGTGTGCAAAAATCCTTAAATTGATATAAATCCCTATGGGAGCAACACTGAACAGGTCCTAGCAAACATAAGCTACAATATGAGCAACAGTACACACTTTAAATCAGAATGGGAGTTGGGAAATACTTTGAATGGGAAAACACACATGGAAAACTTTTGCAAAATTGCGAATTCGCACCTAATTTCCGCCATGAGATTTTTAATAAGAACGGGTCAAATACACTGTTTCGCAAAGCGGTTTTTAGTTGTGGATGTAGGTTTAAGTGAGAGTTGAAATTAGGTCTCTAGCTATAAAATTGAAGAAGTCATGCAAGTTTGAATGAGCAGTGTTTTTGAGATAAAACAGAAAATCGTTGTTTAAAGATGACAGGTTGGTTTTATTTAAACTATATTAATGACTAAGAAAAAGAAGAATGACACCAGTGAATCTCCACAGTTATGCATGGCTGCTTGTAACCCTTCACGTGGCGGATACTATGTTTTCTTTATGGGAATTACTTTATTTAATCCAAATCACTAATGGCTTATGTTCAAGAGAAACAAAAATGAGAGAAAATATGGCCGCTAACACTAAGAATCAAAGATAGGTTTGCAAGAATGGTTCTGACACTATTGGAGGTTCTTAAGTTAAAGCTGGGATAGGATGAGAGATGGGTATAGGAAAAGGTAAATCAAAATATGCTATGGTTGACTATGATTCCTATATATACTTACAGTCCACTGTAAATTAAGATTGGACCTTCAGGTTCTGGTCATCACGGGTCGGGTCTACCGGCAGCAGGGCTCCTCTGGCGAGATGGTCAGCGGGGCAGTTCTGGTCAATTGGACTGGCACTTCAACTGGATTGGATTGGCCCTTCTGGTCACTGGACCCTGTAGATTAGCGAGATGGCGAGTTTCGGCAGGCAAGCCTTAATGGTAGCAAGCCAGACTGGATAAGGAATAATTCCTTGAAGGTTTTTGGGATGTTTCAGGATTTGGGCCTAGCTGAAAAGAGTTCAGCAAATGCTGGGCCTTGGTTTTGCAAAGTAGTCTGGATCAGGACAAGATGAAGAATTCTGGAACAGGATGCAGAATTCAGGAACAAAGCGCTGCGTGGAAATCAGGATGTAGTCAGGAATCAGTGTGTCTGTGTGTTGTGAGATTCCTATATTTATCATGCCAAGTGACATCACTCCGTTTATGGTAGGGGCAGAATTACAATCCATACCCACACGGCTGTGATTGCTCAAAGGCACTTGCCTGTTTCTGGCTGGAAGCCAGAAAGAGCTGTCATATTTTATGATGTGACTTGGGAACTCCGACAGATATTTGGACCACAATTTAACTGTCCCACAAATACACATTTCTATAATTATGACCTCTAATAAAATCGGACACCTACATTACATATTTTGTGAGTTATATTTACATCCAACGCCTACGTCAGTGAGAGCTGGCTTTGTCTTTCTGTAGAATTTTGTTAATTTTAATCATAAAGATTTGGCCTAACAATTCCTAATTCAGTACATATCTGCGCAACCACCCCTAGAACACGGGTATACAATATTAGACTTGCAGCATGAATAGTCTTTGAGCAATTAGTGTTTCTTTATAACTTTTGTCCTTCATGCAGTACCAGGTTCAATCACGTCTTCAAAGAAAGAGCATAACATTAGATTTACAACCACCGGCTTTTAGATTTATCCTCGTTCATGTGGCAAAGTTAAAGGTTTTTAAAGCTTAATTACTAATAGGGATTTCAACAACAAAAGTCCTTTTGCAGTTTTTTTACTTTTCTTTCACTGGCAACAGCTGTCAAATTCCTTTGATCAGGGTAGGAATCCTGTCCTTGAGACAGAGGTTTTCTGCCCCTCCCCTGTGGAGGTGAGTGTTCAAGGCTTGCCATTGTCTTTAGCTGAGTCCCATACAAAAGTCTGATGGGTTCTTTGTCATAAGAACGTTGCTCCCCCCTTTGACGTTGATAATCTAGCCCATAATCCACCGTCAACATTTGAAAAAAACATCAAAAAAGATAAACTCATCAAAGCAGCTCTAGTGAATGCCAGGTCTCTTCCTGCCCATGCTCTCGACATTGCTGACTTTATAACCTATGAAAACCTTGATGTCCTCGCAGTCACTGAAACCTGGCTTAATGCCGCATCCGGCCCATCTCTGGCCCTCGCAATACCTAATGATTATGCCATTATAAGATCTGACAGAAACACCACTCAAACAAAGGGAGGCGGACTTGCCTTCATATACAGAAATACCTTCGACATCAAAATCATCCAAGATGCGCGAATCCCGTCTGCCGAATCCTTGTCAATCAAGCTACCCCTCTCACCTAACCACACGGCCACCGTGCACCTCATTTATCGACCACCAGGACCCATCTCCTCTTTCACAGAGGACATTGCATCACTTATATCCATAAACACCAAACCTAACTCGCAAACCATCCTACTTGGGGACTTTAACCTCGGTTTCAACGATCCTAAAGACACTAACGCCCTTGACTTAGCCAACTCATTATCTGATTTGGGTCACACGCATATCATCCACGAATCCACCCATATCAAAGGTAGAACTCTAGACTGGCTCTCACACATCAATTGCTCTATTGACCTCCTATATAATGACCCATGCATCTGGTCAGACCATCACAAATTAACCTTTGCTATCAAAGCTAACACTACTCATTTGGCGCCTATCATCGCCCCTGCCATCCGCACGAGAAACAAGAAAGACATTACT